>NC_091823.1:114788035-115088035 GCF_038994185.2 Dermacentor albipictus
GCAAGTATACAGACGTTACAGCTGTTAACGAGGGACATGTGTGTGAAAGAAATCGAGATTTCCTGCCAGGAAGCGCGCTTAATTTTTTCTTTCCAGTTAAGCTTTCTTTAATCAAGCTATCATTCGCGCCGGTTTCTCTAGAGAAACCGTGGTCCACGTTAATTCGCCGATTGGCGTAGCGTGGGCGGTGCAGGTGGGAGCGGCCGAAATTTTCAACTTATGCTCGCAGAGTGTGCCTTGCGCCACAGGTGCGCCATCTTTAAAAAAGCTTGCTGCTTTGAAGCCTTTTGAGCTCGCCAGAATAATTAGATGGCTATTTATCACGTTTGTTTATGCAAATAAACAATCACTCGGTGGTGACCGTGTCTGCAGTATGTCACAACTCTGTATACCACGAAAGCCACCAAAAATTTAATCAGAGAAACCGTGGGGTGTCATTAATTGAACATTAGCTAATCTCTTCGGGAAAAATCCCATCACAGATCGCGCCTGTCACATCACGTGCCACACCCGCAGTGCGAAAATAGGCAAAAACATAGTAATCAGAAACGTCACCAGAAAGGCACTGTGCAGCAAAGACTAGCACTTTTTATCGAGGTTTGCTTGACGTCTTCAGTATGTCGTATTGGTCCCTTTCTTTTACGTGAGCGCTTGCGCAGTGAACGCGGTGTTTATTAGTATGTGGATGTTCCAATAAATCAGTTGTAAGTCCGGCGACTGTGTGTGTGTGTGTGCCTCCTTCTGGTCCTGCATCTTGGTTTCCGCTGAGTTCTTTTTTTTTCGCTTGAAGCATGAAAGGAAGAGAGAAAAGAAAGAAGGGAGGTGGGATTCGTGATACACAATTAACACAGTAAGAACCTGTGCATTATCTTGATTCTCTATTCTCCAGCAGCATTGCAGAAGCTGCCAAAAGCACAAGACACCGGCTGTGACAATACACTAGCAACGCTGCTCCTTAATTGGCTGACATACTCGTTGCAGCAGTGATGTTTCTTCCCCACAGGAGCGAAACGTATGTTTGTTGGGAAATTGGTTTGTTTGTTGGGAAATTGGTTTCTAACAAATTTCACAAGCTGAAGTTAACGAAGGCTTTCTGCTATGCTTATTGTGCTGTTGTTTGAAAGGTATGTTTTGCTACTGATGATGCTGGATGCAGGAATTTCAGATGGATGCGGTAATTAAGCGTCTGCTCCTTTCTTCTTTTCTCTTTAGATTGTTCATCGAAGCCTTACCTTGGGGGAGATCCTGGATGGCGATCGGATGGCAGAATCAATGTACAAGATCCATTACAAAGGTGCATTTCATTATTAATTTATAGATGTCATACCATAGCCAGGTAGGGAATAGGCAGACCTGTTTTGAAACCAAACAGGTTCTACGTTCAGGGTAGCACTCTACTTTCTCATTATGGTGTTTTATATCAAGCATGGCTACAGTATAGAGTGTCCGCCAACAGTATTAAGAAGTGTAAATGTATTTAAGTGAGCTGTAAAATGGCTAGTCAGTTTTCGCTACTGGCTTGTTTTCTAATAACTGAATAATTGTTTATGTGCTAAAGTTTGGGTCATCGTTATTCTAAAAATCTGTTAAGGTAAAGTTGAGGGTCTCTGTGCACGAAATGCTGGTTTAACATCAGGCTCAACAGAGGAAGTAGAAATCTGAAATTGTTGCTGATCATAACAGTACACTGTTTGTGTTCATCTGTAAAGGAGGAGTTGTGTTTCTGAACTTAGTAGAGTTTTGTAACCCTGTAATCAAGGCAATGGTCTGTAGTCATATCTGTATATCTAGTTAGTGCTTTGTGCGATAATTAAGGGGATCCGAGAGGCCTGATGTTTTGTTAGTTACGACCATATGAAAAAAAAAGGTCAATGAAGCCAGAGAAAGCGTAGAGTAAATTAATGGCTTTGTTTTAATTTATTTGTACAAATAGCAGGGAAACAAGAAATGAAATTAGATGGAAAGACAACTTGTCAAATTTGGGAGCGGTACCTACATCTTTTGTATTATGTGTGTGATGCTTTACCAGTTCAGCTACTGTGGCAGCCATCTTCCCATCCACTTCCTTGGGTATTAGCTTATCTGTACAAGATTAGCCCTGGAAGCATGTTAGCCAGCGCAGCCCACAGCTATGGTGGTGGGTGCGGAACTTCCTTTCAATTGCAGCCATCATGTAGTGCATTGACTTGAGAGCAGGCAACTGGCCAATGAAACCTCATATGCTACCTCATCAAGGCTACCAAAGTCAAGTATGCAATAAGCTAGAAGAAGACTGGGATCTGAGGGCTTGATTTTTTTTGTTGGAGACAACTGTATGAAGAAAACCGACAATCACGCCTGAGAAAGTGTAGGGTAAATTAACGATCAATATGCATGACTCACTACTGTACGAGCCGGGAAAGTGGTCTCGATGTCTAGCGTCACACAGGGGTTCGCTCTCTAGCCCACACCGCTGGTGCATCTCGTTAACGGGTAGCTGGCCTAGCACTACCATGGCGTCACACAGAGGCTAAACAGACCTACTCCATTATCCGAGTTTTCTTGACAAGGGTTGCTTCTTTTGTGAAGATTACGAGGTCGAGAGGATGAGGAATGGAACAGGGGGTTTATTTACTTCGGAAAGGCAAACTTATTTACATAGAACAAGGGGTACTCGTACTGGCTGGACCACGGAGTATCGTTCTTGCAGCATGAGCTACAGGTCAGAAGGCTAATCTTTCTGGTGAGCACACGTTAGAGTACACCAGCACACCCCAGCACCTCTTGTTCACGGCACACCATCGAAGAAATACCCCCGGGCCCACTGTCCCAGAGAAAGAACATGATGCTCAAAGACAGGGGTGTCACGCTTGACTCCATTTCCGCATCTTGGCTCCTGGTACGGCCCAGCAGCGACTGTAACGAAGCGGCATATAACACACTTTCACAGGAGTTCCTTGGTCTCAGCGTCGTAGTTGGCGACTAAGTGCCATCCATCAACCTCATAGCCGTCAAACATGTCTTGCCTCAGTATCGCCACTGGTCTGTCTGAGGCGATGTATTGTGAGCTGCAGAAAGCGATTTGTCGCAGTAGGGCAGGAGAGGCTGGAAAGTCGCCTTCCCCGCTGGCCGATCGTAACAGTACACATTAAGTGCACATATCTTACCTTCCTATATATAACAATGCATGGAATAGAAGAGTGAAACAAGATAGCTTTCATTTATAAAGTTTTCTCCATCATGTTCTTGGTTTTTGCCTGTTTTTTTTTTTTACAGAACAAATTATTAGCACATGTGCAAGACTTTAGACAATCATGCTGCAAAGCTAAGCTGTTAGTGCACTTATTTTACCACTATTTTGACACGACACCCGTTACATAAAGGTTTGTGGACAGATTGTGCTTGTGCACCAAATCCTCTTTGCACTACTAGCAAGCAGCCAACTTAAAATCTCCATATGTAATCGCATTGCACTGACCTGCTAGCAAGCCCCAGATGCCATGGTTCTCACAGAACTGTTTCAGGCACAGGGGTGCAGGTATCAGAATGTGCTTGTAGGAAAGAAGGCATCAATTTAGATGCGCATGCTGTTGTGACACTGTATACGAGCGCGACGCGTATGCGTGTCGGAATGAACGGTCAACGAGCCGCACGCAAGGTGACGAAAGGCAAAAAGCCCTTGTTTATTGTGCTGGCCAATAATATACATTCGGTGGGGGGAAGCGGGGGGGGGGGGGGGGGCTCTCGTAGTAAAAGTAGCTTGGTGCATGCAGTTGTCACCCAGCTATCTGTCGTGACGTCACACGCCGCACACAGGCAGGCGATAACAGCACATCCCTCTTTTTCAAGCACAGGAACATTTGCACATACATGGTAGAGAATATATGTTATACTAGAAAAAAACAAAACCCGAAACCACTCATCAAAGTCCAGTCGTATGGATTTCTTCACCGTACAGGAACATTTACAGATACCGGGTAGAGAATATATTTTGTACTAGAAGAAAAAAACAAAACACCAAACCACTACACATCAAAGCCCAGTCAGAAGGGTTTCTTCACTACTCTACCAAACCACGTTACAGTGGGAGTGGGGTGACTATTGGCCACAGCGCGAGTTGGAGGCACCGCTGAATCTGTTGCAGTCGCGTCGTCTGGGCTATGAGCCAATTGTGCCGTGCTCTGCTGCTCTGCGTTTTCTGAAAATTCATAAGTTTCCATGTGCGCCCTTTTTTTTGGGAGACGATTAAGCATTCTCCTGTTTCCTGTTTCGGCGGAAGTCAATGCCATCGTCTGTTCGTACTACATATGATTGCGTTTTCGGTGCTCGTGCAAGGAATGTGGCCTTGGATTGCATGTCTGTCACCCAGACCCGGTCACCTGTTTCTAGCTTGGGAAGCCGTCTGGCACGATGGCGTCGGTTTTAGTAGCGGCATTGCCGCCACCTCACCGTCTGGTTGCTGGCCACAACTTCTTCCAGGCTGCCTTTTCCTGGATTTCGATGGTGTGGTAGCATTGGGACTCTTGTCCTCAATCACCTACCCATAAGTATTTCCGCAGGACTGACCCCAAGAATGCCGGGCGTCACCCTGTAAGCCATCAATGCCAGATAAGGGTCTTTAGACTTTAGAAGGAGGTGCTTAACCGTCTGAACCATTCACTCTACTTCCCCGTTGCCCTGCGGATGCCTAGGACTCATGGCGACATGTCGAAACACGAATGACACAGCGAACTGTTCAAACTCAGTTGCCACGAACTGAGGACCATTGTTGGTCACCACGCACTCAGGGATTCCATGCCTAAAAAAATACTTTTCAGTCTATCAATGACCGTTCCAGACTTGGTAGAAGGAAGAACGGCTACCTCAGGGTAAAGTGAAAGATAATCCATGGCGACAAGGTATGCCTGGTCGTTGATTACGCACAGATTTACTCCCACTCTCTCCCAAGGAAACAATGGTGTTGCGGTTGCTATCATGGGCTTGGCTAGTTTCTGGGCATGCTGTGCGCAAACAGTGCACTGATTTACGAGCTGTGCCAGTTTGGTGCTCAATCCTGGCCACCAGACAGAACCTTTAGCAACACTGCTACAATGCACGATACCCTGGTGCCCATCATGCAGTCTGCACAGCATTTCTGTTCTTAAAGACTGTGGGATTACAAGCCTTGTTCCTTTCAACAAGAGGCCATCAATTATGCTAAGGCATGCTCTATCATGCCAGTAAGGCATGAGGAAAGAAGGAACATTCGGTTTCCTTGGCCAATCGGTTTTACACAGCCTGAACAGGTGTTTGCAAATGGGATCATTAATTTGACATTCTCTCACCCTAGATAAAAAATTGGCCCGTGTTTCCAAGCCAAGCAAACACACCTTAGAGTACGCTGTGATATCTGACACACTCAAGCCTTTTTCAGAATCACTGCATGCAACAGAGGACCGCAAAAGGGTCTCGGCTGTGACTAGTGATTTGCCGGGAATGTACTGGACACCGAAAAGATAGCACACTAGGTGTAGCCGGAAGCGTTGAATTCGAGGGGGCATATCATCAATGGCCATCTGGCCCAGTAAAGACACTAAAGGCTTGTGATCAGTTTCAAAGGTAATGTTTAGGCCACGGATGTACTTGCAAATCTTTCGGCTGCCCACGTCAGTACTAGCGCTTCTTTTTCCATCTGGAAGTATCGCCATTCGGTGTTCGTGAGAGAACAAGACATGCGAAAGCTATTGATCTACGGTGACCGTCTTTCTGCGTTTGAAAAAGGACAGCTCCCAGTCTGAAAGAGGATGCGTCCGTTGAAAGGATGGTAGGAAGCGTTGCATCGTACATGGCCGTACACTGCGCAGAACAAATTAGCCCTTTCAGCTCGTTCAGCACTTTTGCTTGGTCACACCCCCAGACCCATTCGCTATCTTTGTGCAAAAGAACACGCATCAGAGCGGTAGTTTGTGCCAGGTGAGGCAAAAAGCGACCTAGGTGATTGGCCATGCCGAGCAAGCTTCTCAGTTTGGTGACATTTTTCGGTGCATTTAGATTCTTAATAGCGCTGACCTTCGCTGGATCAGGCTCAATTCTATTCTCATTCAGAATACGGCCCAAAAATCTCAGTTTATTATGCCAAACAGGCACTTTTCTTTGTTGAGAGTCACGTTTGCACAAGCTAGGCGTGACATAACATCAGCTAAACGTTCGTCGTGCTGGGCTTTCATATCACCAAACACTAAAATGTCATTCATGATGTTGACAACACCTGGCAGGCCACGTAGGATTTTGGACATCCTTTTCTGGAAATACTCCGGAGCAGACATAATTCCAAACCGTAGTCTGGTAAAACATTACCTCCCGAAGGGAGCCAAGAACGTTGTTAGTTCTTCAGAGTCCCTACTTGGTCGGACCTGATGGAGCCCCGAAAAGGCATCAAGCTTCGAAAACCATTTCGCACCCACCAGAGAGCCTAATGCTTGATCGACCCTAGGTGGCGTGAAGCGCTCATGAACGACGCACTTATTTAACTTTGTGAGGTCGACGCATACTCACAGTTCCCCCGACTGTTTCATTACCAGGACTATTCCTGCACACCAATCCATGGGACCATATAATTTTCTAATTATTCTCATGCGCATGAGTATCTCGATTTCATGCTTTAGCCTTTCAATGAGCGGAATCGGCACTCGCTGCGGAACGGTTATGGCATGTGCAATTGTGCCCGGTTGTAGCCTGACAGTGCATTCTCCTGGGATAGTGCCTAGACTACGACCCATGCGCGGAAAAAGTGTCTCATACCGTTGCTTGTCTGTAGTAAGTGAGTTGGCAAATTTAACGATACCTAAAGCCTCTAAGGCTGGCAGCCCGAGAATTATGTCGCGAAGCGGGCTAACGACATAGCACGTTTAACAGGCAGTCCTTCGTTTCCACGCAATCTCTGCGACAAATTTGCCGAGAACATTGAGCTTGTTGCCGCCAGCCCCCTGTAGTACCTCGTCTATATTATCCAGATGGGTGGGCAATTCTGGAAATGTAGAAGGTAGAACCGACACTTCTGCACCCGAATCAACTGTAGCAAGGATAGGCACAGAGATCATCAGAACCTGCACATGTGGTAAAGGTAGCTGGGCGCACGCAGTTGTCGCCCAGCTATCTGTCGTGACATCACACGCCGCACACAGGCAGGCGACAACTGCACACGTGCAGTGTAGGGGGTTAAGGTAGTGAGGTTAGCATCTGATTACTTCACGCTGTGCAAAGTGTAGTTTATACCAGCAATCATTCACTTGAGCTGCTGCTGTTGTGGCCTGTGAAAGTGCCACCAAATCAGTGTTTTCTGATGTTGGTGATGATAATAATAATGGTGAATCCTAACTTCTACAAAAGTGGCACATACCGCGACAAGAAACTGCAAGGCTGCTTGCAAGAACGGCAAAGGAAGGGTAGCTGATAGCCTGATTGCAGTGCTGACTTCTGTGAACGTGAGGGGGCTTGCACTTTTCTTCTCCCATGACATGTAGAAGTGGTTTTGGCCACTCTCTTGCTACGTGGAGTCGTCGAGGACAAAATTGCATGCCATGTCTGTGAAAGAAACCTGTGCTTCAACTTCCATCTGGCTGCAGTACTAGAAAACACAGTCTAGCGAGCGGATGCAGCACTTCAGATGTTGCATTTGTAGGAGGCAATTTGCTTGTGCTTGTTCTGAGCCACCAAGTGTCCAGACAAGCACTCTTCATGCTTTACATGATTGCACATGACATGACTGAATGTGGCTGCACAAGGAGTTGTCTGCTGCATGCTTGTGTGGCTAAGCTTTGGACCTCAACGAAACAAAGATTAAACTTCGGCAATCCATAAAACAGACTTGTGTTTATCATGTAGTATGCTGTCTTGCTATTTCCTTTGAATAACAAGCAGCTGGTGTCAGTAACCTATGTAGGACATTGGAAGAATAGCAAGGCCCTTTGGGCAGTATGAGTTCCTCTGTGCCGAGTGTACATGAGCATACATTGCCAGGCACTATGTATTGCTATTACTTTTTGATTGCATTGCATGCTAACCTTAGGTACTGCTCTGTTTCCCCTTTTATATTTCTTTATTTTTTAAATCCTTAATCGTCACTTTTTATACCATTGCCTCACTGAGTTGTGTCAATTCTTGTGATAACAACCTCTCTCTTTCTCCCTCTCTCCCCCAACCTTTTTTTTTCTCCTTTTTTTTCTTTGTGTGGGCACATTTTCTGCTGAAATACAAGCAATTGGCGGTGATACACAACACATCCACTATGCTGTGTAGCATTCCTAGTCAAAGGACACATTAGATGGAAAGTGTTGCTGTGGAACTAGCATCCATCTTGTCTACCTTTTTTTCTAACTTCCTTCTTCTCTTCTCCTGAACCCTGGTTCCTACGCTTCTGCTTCTTCTATTCGAAGGCACATACCGCTTCATACTGCAGTGCTGATAATTAGCCATTAAGGAAATGCCATAGAAACAACTAAAGTTTCCCTCACAGAGCAGTGTCAGTGCTATGGCCAAGTAGCTTTTAGCTGCCAGTACTTACGCTTGGCTGCCAAAGCCAGGAGGCATAGGTTCAAATCTCAGGGGTGTTACTCAGTGCTTATGTGCTTAAGACATTTCTTATGGGGTTATTAACCAATAGACACTCATGAGCACTTACTGAGCACTTCTGTATGCAGGATACTGCCTTTGAATGCTGGTTGCTGCCAAAGTAGTGTGCATATACAGCAAATGAAGAAGATTGAATGACACGGAGCAACAAATAATAAAGCAACCTGCACCCCTCCTTGTGTGGCACAATAACAAAGGGACAAACTATAATAACATGCTGGTCACCAGAACTGGCAGTGTGCATGTATTCAATATTTAGGTGGTGGCCGAGGCATTGTCAGTAGTCTCTACACCTGTTACTGCAGGCAAGGCTGCATTAGCAACTGCTGGTTTAAAAAAGAAAGCTCACGGGGATTGACATTGGCATGTTCTCGGTAAGCGTGATTTCACTGTGGCACAGTCATGATTTGCTGAAATTGCAGTGGAAATGTGTATCTGCATGGAGGCAAACATTTGCTTTCTATTGTTGATTAGCATACAAGTAGCTTGATTATGCGCAGTACATATAGCACAAGTGCACTGAAAAACTGTCACCGAGTTTCACTTGCTTAGCTTGAATGAATGGAATGTTTCTTTCAGTTTCTCTGGAGAAGAAAGTGCTGTGCACGGTGAACCTGTCAGCCGAGGACTTCAAGAAGTTGAAGGAAGCCATTGAAGACCTCTACTACTTTGAGTTTATTTTAGGTATGTTGACAACACCATGATGGTTTAGATTTTTTCACCTGGTGCGTAAATCTGAGTTTCACAAATATACAAGACATTTATAACAACACAAATGATGTACACAGCTGCTGACTCCCAACTGCTTGTTTATGGAATGGTCATACTAACCTTTACGAATGTAGAAATTTATTCAAAACAACATATTCACATCTAAAGATGGCCATCCAGAAACCACAATTCCTTATAACTTATATTTGCTTTATTGCGAACATCCTCCACTAACTTTCTCTTTTTGTTTTTGCATGCCTTAAGACATGCAAAAGAAGTGAAAGATATTGTAATATCTGGATAGCCATCTTTAGATCTGAATTCGTTGCTTTGATCACATCGCTGCATGGATAAAAGTTGGTCTAACGATTCCAAAAATAAACAGTCAGAAGTCAGTGCCCATGTACGTAAAGACAAATTGAATAGCCTATTCAATTTTGGAATCTTTAATATTCCCACATCCCTATTATTTTCATTTCTCACTTGGCATTGTTGTTATTTATTTACTTGTTTATTTATTTGTAGTTAAGTTATAGTTCGGAAACGCCTTGCAGACCCTGCATCAAACATTGTGTAAGGGTGGGTGTCACAACACTAAGCAGTAAATGGATAATGGGAGCTAAAGTAAAAAATCACAACCTCAGCTATGCACAAGAAAAAAAAGCTTGGTGGCTAAAATGAGTCTGATGTAAGTAGATTAAGTATCTTTGTCCATAGTGCGAGTGTGGCAAAGAGATACTTGTTGGTTCTGTATAAACACTCAGGACATGTAAGATGTGATAATATAGCAGCAGGGGACATATTTTCAATGGAAAATGAGTTATAACATTGTTTCGGGTAACAGCCTACCAGTTTAAGCATTGTCTTTTTGTTCATTTTTTTAGTTGCTGCCCACAGAAACAATTTCACAAGGATAACCATCATTAATGCATGGACAAGCCATGTGCACATGTCTGGGCATCCGAGTATGAGCCTTGCACCTTAGTATAATAAAATTTCAACCTGGATCTTAGCATAGTTGAACATGGCCTTCAACTAAACTTTTGTACAATTTACATGCATTTGATATAGTATGTTAAGTAGCTAGGCATTAGGTAGCCTCCTTGTTCAACATGCAAAACAATCACATAATGGAGCTGTTCTGAACTGTTGCTTGCAGATTTTTAATGCATGTGATGCATATAAATCTGAGCAACTAACTGCACATAGCCTAAAGCATATGGTGGTCGTTCCTGTTGAATTCGAACTTCACAGCTTGGAATTGCCCCTTTTTCACAAGCATTGTTTTGAAACCTACGAGTCATGTTATCAGAAATCATCCCTGTGGAACAAAAACTTTGTGAGGCTTGGAATTTCATTCAGTACACTCTAAAAAACATTTTGTACCATTTAGAGCTTATCTTATCTCCAAACTATAATCATCATGCATGTTCTTACTTTCTTTAACGCTGCGTGCCCAGTACTTTCAGGTCATGAACAGCATGCAAATTATTACAGTGACACAGCACTCGGACGATGGGAAAGTACACAGACACAGACGGGAAAGTAGCAAGCACAGAGTTTTACAGAAAGAAAAACACAATCCAGACAAATGTCAACTATCGTTCGGGAACATGATACACCCAAATGGTGTAAACTTTATTTATAGTGTACTTTTTTTTCTCAGCACCCAGTTCAAGCATTGTTTTGCTTCCATTCTTGCAACTTTCAGATGGCCTGAGGTTATGGGGCTTCATAGGGCAGCTAGAAGAGGGTTCCTTGATCCCGCACAAGCACAAACTGTACCTCTGGACACACCTCACCTTCAACATTCAGTACAACGACAAACAGGTGAGGAGAGCACAATACCTGTGGTTTAGGAATAGATTTCAGGGGCATCTGTGCTGGCCTGGGTGAGCCGAGTGTGCCCGTTACTCTTCTCGCGAATACGTGTAGCAACACTGCTGTTGTGGAACAATTGCCTTGGATAAATTTACGGAACTCCTGGGCACACAAACAAAGGCAAACTTGGATGTGCTTTGTCAGGTTCTTACAGTATCCTGCACAAGGTCCTCTGGCCAAATACAAAATTTATTGCTGTAGGCTTCCTCTAAGTACAACAACTGGCCCTTGAATCGGATAAATACTGCATTTATTCATTGTGAGTGCTACTGTTTTTACTTGAGAATCTTTTCCTAGGGCAGGCCGAAAATGGGCATTTTTGGTAGGACATGAAGTGTGTACGATGCACTCACTGTCCTCTAGCACCACCAAGGACAGTGAAGCACTGAAGCCATTTGGGTCGCTGTTGTGTTCACCATTGGGGTCTGACACATCCGTGCTGACCAATCAACGTTGGATTACTGTTGAGGGTCAAATATCCTGTTAGAAATAGTGAAAGCTTGGATGCATGAAAGTGTATGGGTGCCAGTTGAGACCATCGATACGGGATTGAATTAACGAAAAAATCTAATCAGCTGAAGCCAAAATGACAAAAGTCTACTGTATATCATGAAGCAATGGTTTGATTGTGTGGCCAAGTAGTCTCGAATAGTGTGGCTTCATTTTCAATTTGATTCACCACCTATGGCACTTCTCTTGTTGAAAATCAAGGATATTATTGCGTCTTTCACATTGCTATAAATAAAGTAATACTGCATTAGTTTCTTAATTTTTTCCGGTTTTCCTTTTGGGCTGATTTCATGTATATATGGCGACATGTCCTTTCTAGGCTTATGGGTACTGAAAGTCTGGGTGCAGGCTCAGAAGATTCTTATTGCTCAAGCACCGTAGTTGACGCAAGATTAAGGAATACAAGGGCTTGTTTCCTACTTGCTTATGGCTAGATTATTACTAGTGTAATACACAGTACAATAATGGTGAGTTCATCGTGAAGTAAATTGTACATTTGCCACCATGTTCTGAGACACTGATGGTTTTGAGTATGTGTGCTGTTTCATGACTTTTGGATGTAAATAGGATACAGGCAAATATACTATAAGCACTTGGGCAGTTACGACTATTGCACTGCATCGTTCAGGCCAGGGAAGTGCTCATTAGAGCTACTGCTGCAATATTGCTAAAGAACTTGGGAGGTTTCAACATATTGCCTACAATTAGCAGTAAAATTTCTAGAAATGAAACAGCCCATGACAAAGATCAAAGGATCTTTTTGTTGGGGGCCTCTACATAACATGCAGGGCAGTGATTGAACGGCCAACATTTTACGCAGGTGATATCGGCTAATGTGACAGTGACCGATGGAGTGCCTATGCTCCTGGATGAGATGACAGCTCCACTGGACATCACACACACATACTCAGTGCGCTGGCTGCCCACAAACGTCACCGAACGGGCACCTGGGGGACTGTCCAAACATGGGCCTCATGGATTTTTCTTCCCACAGACGTTGGAGGTGAGCAGAGGCGTACTACAGATTGTTTTACAGGTTTACACCATGGCGGTTGCAGCCATTTGCCACGGATCTGCTAAACTTGAACTACTGTAGTGCAACCAGGGAAAACATGGGGAATGCGGGCGATGGAAATTCAAGACGATGAGCAACACGAGAACAAGGTGAAAGCGTGAGCCAACGTTTTGAAAGTGGACTTGTCTTTTTCAAGGCGACATATGCTTTCCTCGGCACAGCATATATATAGGTGCGGTTCTTCTGAAGTGGAGGGAGGGTAAAGTGGGCGGACGAGGTAACTCCCGAGGGTGTGTTAGCAGCAGGGGTGTAGAATTGAAAAGAAAGATAATGCGCTATCGAACTTCGGTAGAGGAATGTGAGGCTGTGCCTTGCATCAGCCGGTTGATGTGTCATTGTAGGTTCCTCTTTTCGTGGAAGCAGCCTGGACGACGGGAAGGTGGTGGTGGTGAAGTGGGGGTGGCGGGAGGGAAGGGGAGGGATATGTGCTCTACTCCCATCGTCGGGGCTGCTTCCACAAAAAGAGGAACCTACAATGACACGTCAACCGGCTGACACACGACGCAGCCTCACATTCCTCCACAGACGTTCGATAGTGCAATATCTTTCTTTTCAATTCTGTACCCTCACTGCTAACACTCTTGGGAGTTACCTCGTCCACCCGCTTTACCCTCTCTCCCCTTTAGAAGAACCATACCTATATATATGCTGTACCGAGAAAAGCATATGTCGCCTTAAAAAAGACAAGTCCACTTGTCGAAATGTTGACTCCTGCTCTCACCTTGTTCTCATGTAGTGCAGCCAGTAATATAACTTATACTCCTCTTCAACTCCGTTTCATGCATAGCAGGCAACGCTGTCAAGGCTAAAGAGACTTTTCTGACAGCTCACATTTGCAGCTTAGGATAATGTGTCAGAGATGAATGAAAGACGTAGGTATGTGTGATGTATTTCGGTGTAACATTAAGTCCGATACCTTTATGTCACAAAATGTGACGTAATTCATTACGTGGATGGCTTCACAGATGTGATCCTATTTACCGCTGAATGAGTGGTGCAACACATTTCTGCAACCAGGGGCCACAGCACACTGCTTAGTATATCACCTACTGGAAGTACAAATGTGCATAAATAATGTATGATTTGACATAACCTTACGTTTGCAAGTTGTAGTTATATTGAAGCAGTTATTCTTTGGAAAGCGTTGTATATCAAGATTAACTGCACTTTGTGGTTGCACATTGCAAGTCGAAATGGTAGAAGTGGCTTTATGCCGTGATACATGCACCGGAAAAGGCATCCTATTAAAAATTAATAAAACTAGCCTGGTAGTCTTTATCTAGAAAGCCACCTAGATATATTTACAGCTGGCTCTATTATGTTTGTTGACTATTTCATTTAATATTCAGACCATATTGTTTATGGATGTACGTTCGACACTGTGCAAAAAGGGCCTATTGCTGCACTAAATCAACCTTTTGCCTGCACCAAGATTTGTGCCGAAATGTCCAGTGGCTGTTCCCTCACTCCACTAGAAAGTGAAACCCAGCAGTCTTTTGCACACTCTGAAGTCAGATCTATGACTGCACAAATTATTTCAGAAAGGAAGGACTAGAGTAAAAATTGTGATCACTTACTTCAATAAGCTTCTCCAGATTTAAAACTTTCTGCTCCCAATAGGTGGCACCAAGGTTAAATTTGCAGCTACAGAAATGCCCCCCCCCTCCCCTATTAACTTGCTCCGAATTCAACATATCCTGCCGTGAAACCAAGGTTTTCCTGCTCCAAAAATTGCTTTAACTGTCCCACCCCTGTTTGTGCAACTTTGCACTGTGGTCTGCAGTAACAGCTACAACTAAAAAAAGAAAATGGAAATATACTGTCTATAGGCATGTGCTAATGGAGCCCTGTAGCCTGTTCGTTTATCTTATCTCTGCTTAGCACCCCCTTATCACCCTTGAATACTGCAACCTGGCAGAAAAGTCAGGCCGCCAACAGTCAAACTTCTTGAGACACCTATTCTTGTCAGAGGTGTGTAAAGGTGTAACGAAGCTAACTTTAACCCTTTGAAAGTCGATTCTTTTTGCCATATGCAACCACCCACGGTCGATTTCTTTTATTGCAGATTCCAATTCCTCTTAGGGACTTATTACGAAAAAAAATTACCATAATTTTTCTAGGGTGACCGTAAAGTGAGAAAAAAATATTTTGCTTTGGTATGTACGTACTCTTCATTCATGAATAACAACAATTAAAAAAATGAAATAAACTTATAAAAATTAAAAATTTGATGCATTTTTATGCACATATTTCAAGGCCTTGAAAATGCGCACACGAGAATATTGTGCAACACTCAATCGAATGTTCCTGCTCTTACACTAATATGTACATCCATAGTGTAATTGAACTGCGTAGGTGTGCGCACTCAAGAAAACTGTGTGGTTCTGTGCCCGTCACAAAAGCACAACGTGTGACAAACTTCCGTTAATCTTCATCTTATTGCCAACCAGAGGCAATTAGTTTTTGCCAGTGTCCAAAAAAAAAAGCAACAGAAACGCATGCACTGCGGCATTCTTCCTATGCACACCCCTGTGTGCACTAAATGAGCGAGAGACAGGCGGTCGCCCTATAAGCGATTAGTAACTAGATAGCCATCAGTTATGCAAGGGCAAGAAGCCGAAACCGCCCGCGGTACAAAACCTGAACTGCCGCCTGCCCGCACGCCCGCCAATGTGCCAGCGGTAGTAGATAGATGCACAGGAGCAGACTGGTGCTAAAACAAACCATGCAACGAAAACTGAGTGAGGGAGGCGTGTGAAAAAAATTCCCTGTATTCCCACATTGTGGCAAGCACATGACAGAAAAGAAAAAGTTAGGAAATTGGCGCGTTTTTTAAACATACAGACGGCACTGTAAATATACAGCATCGACTATTTTTGGGCATGTTTACAGTGCCATATATTTACGTCGTTGACCCTCAAAGGGTTAAGGAGCTGTGTGGCAAAGCTGACTTTAGGAAACCAGCCACCATAAGACCCTTGCCCATTTTTTCTTGCTAAAATATTGGGTACTTATTAGATTACTATATTGTTTAGGAGCTTTAATGTCATTTCTACATTAGTTTTCTAGTCTTGACACATAGGAAGTGGGCGTGCATTTGATTTGGGGGTGTGTTAGAATTGCACAAATTCTGCCAAATTAGTTTGCAGTGTATTTTGGCATTATTTCTGCATCTTGTTTAATTTGACCCATCAGATAATATGATTAACTTCGTCGCTCCTTTCAGGGTGAAATTAACAGAAGTCAACTCTAATTTCAATACATGTTTTGCTATTGTATCAGTTCAATCATAAGCAGACTTTGCCTTCTATTCTTTTTCGATTACTTTTTGACAGTTGTAAAGCAAAACTGACCACAGATTATGACCATGCACTGAGACTGTTTTTGTGAATGAGCGCAAAGTTTACCAGGTTTACCATATCAGTTCTACAAAACGCACAATGTGCGGAGTGTTTTAGGTGCACATACATACTTTCTGCTTCGCCCTGTCCTCGAATTTTGTTTGCTGGGAAGAACATACAATTCATGCTCAATCAATTTTATAAAGTGCCAACTGCGTGATCATTGCACATGACTTAACAGACCGAGTGTGTAGCATCATCCATGTCAAAAGCCCAGAATGGCTTAGATATTACGAAATTTTTGTGCGGCATACAGTGCACATCTAAAACACTAACTTTATGGATGTTCCATAGACTTCTGAACCTTTGTACAGTGTACATCTAAAGTGCTGTTTTTAAAGATAATTGAACATTCAAACCTTTGGGGTCTATGTTGTCTCATAGATGTACGTATGTGCATGTAATGGATGTCCATGGGACGTCCGATTTTTTGTTGGATATTTGGATCAACCCAGTAAACCTCTTGTATGTTTGTGGTTGGCTGGGAAAAATTTGTTTTTTTAAGAATCTTTATGCTAACGATCACCATATATGCAAGTCTGATCCTTAATTTATTATGTTTTCTGTCCCTCAATATTACACCTATTATAATACTCTGCTTCACTTTTGGCTGAGAGCTGATGTTACAAGAAATTACAGTAGATGCAGTAATCATGTGCCTTTCCTTAATAGCAAAAATAGCTTGCGCCACCTTTGTTGTTTGACATTCGAAAACATGCTCCAACACAGATGGCATGTCTGTGTCTAACAGAAAGCTACCATAGAGCGCTATACCATCATAAGAAATAAAAAAGGAATGAATTAATAAGTAAAGAAGTGTGCACCAGGCAGAGAGAGCAAACATAGTGGGAGCTTCCAGGCTGTGCAAACAGAAGCTGCTGAAGAGAGAGCAGGCTGCAGGAAATTGGGACAGAAACTGCTTTTTTTTTTCTCTCTGCCCGTTTTTTATGCAAGGTAGTCTAAATTACAAATGCGAGAAAGCAAGCGCTCATGTTTCGTAATGCTTTCGGGATCTGGAACACCTTCCCAATAATAATCAGCAAGAAAACGTCATGTATTGCTTTTTGAAAATTTACTTCCTCCCTTTGAATTTACTTTGCGCATGCTCTTGACGCTATGCACTTCTCTCAAGGTTTGTATTTATACAGTTTTCATTCTCAATCAGATCCACTGGCTGTCGGTCATAAATTCCTTGGTGCTGATTGTCCTGCTTCTGGGCTTCATTGGTGTTATCCTGGTAAGTTATGCATGGTTTCTGTATTTTGTGCTCTAATTGTGTTCTTTATGATAGAAGCATTACATTATACATTGTATGACTGCATTATTAGCGCGAAGTGCACCGGCTTTGCCACTTGGTACTGGAAATTTTATCATGTTTGGACCAGGGTTCTTTTGCAAACTGTATCATGGTATAAACAATGCCCATCTATATTTACCTGCTACAATGTAAGCACTTGTTGCAGGAGAGGCAAAGTCTGACTTGAGCTGCCTCCACAAAGTTGTGCATGAAGCTGTAACTTTTTTGTCGCTACTGATTCAACATTCATATGTTGCCCTTCCGTTTAAATTCTTCATTCTTCAGCTTATGCTAGTATCATTGAAGATGTATCATGCACATTTGTCAAGCCACATTGACATTGTTGGGCATGTCATTGGCCTGCTCAGCCTGAATATTACTGCTGTAGCTATGTGAGAAAGACTCTGCGAGGTTACAGAGGTGCGAGTCAAACTGGACACAACACAGATGGGTGATAACTTCAGTAGAAGCTGTTGTGTGAGTTGATTAAACATAATTATGAAAGGAATCTTAATGCACAAGAAATATATCCAAAAACAATGACGTCCTGTTCATCTTGCATTTTGTGCTCTTTTGTTTTGATTATATTAATCTAGATATTTTTGTGCTGTGACGTACTTCGAAATACAACTTTTCATGCCAGTCGCACCATTCGAACCTGGAGCCTGCGAACTTCAATGGCACCCTTTTGGCAACGAAACAATGCACCATCCAGATAACTCACCTAACAAATTATAACCAGACAGATGCAGTATTGAAGCAACAGTGACGATTAATGTGGCAGGCAAACCCTGTTGCATCACAGTGTGGGGCAACCAAATGGATGCAACATCACTAAATGTAGCAACATATTTACCCTGTTGTTCAACACAGTATACTTCTGTGAATTTGCCCTTGACAGAACAGACAAAACCAATCAAATTATCCAGCAGGTTAAAGAAGGCACAGAAGGAATGTTGGAACACAATGGTAATTTATATTGCAGCATATGCCTGGTTCTAACACGACCTTGAATTAAATGCACACCCGCTTTCTATGTGTTCAATATAGAGAACCAACATAGGAAGGACATGATGTTCCTAAACAAAGTGGAAATCTAATGCACACTCGATTTTTTAGCAAGAAGCATGTAGCCTGCCTCCGAGTCTGGTAATAAGAAAAGGATGAAACCAGCCAATTTTATTTTCACAGAATAGAAATTTATTCACACTTGATGTCCATTGGTAACAGCCCCAGCCTGCACTTTATTGCTGTCTGTGAACCACAATACATCCTCCGTATGGTCCATCGGGCGTTTTTTACTCTGGATTCATCAGACGGCTGCGTAGCAATCCCGAATGATATTGGTGCAATGCTTAGACTAACAGCTTCGCCAGTTCGCCTTTCAAAACATTCAGTTTTCTGAAGTGCCAAGAAACATGTGACGTGACTTTTGTGGTTAGGCTAGCATATAAAACAACCTATATTTTGAATGAGCTTTAGTAATCAGCCTGAAAGCAGCAAGTCATCACTGTCATGCTATGCAAGAACTCCATCTGTAGACATTTTGTGACAGCAATAGCAATGACACTGGCTAGGCTGTCTCTGATGGTACGCTGCTGCGAAAAGTGCGAACATGATTTTTGGTTTTGTATCCAATTGCACCGCACAAACACTTTTCGGCATGATTTTCTTGAGAAAAAAATTCACTGGCGATTTAACATTTAATTTGAGAGAAATGCATTAGGCATTACATCGCGCCTCTTTTGAGGTCCCGGATCCATGATTTGAACCGCATTCACACTGCAAAGTGCTGTTTAGGAGCTCACTCGACACATATCCTGCCTCTTTGAGAAGCAAAGTGCAACTGATGGTGGCCCAGAGCAGACCACCATCAGTTGCACTATATATATATATATATATATATATATATATATATATATATATATATATATATATATATATATATATATATATATATATATATATATATATATATATTGTCACGGGGCTAATAAACAAGCTTGCCAAATGATGGTCCTTCTTTAATGATGGCAGACACTCTGAGAGCACATGCAAAACTTCCCACTTCATCGTACTCACTCTGGCAACCGGCGGCTGTAGTAGGCATCATACTTTGCATCATTGCTCCCCTGTGAAAAAGTAACCGTCCTGGTCGACCCAGGAGTGCATGTGATCACAGAAGAAAGAAAAGGCACAGCATTGCAACAGCGAATAAAGAATGAATAAGAAGAAGTCAGACATCACAGTTCAGTCATGAGCGTAATATGGTTTTATCTGTGCTACGTGGACAATTTTGGCCTGCGGTCGTCGTCAGTTTCAACTAGGATCAACACTTTGAGGCATAACTTCATAGTTCACATTGGGGAGGTGGCATACGATCTTCTATGGTCCAAAATATTGTCGTAATAATTTCTCTGAGAATCCACAGTGAAGGACGGGTGTCCACACCCACAGAAGTTGCCTGTACTGCATGTTTTGCTATCCACTATATTGTACGGGCAGGCGTCGAAACCCTGCTGGCTGCAGATGCGATTCTGTGCAAGCTGTCAAGCTCACTCAGCTTTCTTGACGAAGTCATCAGCATCGTCAATTCACGTGGCTTCTTCATCTGCCAGGAGCATGCCATCCGACGGGGTCGTAACACGGTGTCTGTTCAAGTGGTGTAAGCTGACTTGTCTTCTGGACAGCTGTATTGTATGTGAACATCATGTATGGCAAAATTTCATCCCATGTCTTATGCTCTATGTCAATGTACGTAGAGAGCATGTCAGCCAGTGTTCTGTTTAGGCACTCTGTTAGTCCATTAGTTTAAAGGTAATACACCATGGTTTTTCGATGATTGCTGTGCATCAGTATGACCACTTTCTGCAATAAATCGGCAGTAAATGCTGTTCATCAGTTGGTGATTAAGACAGAAGGGGCACCATGGCATAGTACGATGTCATGGACAAAGGACTTGGTGACCTCTTCAACTATTGCCCGAGGTATAGCCCCGGTCTTTGCGTACCGTTTTGCGGCACATCCAGTATGTCAACAACTATCCATTTGCTTCCGAAGGATGATGTGTAGGGAAGGGGCCTAGTAGATCCATTACTACTTGCCGGAACAGTGCTGGAGGAGAGTAAAGAGGTTGTAAAAGACCAGTGTGTTTCAGAGCTAGAATGTCACAATGCTGGCATTCACGACAGCTTCTTACACAACGCTGAACAGACAATGAATCCTCAATGAATCTCTTTGATGGCAACTTGATTGAGTCGCTGGGTATGTACCAGTAAGGTGGGCTCCTCCCTTCAAGGAAAGTCTTGGACATCAACTTGGGCAACTACATAGGTGCGTGCTACTGGGAATGTGCCACTCTACAATGACGAAAAAGATCCCTTAACCGTTTGAGGGTCAATGACATAAATATACGGCACCGCAAACAAGTCCAAAAATGGTCAATGCTGTATATTTACAGCGCCGTCTGTACGTTTAAAGAGCGCACTAATTTCCTAACTTTTTCTTTTCTATCATGTGCTGCCACTATGTGGGAATGCAGGGAATTTTTTTTTCGCACGCCTCCCTCTCTCAGTTTTCGTTGCATGGTTTGTTTTAGAGCTAGTTTGCTCCAGCGCGTCTATATGCTACCGCTCGCGCATGGGCGCGCACGGGTGGCGGCGGTTTGGGGTTTATACCGCGGGCGGTTTCGGCATCTTGTGCTTGCAAAAATGATGGCTATCGCGTTACTAATCGCACAAAGGGCTACCGCCTCTTTCTAGTTCATTTACTGCTCACAGGGGTCCGCATAGGAAGGATGCCGCCGTGCATGCGTTTCCGTTGCTTTTTTTTTTTTTTTACACTTGCGAGAAAACTAATTGCCTCTGGTTGGCGATAAGGTAAAGCTTAGCAGAAGTTTGTCACATGTTGTGCTTTTTTGACGCGTGTAAGGTCGCTTTGATTGTTTGTGTTCTTAAGTGTCACGAGTCACCCACGTGCTTTGTGTATAGAGAGGGGGTTCACTTCCCCCTCCCCCCCATGTCAGCGGGGCAACCGTTTCTGTGTTATGAGGGATCAGAAGGACCGCGCGGTGTCGGGCGACACGTCGCGGCAGGCACTAGGGGGGCGAGAAGCGGATTCAGGGAAGTCAGTATTGTGCGCACGGAGTTGGCAGTCCGCTGACAGCCACACGGGTCCACACAGACCAGCCTTGAAGGGGTCTGCTGTACGCAGTATTGTGGTTCTGGCTCCCGAGTACCTGGCTAATTGGCCGCCGAGGCTAAGAAGGGCTTCGCAACATTGACCACGTGCTGCATGTACGGAGCGGGGATCTATTCTTTGATGCGTTTACAGTGGGTGCATCATGGTGCTGGTGCAAATAGAAGGGCACGGAGTAGCCGCCAGACAAATGCCATAGGTGTTCTGCACATACACTGATTACTGCACAAGGTTCAACGGCCATTTGCAGCATGTAAACATTGTCTATGCAGCGTTCATTTGGTCATTCTGTTTCTGTACATCTTTCCCCTTGTGTTGACAGCGATGCTTCATGACAGCAACATTGCGTAACATTTTTTTAGTGGCTGCATGTGGGTCTGGTTGCAAGGCCACCGTTGAAAAAGGATCATTGTTTTTGTTTCCCTACTAATGTTGACCTACAAAAAAAGTGAATGCGAGCTATTCTGGGGCAAGAGATTCTCAGCACGCCTTTTGACTGGAAACATGTTTGCATGTGTGAAAAACGTTCAGATGCCAAAGACATTATTTGTGAAGATGTGTGCACACTGAATGAAAATGATGTGTTGCTGCAACGTGAGCGATCTAAGCTCAGAGCAGATGCCGTTCTGAAGATTTGTGAAGGCTTGTCAGTTTATTTACCTGTATAAGCCGAAAGAACAGCCTCATCCAGTGACATGGGATTGGCCACAGACACGACATACTGCATGGTTCTCAATCATCCACCATAGTGGATTGGTGGCTATGCCGTTCTGCTTACAAGCACAAGCTCGCCGGTTTCAAAGCCCTCGCTGTGTATGTCGTCTATCGCTGTCCTTGTCCTTTGCACTACCCGCCGTGGTTGCTCAGTGGCTATGGTGTTGGGCTGCTGAGCACGAGGTCGCGGGATCAAATCCCGGCCACGGCGGCCGCATTTTGATGGGGGCGAAATGCGAAAACACCCGTGTGCTTAGATTTAGGTGCACGTTAAAGAACCCCAGGTGGTCAAAATTTCCGGAGTCCTCCACTACGGCGTGCCTCATAATCAGAAAGTGGTTTTGGCTCATAAAACCCCAAATATTATTATTATGTCCTTTGCGCTGTACGTTATTTTTGATCATGAATTACCAACTAGCCCAAGCAACCACCCTAGCCCTCCCCTAGCATGGCTTCTCATGGCCCTGTAGTGGCCACCACTAGGCAGTGGCTGAAGATAATAAAGAAGGGCAATGACACAGAAAGCACACATGGGCAAGGTTACAAAGGTTCACTAAAAAATATTCCGGCAGAACCCGTCTCATTATTCTTTCTTCAAAAGATGAAGCACCAACAGACACAGCACATCAATGAAGAAGCAACAATGACAGGACAAGGTGCTACTTGCAACTATTTATATTAAGATCAAAAGTGGCTGAATATATAGCCATGGGGAGAGGGGGAAGAAAAAGAGGGAGCATGAGGATGAATGTCAATGTCAATGCAATTATCATTGAAGAAATGTAGCAATACATCATATGGCCACTACAGAAATGTGTCATGGATGAGGGCTCCTATCTCATGCTTCCCTCTAACCACGCTGCACCATCCAGCAACACCACTGCAAAGTCCATGCATGGCATGTGTGTGAATAGCGTATATATTCAGACAACCGCACCAGGGAAAGCTTGTTGAACAGCACCAATGACATCGCCTGACGCAGCAATTTTGTGTACTTGTAGACAGGACGTGACAAGTAAGAGTGTCGCTAGGATGATTGGTTAAAGATGTAATGTGCAAGTATTGTAAGTAATATTAAGTCTAAGTAATATTGCAAGTACCGCAAAAAAAGCTGCAGCATTACATTTTGCAACCATTTTAAGTATCACAAAGCCATGGGTGGGGTGTTGCAACCACGGGAACAATGCATCACATGCTGAGCACTTTCGCGCACTAACAGCTGCTTTGCAGAAGCTGAAGTAACCATAAAATTGACGTCGTGGCCTCCAAGATTAGACCGTGCACAGCCCTATCGCAGAGATCATGGGAACAACCTGAAAGGCCGCGAACAGGCTGAAAAGGCTTGGCAACCATGGTGCACCTGCTTCTGCTAATGTCCTGCTGCTATTGGGCGGCACCATATGATGTCATGGGAGAGTGAAATGTGCACCTTAAGGCCATGGAAATGCAAGTGGTGGATAACTCTCATTTTGCTTGTATTTTGAATTATCTCTGGCCGATAACTTGTGTTTGTGCAGGTCAATTTTCTTCATTCCTCATGTTCTGCGTTCTATGGCATGCTGAGAATAGATGTAGAGCAAATATGGTGACCCAGAAATGGTGTTTGAGGGCGCCTTTTAATAGTTGTTGCAGCCTAATGGCTGTTTGGGTATAAGACCCTGATTGGATGTTTACAAACCTTAGCAGGAGGACTGTTTATTGACTATGAAGCAGGAGGTCATGACAACTGCAAGGGTTCAATGATTGTCACAACTTCATTGTGATCTTTGCTTTATTAAATATATTTAGTGCAACTGATGGTGGTCTTCTCCAGACCACCGTCAGGTGCACTTCGCTCCTCATAGAGGCAGGATGTGTGTCAAGTGAGCTCCTGAATAACACTTTGCAGTGTAGTGAACGCTATTTAAATTGTGGATCCAGGACCTCAAAGAGGTGCATCGTAATGCGTAACACATTTCTCTCACATTTACCGCTAAATCAGCGCAGAATGTTTTTTTTCTTTCCTTTCTCTCTCTCTCTCTCTCTTTGCATTGTTACATATGACTAATATTTTTCACACCTCATTTTAGGCATTAACTATTAAGGTATGAAGCCTATCCTCCCTAAGCGGCATGTGTTTGTCACT
Source organism: Dermacentor albipictus (assembly GCF_038994185.2). Taxonomy (NCBI): domain Eukaryota; kingdom Metazoa; phylum Arthropoda; class Arachnida; order Ixodida; family Ixodidae; genus Dermacentor; species Dermacentor albipictus. The sequence continues at coordinate 114,812,536 of NC_091823.1, forward strand.
TCCTTGTGCATACAAGTGACACATTGCTTTCTAATACATAATGTGATCACATTTGTACACTGTGTGTTTTTTACATAGTGCTTTTCTCTTGGGGTTTCTTTATGCATTGTTCACCATACGACATACGAGTGTTAGTGGTTTTCAATGCTAATAGTAAATCTTGTCACCATGTTCCTGCATTTGCTTCCATTGCAGACACGTGTCCTTAAGAATGACATTGCTCGTTACAACTCGATGGAAAGCAAGGCTGAAATGGATGTAGAAGAGTATGGCTGGAAGATCATCCATGCAGATGTCTTTAGGTTTCCTCCTTACAAGAACCTCCTCTGTGCCATTCTGGGTAAGTTCATCTGATCAAGTTGAGATCTTTCTACACTAGTCGAATGAGGAGTACCGACCCCCACACTTACAAGCAAACCACAGGTCTGTATCAGCTGCTTCCTGGGTTGACTGATCTGCTGCTTCAAATGCATAATCTGTCTCTAGTACACCCAAGTTGATGATGAAGACATTTACCACATCAAGCAACACCCAACATAGCACTTGCGCACAGTGCTGGACTTCATAGGAACAAGGGTCACCACACCAGAGGCAGATACATGGAATGGGCATTGCTAGCATGTCACTCAGGAAGTGTTTACTCCATGCATTGACCCGGTGACATCTCCACGGCTGAACCTCACAGCCATGCCATGCACAGCCAGATGAGTGAGGGCTCTGATGGCTCAACCTCTATCAAAACTTGATGCAGTAGAAATTGCCTGCTGAACTTTCTGAGGCAGAGCAACAGCTGAATGAAAAGCCGGCTACCACACCATCCCACCTTGAGTGGGAAGGAAAGAGGAGTAGGGACAAAAGAACGGGCAAACACCCATGCGACGGCCACAGGTTGTGCCTTTATTCCCGCTAAGTTAGACTAAAAATAACTTGAACGAGAAGAAAGGGGGCTAACTGAGGGGCCCGATATTTATTAATCATAGCACAAGAAGCCAACAAACAAAGACACCAAGAACGACATGGAGGAGATTACTTGTACTTACTAATAGAGTTAAAGAAATGATAATTAAATGGAAATGAAAGTGGACGAAAAAACAACTTGCCGCAGGTGGGCAACAATCCTACCTGGTGGTGGCACTGGCTAACACTCCCAGGGTTAGATCTATTAGCAACACATAAATACCCCAGAAAGTGAATGGGAGAATGGCGCCGCGGTAGCTCAACTGGTAGGGCATTGCACGCGTAATGCGAAGACGTGGAATCATTCCCCACCTGCGGCAAGTTGATTTTTCATCCACTTTCATGACCAGTAATTTATCATTTCATTAATTCAATTAGTAAGTACAAGTAATTTTCCCTGTGTTGTCCTTGAAGTCTTTGTTTGTTCGTTTCTCGTGCTATGATTACTAAAAATCACTTGTGTCATTGCATTTGTCACCTCATAATGTGTTCCTAGTGTTAATCTCTGCATGCCAGGGTTAAGAAGTAATACAGCTGGGCTAAAGAATTTGCATGGTTATGTAAGGCTTTCTGTTCTTTCTTGAGAAATGCAGTAATTTTTTGTCAAAATGGAACGGAGTCATGCAGGCATACAGCTAATGCAGCACCATGTGTGGTGTAGAAACAAGAAAGAAAAAGCATGAAGCTTTCCAATATGCTTTGCATGTTCCATGTGCACAGTTGAACATATGCATTTCCTCTGAGTTATGATTGCGGCAGAGCATGTTTCATCCCTGTGTTTCAATAAGACACTAACACGGCTTCTGTGACGCTGACCACTCGACATGCCCTGGGGCTTGTGCTATCAATTGGTGTGTGACTAAGTACCTCTGCATTCATAGTAAGGTTCGTTACAGCGCAACACAATACAAGACCAAAAGAATGTATAAAACGACGACACGGCGTCATGTCGTCATTTTATACCTTCTTTTGTCCTCATCTTGTGTTGTGCTGTAACGAACCTGACTATGAATCCCAACCAACTGGTAAACTTGCCATCTTGATACCTCTGGATTCACAAGAGTTTGATGCCATTTAGTAATGTGTATGTTTGCTTGGTTCAGGTGATTAGTCCAAATTAGAGCACTGCATGGGCCATCTTCTCAGGCCCGGGCCCGGCCCGAGCCCAAAGGTTCTATGGGGCAACCCACCCAAGCCCGACTTGATAGTTTCAAACCTGGCCTAGGCCCGAAAGATTTGGGCCCGGCCTGGTCCAGTTCAGCCCATTAGCCCTTGAGCGTAAACGAAGCATGGTCCAATTCTCGGTAATCCGCCTTTTTCATTTTCCTGTGCTGCCCTCTGCCATACGCCATTGGAAACATTTTGGAAAGATGCCGGGGCTTTCGCCGCTTGATTTGTGTAGCTGCACCCACGTTGAGTACGTGTCAGTTGTGCATTTAGTGGATCGCAAATCATTATTAATAGATTCTCCAGGGCAGGATGTCGTTCCTGGAAGCCATGAAGCACTCAATGACTACTGGGTGAGCAGGCCCGAGTGCACTGTTGTGCAAACAGTACGGCCGATAAAGGCACGCTGAGTTCGCTTTGCTGACACGGTTGCCTTGGAGTTTGTTTTCGCTGATTTCTGCACTTGGAGCTCCCTTTTCATATTCTTTTTAAACATTATTTAGATATTTCGCACATTCAGGAAGACTTTGAGCGCAGCCTTCCATGCCAGGTTTATCAAAGTGTTGCATTTGTTTACATCGACATCTACAGACACTGATCATTATTAACATCAAACATTGTGGAAAAGGTGCATCACTGATATGAAATAATGTCGAAATGTAGCAAAACTGACATATCCACATATGTGCCGTGTTGTTCCACCCTGAGACGGGTGGAACAACACGGCACAGAAATGAGCACTTAAACAACGGCAACTGTGATCCAGATAACATATTACAGATTGTTACAGTTTGTGTGTACCATAAAACATTAGAGAAAACTGTGCTCACATAAATTAAGTGCTCATTTGGATACCATGTTTTTCTTTCGCAAAAATCTGGATACCATCACTGATAACGTTGGTGTGACTGAGCGAGACGGTTGTTTATGCTCCTGTATAATGAATGCACTGTCTCTTGTTTCGTGTTTGACACAAAGGTAAACAGTGCATCTCTGGAATCAAGAAATGTGTAAGCATAACAACACGTACAGACCCACCTATCTACGTAGCAAATGCGACCGGCAGACTACCGGTACGCTGACTTACGGTTGGCAACAGCGTTGTGTCGCCGCTTGCCACTTATTGTGTACGCTCTGTGTGAAGTGAATTGTAGTTGATTTCAAATAGCTGAAGACAGAACTGAACTGTAGAAGCAGTTTTCTACGTCCTAACTGCTTACATTTCAGTCAAGTCTGCCGGTAGTGGGTGCACGAACACGACGGCGCCAGACTTAACCTTTACTTAACAGCATCAACATTGGCTTAAACTTCATGTGCATGGGTTCAGAGGGTTGAAGCTTGTGCATGTCAACTTCATAGACATGTTCCGACTTACTTTGAGCACAATTAATTATATATACAAGCGAAGGCGCTGTCGCTACCATGTTGTCACTTCAATGGCCGATCGCACAGGGTTCAGCCTAAGGATGATCGGCACACTGATTTGGTTGGTGCCGTCGACCAGAAAGCCTGCTGCAGTGCAACAGCTCGTGCTCGTTGGTTGTGTCGTTGTCAGCCTTGTATGATAAAATGCTTTCTGTGATGCACTATACTGAATAGTCATTCAATCAGTGATGTGAGTGTCTTGTTGGTCTCATATTGACATAGTGTTACCACGCCTTAAACCAGTACGTGAAGTCAGGCTGTGCTGCCATCACTAGCAAGTCAGGACCGACACTGCAAGAAGACTTCATCAGCAGCTGGATGTTTTTGAGTGTCGCCCAAGTTTAACGCACAGGTTTTTCGTTAAATTTGCTAGCCATCAATGAAAGGCAGCAACTACGTGGGTCACGGTGCAGTTCGAACCACTCGGATGAAGCCCTGGCCACTTTCGGCTTTAAAGTGGAGTTGTAGTCTTATGCATTGCACGTTTTCAGCACCGCACCAGTGTCGACCTACCAGTGGAGTTTCAGCACGGTACACGGCACGAGTGTTTGCGTACGCATGTCTGAGCACTTTTTTTTTTTTTCTCTGGGGGAATTTTTGGCATGCAGCGACGAGCGCAACCCTTCTGAAACGTTTCGTGACTAAACCGCTAGGGCAGGACGCATGCACCATCATGCCATGAAAAAGGCAGATTGAGAGGATACTATCATGGCACAGGACGTTTTCTAGAGACAGTTTTGACTGTGTCAGGACTTGGTCTGGCATTATTGCTGATAAATAAACAGGTAAAATGGAAAGAAAGATTATATATTCAACCCATTATACATGTTAACGTGCAACATGAAAGCCTGTGCCACATTTTCCAAATAGTTGCGCCATCCTCCATCATTCCCAATGTTGGAGGTCACATGATCAAATGATAGCTAGAAAGGGAGCAAGGGGGGGGGGGGGGGGCACAGTCTGAGCTCGTGCTATAGGGAGGGAAAAAGAGGTAAGTGCATTTCTCCTCCTCGGTCGTAGCACAGGCTGTGCATCGCTGTCCACGTGGCTGAGCCCACTCTGTAGATGCTGTGAAGGACTAGCAACACTGAATCGCCTAATATGGGACTGCGAGGAGGACAAGCCTCCTCCTAACCTGATGTCCTCTCCCTCACCTGAAGCATGGAAGGCGATGCTGCGCACTTCTACCCTGGACACCCAACTCCAGGCCCTAGAACAAGCTGAAGAGGTGGCCATCAAACATCGATTGACGGCCATCTGCCCTATCTGAAGAAACCACGCCTAATCACCCACCCTAACGCTGACAAAATAAAGTTTTTCCTACCTATAGTAGGCAGTTTTCAAAAGTCACCAATAGCATACCCGGCATATTACGGGCCCGATGGAGACTCGGGCCTATTATGGGCTTGACTGAGACCTGGGCCCAACCCAAGCCCGAATCTCATTCGCCCAAGCTTGGCCCGGGCCCGCAATAGAAATAGCTTACACGACCCGAGCCCGGCCTGCTGGCCAGGGCTGGCCCAGGCTTGTGCAGTGCTCTAGTCCAAATTACCAGATCTTTCAAGTTATATTAATGAAGTTTTGCTGCACCAGTGCAAAATCAGTAAGCATTGTTCAGAGGCTGCTAGCCAATTTATGCTCATTGACATCCCTTTTACTTCCTGTGTCCTGGGTCATGATCTTAGATAACATATTGTTACATAAAAGTTGGGCCACGATCTCATGCAACAGTTTAGGTAATAGTTGCTGCATTATCTTGCATTAATTTTCTCTTTCCCATTTCCTTTTGTGCAGGTGTTGGCACACAGTTCCTATGCATTGCTGTGGGGGTTCTGCTGATGGCCCTGCTAAGTGTGTTCAATGTTCACAACCATGGTTCCATGAACACGGCCATCTGTGTCCTCTATGCATTAACATCCTGTAAGGAGTTATCATGACTATATTTCTTCAGGGGGTAAAAACCACATTACAAATTCAAGGTTATGCTCTGTGATCAGTCTTCACTTCCATTCTTCAGCATTTCTCTGTATCAGACAATGCAGTTTAGTGTATAGTGTATATGCAGGTAGTGCGGTCGCAGAAGTGTCACCTTCGCCCTGCAGTTATGTTAGATCTATGACATTTTCTGCGACATAACGTCTTCATTTCATTGCAGTGCTACAACTTGTGCAAGTAAGGTTATGTCAAATTGGGTATTATTTGTGCACCTTTGAGCTCTCAGTAAGCGACATGCATTGTTCTGACCCCAAGTGCAAGCAGTATGCTGTGGCCGCAGATCGCCGAAACGCATCTCTTCGCTCTTTTGGTGTTAAATCAGTTCAATGTCTGTGATGCCCTCCACAAAATGATTATGTCATACATTGTGACACAAAGCTATGAGGCTTAATGTTGCATTGAATTGCATGACACATCTGCATATCTTTCTTTGTTATGCAATGCAATATTTTTGATCATGCAGCGAGAGAAGCCTCTGTAGCTTTTGTAACATTGCATGCTTTGCAGCAAACAAAGTATATCATGGGTCCAATCTGCAACATCTGCACTCAAGTAGTGACACGGAATGTATTGCACATCATCTGCTACTGTCGGCGTTTAATAAACAGTGCTCATATGCAATGAGACCAACATTCTTTGTCTGGTCACAGCAATCATTACAAGACAGCTCTTAGCTGACTGAGATGTCAGTTAAGAAGACCTGCTTGATTTTTTTGGAACAGACAATAAGTGCAAGACGTGAATAATTGCTTGTCAGGAGATGCTGTTGTAACAACTTTTCTTACGATGGAACTGGTTTAATTCAGATGCTCCGCCTGAAGAAGTCGCCATGTGCTGTGTTTTTTTGGGGTAAACTGAGGTCCAAATAGAGAAGCTGGAAACAGCATCCTTCTGGCTACTGCATTTTACTTGTAGTGAAAATTCTCGTTGTACTCATGTTCGTGGCATGAGTTTGAACTGAGTGTTTTGTTGGGAACTGTCATTACAGAGAGTTTTAGATTAGAAGATCAAAGCTGTTTGCATAAGCAAGAGCCATTACGCTGTTCAGGTCTTTCTGGGACCCTAGTGGCTTGCATATGAAAGCAAAACACAAGGTACTCACGTTCCCTAATCTTTAACTCTCAGTCGTTGCCTTCAACGACATGACAGTAGCAGATGTCATCAACATGGCCAACATTTGTAAAGCTTCTGTCACTGTTGGTATTTCCTTGTCACAATAGTCTAATGGTGCATCTGTTAGTGTAATGTTTTGAGGAGCTGCAGTCTTGCTCTCTTTATTGCAGGCATAGCGGGTTTTGTGTCTTCCAAGATGTACCGTCAGATGGGGGGAACCAACTGGGTCACAAACATCAACCTGGTCTCCTGCCTCTTCTTCAGTGAGTGCTATATTCTTTTTGTGCTTTTTGCTTACCGTATTTACTCGCATAATGATCACACTTTTTTGTTAAAATATTGTCGCAAATTCAGGGGTGCGATCATTACGCAGGTTAAATTTCCTGCGGAAAAAAAAAAAAAAGTTTTTTCATCTCGCGTTTGCTGCGGGATGACAACAGGTCAACAAACAGGTGGCTGCCGCTGTAACAGTGCAGGACACCAAAACGAAAATGGCGGCCGATGGGGCAAGTTGAATGCGCCGAACGAGATTTTTTTTTCTTCTCTATGAGTATATTACATGCATTGAAACAGTTTCTTCCACATCAGTAATGAATAATATTGTTAATATAGGCAAGTTTTGGCAGTAACATAGCCATGTCCAGTTTGAGGGGACGAAAACGGAGATGGGCGCACTTAGCTGCCAGTGACATAGAAACACATGGTGGGCATGCTGTGGAAACTGTAGCATTTGTCTTCACTACTATCCTAATACAGCACGTTTTCGCTAAGGGCGGGCGAATATCTTAGCTGTGTTACAAGTGTCGATGTATGAATAAAGTACACTTCTAACGTATGAGTGTAAACGTGGCTACTATCGTTGCCGCTCGCGATATGTTGCATGCCCACGAGTGCAGAAGAGAAGAATCGAAAGGCGCCTTTCTTGTTGTTGTTGTTGTTGACCTTAACCATTCTAAAGCCTACAAGTAATAAAACCAAGGCAAGTTTGGTTGTAGCTTTTTTTTTCATGAAAGGGCAGAAAGTGATGAAAGGAATGAAATGGGGCATCTGCTTAAGAATGTTTGGAATGTTTGCTGCAGACTGCTTGGTATGTCTTGAAGAGTCGTTTGCGTAGCATTCAACAGCATTAGGCATATCGTAAGTTCGGGGCAAGTTCGGGGTGCAATCATTACGTGAGTTCGATCATTATGCAAGTAAATACTGTATTTTATTTTGTTAGGTTCAGTAGCTGTAGGTCGCTACTGGACATTACACAGCAGGGACAAGGAAGTTGTGCAGCTCCATGTGTTGCAAACGTCAAGACAGTTGCCACAGCTGTCTCACAGGGCGTACTGGCAAGAACAAATAAAAGAGAACAGACCAGTGCAAGATCTCAGTTCAGAGGCATTGTTCTCAGGCGATTACTTTCAGGTGGTACGATCACTTTCGGAGATTTTGCATGGCTAAGCACCAGGTGCATCAGCATATACGGCCAACAGCATGTCTAGTGTTGTGCCAAGCTTGCTATCTTTGCACGGTGCCAAAACACTGTCGGCTGTGTACTTCTGCTGCATTAAGTTCTTCTGTATCACCCTATTTATGTGCCTGTTCTCACTTTCTCTGAACAGTCCCTCTGTTTCTCGTGTGGAGCATCCAGAATTCAACTGCATGGGTCTACCACTCCACCCAGGCTCTGCCGGCGACAACCGTTGTGTTGCTCCTGTTAGTTTGGGTCTGCTGTAAGTATAATGTTGTGGTGGTGCTCTGGGGTTATGAGTATGGTAGAGCAACCAAAATTTGAGAGTTATAGCATGACCAAAACACATAAGGCATTGGTAAACTGCAATAGCGTTCAAACATCTCTTTGCTACAACTTCATGATGAAAAAACTGTGTGAGACATGAGTCATCAGATAGTGGACAAGACATGTTGCTTCCAAGCTGTCAGCCGGGCAGAGATGGTTATTAAGGTCAGCATCCATCCAACCATCCATCCTTCCACCATAAACAGCAGTAGATGGACAACAGCAGTATGTCATGAGGTCATGACTCAGCTGACCGCGAGGTAGGAGAAATGATGCAGACGTCAATGGATAATCATCAAATGGTAGGACCTGATAATGCTATCGCTTTACAGTCACTCGAGTGAAGCATCAGGACCTGCAATTTGTTCACCAGTTCAAACACATGCTCCACCTTTGCTTTTTTCAACGTTTGTTCTCTGCGCAAGGCCAGTACATTCCTCATGCAAGGAGCCTCACACAGGCACTCTGCATCCACGACGAAGGCTGATTGAGCCTCAACTGGACAAGCAAAATTGGCTAATCATAAAGTGCAAGCCAAATCAAAAGACAGCTTAATTTAGCCAAGGCAGAATATGTGGAAGTCGACTGTGTTATATGTCCTACCTATGCCGTACCAGCTGCAGCCTGCTCGTTTCACCAAAACCTGAGACATTTGCATTGAATAGCGTAGTGGTTGTTTTCAAAATATTTACTGTGCAAAGCACTAGTGTCACTATCTGACATGTCTGACAAGGAGGGCAAAACTTAGTTCCAGAAGCGACTACTAGCAAGTGGTGGCTCTAGATATGGTGAACTAAATCTGAGAAGCGTTGGGTGCCTTGCTAATCTTTCTTCTATGACTAATATATTAATTATTTTCTTTGGGCAAATGATCATCTCATTTACCATTTCTGACTCGACATAACAGTGCAAGCTTTTGAACAAAACATGAGGCAAGTGAAAGGAGGAGAAAAAATGGGGAACTGTTCTGCCACTTTGAATGGTCTGAGCCTTGTCAATGCAGTTAAACCTTGATATAACAAGGTCGATAAAATTGGCAATTTGCTTTGTTATATTGACATTTTGTTATATTGAAATTTGACCTTTTGTGCAAGTAAGTACAGTCGCCAATGGATTCTTTTTACAAGGAAGGGGGCCGCAGAATTTTCTGAATTATTGGGCAGTTGGAGAAAAGAATGTTTTAATGAGAAAGAAATTATGTTTGTTGAATGAGATTGCGTGATAAAAGGTGCTGTTTCATGCCGTGTTGGCGATATCTTCACGTCGGCAGTAGAAAGCAAAGCCAGCCACTTTTCCCTGTCCACTCTGCCCCCGCCGCTGATAGTGTCGCCCGCTGTGGGACAGCGCTATCATGAAAAGCACCAGTAGCAGGAAACGGATACTTCGTCTTCCTCTTGCTTCAACGTGTTTTCGAAACCCGAGATTAAGCAACCTCCAGTACTAAAAGTGCTGGAAGACAGCTCACATGATGCCAAGTCATCTTGGCACGCCCACTCTTTGTACACATAGAAGATTACTTCTAAATCAGAGGGCGTGTGGTGTGTATGCGCTCAGCCATGGTGACAGCCATGCGCAGCCATGGCCGTACTAAAAAAAGAAGGCACGCGCCAACCTGCCCCCCTCCTCCTCTCACGCATGCTACACGGCATTACCGTGAGCTTGCTTTCCTCCCCCATTTCCCCTTGCTCGTGCGGGAAGACGGTACTCATCGAGCCACCATCTTTCTCGGCTCACTCTCACATGCTTTCACTTGCACCCAAAGGATACAGTGCATGGAGTGTGATAGGATCTTTTTTGTAGAGACTCTCAATGGACCACACAGGAGGAGCGGTCGATGAACTAACATGGCGTGTCTAATGGAAACACAGTGACGATGACAATTATGACAGTAGATGAGTGAGGAAGAAGTTTCTATGCACTCCCCACTCCAACATAAAGGGTTATTTTAGTGCCCTTGGCAAAGAAACAGTCTGGTTACACCATATAAATATGATTGTGAAGTACCAGTAGGCTGGAGAATTTGAAGGAAACCTTGCACTGGTGGCGTTGTTCACTGGTTCACATAAGTTCGCCTTGTGATGGATATTCACCGAGATCTGTACCCTGTCCTTGTTGTCTTACCAAATGCACCACTGTACTTTGTTTCGTAATGTCACTTCGGGTGCGCACATAGTGGTGTTAGACGACGTTGCTCAACGTTGAACATAAGAAGCTGGCACTTAGTATTCTGTAGTCATTGCTTGATCCTCCTTGAAACAGTGTGAACCTCATCAAGAGATGTGCAGTGTCGGCAAGGCACTTGACAAAATGGACACTTCGTTCTGTCTTCGCACTGTTTTGATTTTACGCAAGTAATACCTGGTCTCTGTGCATTGTTGTCCTAGCTTTACTGGATATCTGTGCCAGTAGTAGTCTTAATGGTTAGATGTTGGTTGTTTGTGCCTCATAGGATTCTTTGAAACTTGGGCAGTTAGTTCCAACAACAGGGTACAGGGCAGTGGCCACACACTCTTCTATGTTGATTGCGCAGTGATGATGGGCCTCCAGTGGTCAGCACCTGTACTGGCTGGAATTCATTTCACTTCGGTTCACGCATGCGCCTTCGTGGTCATCAATACAATGAGTATGCATTCCCTTGCCTGGATGGCACTGTGACTGTTCGGTGAAAATGATGTCCTGGACTGTTGATTAGAGACATTGTCAAACCATGCGTCACTATTTGAACCGTTCGCATGTCCTGCACACTGTATGAAAGCCCTTTCGGTATCCCTGTGGCTAAAAAAGCTACTTCTCATTCATCCTTGTGCTTCCGATATGTCTCTAAAGTCAAAGATGATGACATCAGTTGATAGTTGTCTTCGGATCTGTCATCCATGTCGCTAACCATGTTACTACCAGTTTTAGACACGACCATTTTGTTTTAAGTAGGTGCTTTCATGTCAGTGAAGATTTCTCTCTTTATGCCGTTCTTTCTTTTACCTTCTTCAATGCCGTCATGGCTTGTAGCTTCGGTCATGCAATATTTTACCAGTTGTAACTTTTGCAACGCTTCAAGGCACAAGAGTAGTAAGATGGCCATTCCGCTTCCAGATATCTGTCACACACCTTCACTGTTGACACTCTGTCTCATCTCAATAGCAAGTCTGATTTTAGACTTCGATGAACCAGTTTATCTCTGTAATCTGCCTGAAGGGTATATTCTTCACATATTTCATCGTCAGAAGTCAGCACTTCGATTGTTTCATCTAACAAACAAAGCCTCTCTTGAAGCATTTCAAGGCAGCTGCTCCTGAGGTGCAGTTGAAGCGTTGTGGCTTCACACAGAGCCGCGCCGATATCGTCGAAGATGAGGCTTACCATCGTTCTGATAAGTGCCCTGTCCATTGTCAGCTGGGCCTCCCTGTAGCAGGAGGCTCTCGTTGGATGGATGAGGGCAGTCGCTTCCGTTGATTCCGCTCTTCCCAGCAAATCCATGCGTGGGTCCTCCATCATGGATCCATCAGTCGGTCCTAGGGGCTGTTCAGTCATTGATTATTACAGCTCCAGGGTTCACAGTGCCATTTTGTAGAAATCCGTGAAGGACCACACAGGAAGAGCGGTCAGTGAACATGGTGCCTTTAATGGAGCACTAGCGACAATGACAATGATGATAGCAGGTGAGCGAGGAAGAAGTTTCTATAATCTTATTGCACTTGGACTTTATAGAGAACATGATTCTACTCAGTTCTGGCGGTCGCTCTTTGGCGTGCAGCACCTGATTCGAGAGGTTTTCGCAAGCAGCCACTTGTAATTTAACCATCTGACTATCTGCGTCCATGGAAATTTCCATTTATTTTCTTGGTATTCCTTCGCGGTTGCAGGGAAATTTTGTTGTATTGAAATTGTGTATAAACGCACATTATATTGAGGTTCTACATACATAGTGTTCTAAGGACAAGTAGTTATAAAAAGTTAAATACTTTGTCATATTGATAATTTAGTTATATTGAGGTTAACTGTTATACGATACACAGAAATGACTATGTCACTATTGCATCTAGGGGAAAGAAAGGCTGACCCTGTATTCACAAATCTCTTACATAAGTGCCATCAGCTATTTGCCTCTGGTGATTGTGTCATCATCAATATGATTGGTACAAGTGGCCAACACCAAATGCCAGCCAATTGGGAAACACTTTTACATAAGAGAAACACTCCAACTGCATTAGAGCATTAGGTTGAACATCTGCTATGGGCCTGGGAGACATTCTGACACACAGGCGTTGCTGGGCATGTACAGATAAAATAGGTGCAGTCTCACTCCTTGGTCTGGTGTTCAGCCATCCTCAATGATCTTGGCTTGTAGCGTAAAGTGAACACGGACGCAGAAAGGAGCAGACAGGATGTGTCCGTTTCTGTGTCCGTGTTCACTTCGCGCTACAAGCCAAGATCATGTTACCGTACCAACTCGCCCAACTGTCTATCCTTTTGCATCCTCAATGCTTAGGAAGGGCTCCTACATGTTGGGAAATTGCTGGCATGCGTCTAGCAAGTGTACTTTTACCTCAGCGGTGGCCTAGTGGTAGAGCATCCACCTTGTTTGCAGGAAATGCTGGGCTTTGATCTCTATGCATTTTCTGTTGCTCTGTGGCCAAGCTACTGTGACAGCTGTTGAGCAAATCACGTGCAGATTATTCTTACTTGGTGATGTAGGCGGCTACCCGCTGACCTTGATGGGTGGCATCCTGGGCAAGAACTGTGCGGGCCCCTTTGAGGCCCCCTGCCGAGCCAAGCTGATTGCACGGGGGGTGCCGCCCGTGCCGTGGTACCACTCGCTGCCCATCCATTGCTTTGTGGGTGGCTTCCTGCCCTTCAGGTAAGCCAGTGGTTGAGTCTGTTGTTCTCGTTCTCTTATTGCTCGTTCTGCTTCCCGACTGCAGCTTACGTCTGTGTTAGATATTTGGCAGTGTGTTGCCCAGTGTTGTCAATGTAGCTTAAAGGGGCCACGACACGGTCCTCAAACTATTCCCAGTGTGTTGTTGTAATTGAGAGTAGAGGGTCCAAGATGGTAATACACACGAAGGAAACTGGGCTCTTAGAACACATTTTAACAGCAAATTTCAGTTTTGAAATCACTACCTTTAGGCCCCTCGCACAACAGGCACGAGTTGCATAACGTCGGGAACTGTGGGGCTACCGTGATGTCGACTGCTTCAAAACAGAAACTACGTCGGACAGCTTGCTTTGCAAGCTCTGGCACCCAATGGCACAGCAAGGGCATCGCTGTTGCATTGTACCCGCAGTTCTTTTTCACTTGTGGGATAAAAGCAGCACAAAACAGAGAAAGCCTACAGAAACTATCTCGATCTAACTGCCAAGATGCACATGAAGAAAAGAAAATAATAATAATAATGGAGGGAGCTATATCCTGCTTTTATGATCACTTCTGGGGCTTTCAGTACTCAAAAGTAAAGCCTCCGAGATTAGCTTTCGTTGTCATGAGGGAGCTGTAGCTGGAAGTGAGAGCCATTTTGCCACCATTTAGTGTTGCAAACTGCTAATAAATTCAAGTACAAATTTTCTTCCACACCGAATGCAGTCATACTTTTGCCACCTTGCTGTGGTATGCATGCTGTTTAATATGAAATCCATTATTGAAGCTTGACAATTGGGTGCCATGGCCCCTGTAAAGGGAAACCAGAAATAAACACTGAATAAACCTTGTTTGCTCAGGTTGTGCTTATAGAAGGCTTACAATGCTTCTTTTCTTCTTTTTTTTATGCCAGGGGATGGCTTAGTTGCAGAGAAAATGACGATTGAAGGGGTCATGTGGTTCTTCCTCAATTTTAAAGCACCCATTATGAGTAGGATCCCTCATATAAGCATGAGCTTATACGAAGCATAAGTGTAAGCTTGAGCCCAAGGAAGCTTCTGGTGGAGGTGTTCTGTAAGTGACCACCTAGTGGACATATCCATTTCATCTGCTGCTGAAGTTCTGATTGGCTGGGTTGGGTACGCATCAAAAGGAGACAGGTGCTTTCAGCCAATCATGTCCACTAGGTGGGCGCTTACAGTGCCAGAGAACATGTGAGGAATTGTAGAGCCCATTACGCAATTCAGGCAGTGGTTCATCAGCAGATGCGCCGAAAAAGTGAAGCCACATGTGAAAAACGAAGAAGTCTGTGTACGCCTGGCAGGAGAGGATCTCATGGCAGGGATGAAGGAATAGATGTGGTGGAGGGAAGGCCTGCTGCGCAAGCCAATAGGGCACAAGGAAAAACACTGTACACCAAGGGATATCCCACGTTGGAAGCTTACACTTTGCCGGCCATCTCGCAGTTCATGCTCTGCTAGGTGTAGTGTTTCATTTTGAGATCACTAGAGGGAAATATGGTGCTTTAGTCTTTCAGCCATTCTGGGAATTATGGTTAGGCTAGTAATCATAGATTTTTGTGCAGTTCGGCATGGCTTTGTTGAGAGCATATATTGTAGCTTCCATTGTTTAACTGCGCGAGCAAAGGAACCACAAAGACAGCGAGGGACAAGGAAAAAAAAACAATGTTCGCTAATACCTACCAACTCGCCCAACAACAAGTTCTACTAAACTATTGTAGCTTCCTTTGTTGTAGTTTCTGTCTCAGTTGCATCTTATATTAACTGCACATCATATATTTAGAATAGTTAATATGTATTTTATAATATAAATAACATATTTTTTCTGTGTACAAATAAACTGATATTTTCAAGTATATGCATCACTGCATCTAAGTGATGTTAGCTAGCTAACAGTCCTCGTGCATGCTTAGTTTTATGTATTCTAATCATATATTGTTTGTATAGTGCTCTGGAAACCATCGAATGCTAGAAATGTTAGAGTAAATTAGAACATCTATTGCCATACAATTTATTACCAATCAAAGATGAGCTTTACAAAGTTTAGGCAAATCTATGTAGTGCCCATCATTACCATGCTTGCTGAACAACCATGCTGTTTGGCGCGGCTGCCTGCTTTGAGTCATATGATGTTGACTAAAGTTGCACGCAGACTTCCCAATCTTTGGCCTGTTTTTAGAAGTACCATGTTACCATACAACACTGTTCTATGTCAGGGAACGCCATCTTACGCTGATGAGATGGCCAGAATAGGAAGTCATTCCTGTAGCTATGGTTTCTGACTCAGGAAAGGAGACTCTGTGGTTCAGTCACAGCTGCCAGTAATAGTACTAATATTTTTTGTGATTTGCTGTCAATGTAAATTCAGGTGCAAGGAAGCCGAAACTGAGTAGAATGCCTTGTTTCATTTTCCAATTCGTCTTCATTTGTAACGGTGGCTTAGTTAGGCCCCAAAAGGTACAGAATATCACAAGAAAGTAAACACCAGTCCCAGTTGGAAATTGCTGGTAATGGTAAATGGCATTCCCAAGGGTGTGGTCTATTGCAAGAAAGTAAACATCAGTTGGCTATTCCTTGTAATCTTGTCTGATCTTCATTTTCTTGCAAGAGGCTGTGCATATGGGAGCGCACCATGCTTAGAAACCTGCCACAGAGTGATTGCATGTCGCACTACCATGTAATTAGTGTAACAGAGTCTGAACTTCAGCTTGTTGGTATGGCTTCATTATGAGGAAACAGCGTGAAGAAAAACGAGACAAGAAAGACGGGACACCGCCTGTCCAGTCTTTCTTTCTTGTCTTTTTTTTTCGTGCTGCTTTCCAGTAATGTAGCATAACGGGCATTTTGTTGTTTGCATTTCAGTTTATGACAATACGTAGTTGACCGTAGTTGGCTGGAGCTCAGAAAAAGTATGTACTAAACGGTAGTACTGCTTAACCGAAATAGCATGAGATTGCCCACTTAGCTGTCAGTAGCTGAACTCAGAGAGAGTGCGATGAAAGGGGAAAAAGACATGCAGTATTCACTTCGCGCGCCAAAAGTCTGCGAGCCAGCTTTTCATCCAGCTTTTTGGCAAACACTCGCATGGCAGATTCCTCGTTGGTGTTGCATATTCTCCGTGCATGTGGGCGGTAGCGCTGCAGAAGTCGCGGGGCGCCTTTTTCGTTGCAGGGTGCTGTTCTCGTCGCGACGATTGCATTCATTAGGCTGAGGTAATGCACAGCTTCTGCCACTGTCGAGCCTGAATCGCCCGTGCTGTCGCTTTCCATGTCATCCTCATCACTGTCGCTAGTCGACACTTCGGCAAAAACAGAGGCAACAATAGTGAAAAGTCGAACCGCGTAGCCGACATCTCTGCAGTCACAGTGGCGCTGCCGAGCAACTTCTTCGCATTCCAAATGACACACACCGTAGTTAACAGTAGATCCCTGCCGTGTGCTAGCGCCGACTTCTTTGCATCATGTTCGATAGCACGAATGATGTCTGATTTTTTTTCTGTGGTGAGCACCCTGCGTCTTTTTTATCCGAGCTTCGGCATGACGCGATCCTTGTTTGCACAATGCCACCATGCTCTCTGGCACGGCGCCGAAATGATGTTGATGTGGCTTCATGTGCAAATGCACAGGGCGCTTGGAGGTCGTTGTTCTGATCTCTGAGGCTTGTTCTGCTAGGTCACCCGATAGAGACGACGCACCGCCGTGTTTGTACGACGAAAAGTGGAAACACTACGTTTTAACCGATATGTATGCAATAAGCTGGTACAGTTTATGCGGGTACAAAACACATTATGTTCAATGGCCGCTGAGTCGGGGATTTGACTCTACTACATTGAAAACGAAACTATTGTTTAAGTGGGTACGGTTTAATGAGGTTTACTGTAGTGTAGAGTTTTCACCACTGTGTGCCAATGCAATAGTCAGTACGATAACAACTGCGCAGATGCATGAGCCGGTCCCCCCCCCATAACGGATATGAAAGTGACCTGCACAATGTACGCCGGGAGAAGTGTACTGAAGGCAATTGAAACGCAAGTTGTTTGACAGTTTAGTTGTAAGCTATTAAATGTTCGATTTTTTTTGTTTCAGCTATGTGTTAGACAAACACTTCAGACTAGCAGGTTGCAGCAAGGCTACGTCCTCTATGATGCCTTGTTCATATTTTAGCGGATGCCAGGATTGTAACACATCCATGAACAGGCACGTTCATGGGACAGAATAATGAAAAGGATTGGGGAACACTGGCTGCCCGCTTTTCTTCAGGAGTCTAAGCACCTGCTGCTCTCCTCTCTTTGCATGCAGCGCCATCTCGGTGGAGCTGTACTACATCTTCTCGACCGTGTGGGGCCGGGAGCAGTACACGCTTTACGGCATCCTCCTGGTGGTGGCGCTGATCCTCTTCAGCGTGACGGCCAGCATAGCAGTGGTGCTCACCTACTTCCAGCTCTCCTCCGAGGACTACCACTGGTGGTGGAAGGCCATCTGCACCGGCGGGTTAGTGAACTGCTGCCTTTCTTCAAGCGTTCCTCAACTCGGAACAGCGTGCACAAGGGCACGTGCACACTTTAAAGGGGCCCTGAAACACTTTTTTTTTTTAAAACTAATCATAGAAATTAAAGTACATCGTCCCACAGATCTCGTGCTACAGAAATACTTCTAATCCTTCAACTATGAGTGGAGTGATAGCATCGATAACTGGCTTTCTCTCTCTTTTCGTCTCCACTGGCACTCTGGAAGCTACGCAGCAGAGAAAACAAGAGGGCAAAGCCCCGGATAGAAGTTGAGTGTCACGGCGGCGAAAGGGCGCGGCACGCTGTGATGACCGCAGTAGACCATGCTACACAGCACTCCGCTGTCATCTTGGCAACGGCTTGCAATTATGTATTACTGAGAATGTTCTCGCAATCGCAAAATAAGCCAATAGCATTGACGGGCCAAATGCTTTCAATGACAATATTGCAGATGCGAGCACAAGAGATTTTTCAGTGCTTTTGACACGAGATTGTACATTCCTTGCTGCATGCAGTGCAGTAATGATTGGCTCACACGTTCACAGGAGCCTCGTTAACTGATAAGCACCATTTTCTTTATTATTATTACGTTCAAAAGTGTTTCAGGGCCCCTTTAAAGAAAAGCACACAGCTCTGACTTGTGGCTGAGAGATTTGCTGACACTGCTCAGGGTGTCAACACCAGTACAATCGAACCCTTGAAAGCAACAAATGTGGTACAGACAAAATGCAGAATGACAATGTAAAGACAGTTTGCTGGGCCTACCACGTTGCAACAACTAACACCTAAACAGGAAGCCATAAATGTTAAAAATTGGTCAATAACACTATAACAACACTATGACAGCTTTCATACAAAAACAACACAAAAGTGGGGAGGAAAATAAAAGAAACAAGATGAAAGATTACAGTCAGGGTGGGCCAGTGAGCATGTCAGCTTTGTTGAGTACATTCAGATTGTTTTTCAGGTGTACATTTAAGACATGATGCCACGCACATGACTAAGGTATCCGTGTTAGTTGTTTGTCACACTAAGGTAAAGTAAAGGTGTACTTATGTACAGCAATACAGTTGATGCTCGTTAGAATGGATTGTAATAATCCCGCGAGAAAGGAGCGTTATATCTGAACTCTGTTCTACCCAAAATTATGGCCGTAGTGTGTTGCGAAATGGTGGAACTTCGCTTATACCACTGGTTAAACTGAAGGCTATAAATATAATGCTCTAAGCATTGAAATTAAAATAAATCATACATAAACGGGTTTATGCGGTACCTGTACAACCACGTGGCACGGCACCTTGCTGTCTGCCGTTTTCTGGGTGCTGGTTGCCGAAATATGGCAATTTACCACTCTAGAGCATATAAACACCTGTACAGTGCTAGAGTGGCAAGGAGCCGGCCAGCCAGTTCTCTGCCACGGCAGTCGCCCGGTCTGAGTAAGTCGCCGCCGCCGCCACCAGTGGCACAAACATCACCTACAGTTCGTTTTTCACGCTGTACAGTGGTTGGTAGAATAAACCGATGTTTTAATTTAAGGTTTCACAGCAAGCAATGACCCCCGTCTAATATGTAGCCCGAACGAGAGCTGCAATCCGGGGCAAGCTAAACTCTAAGCCTGCGTCTGGCTGCTGCTGCACTGCATGCAGGATGACTCTATCGCATTATGCGCTTCTCAGTCTGGGGCACCACTAGCAATCTACCCTCCTTTTTCGTGTGGATTGGCACAATCAGAAATGAAGCATTCTCAAAACAGTGCATTGTGCGGTCGTTGGTGGTAGTTTTTGAAGTGGTGTATGCTATGGTATCGCATAGCGTTATAGCCCTAGCGGCCCTTTCAGCAGCGTTGAACCGCTTGTTGCGTGGTTGTCCGAAAAGACTGTGTTAGCTGGCAGGGCGTTGCGCGGGACACGCCATGCCGGGAAACTTGCCACTAGTCTGTTGATTCTTTTACCTCTTTCGGTACTGCTAGATATGTGCTTATTTTCGGTGCTTTTATGCATTCACATTTTATTTCACTACTATAGTTGCCACGTATACTGCAATACATAAAATACTAGCCTGATCACTGGTGTTTTGCATGGATGTATAGCAGTAATGATTGCTGAGATACTTTGAGAAATCTTATGTGAAACTTCAGGGAAGCACCTCGAGGAACACGAATGAAAGTAATAATTTGCCAATTCTTAGAGTAAAAAAGTACTGAGAGCAAAAAAAAAAATTTGAAATATACATAGTATGCACCTGGATTCTAGTTCCCAACATTTATGAGTCAGATCATGCAAAAAAAAATTTATATGAAGATTTTTTTTGCCATCAATATCAGCCGTAGTTATGTTCATGCTATGCGGGAAAGCAGTAGCTTTGCTGATGTGAAGATGGTTAAGTTCCTACTCGTTCGTGTTAAACAGCGCCAAGAAACACAGACAAGGAAGAGCACAGTACCAGCACTGTTTAACCAGTGGTCTTCCTTCTCCATGTGTTTTTTGGCGCTGTTTAAAATGAATGATCTGTACAAACTAGCTTGCACCCAAACCCTACTTAAGTTCCTTCTGTATAGAGAGCATTTGCTTTTACTCGTTGCAGTGGGCACCTGGTTTGTTTTTTACTGCATTCTTTAGGATTGCAAAGCAATGTTTCTCAGGTCGGGGAGCATGTATGAACCTTGTCCATACTTGATTACTGGGTTTGGTCTGCTTTTCTGTGCAAACAAGGAGGTCCCCATGTGTTTTGTTCAATTCCTGTACAGTGCTGTGCAGTAATGTGGAGTGTTGCACAATAGTGTACAACAATGGTTCGTGGCACTTGCACCGGCGATGTTCAAAATATGAGAGATTAGACAGCTAGTCAAGCTTCAGTCGATGGTCAGTCTGAAATCAACTGTGTGCTCTTGTGTGAACGAAAGCCATACAGGACTGGAAGGATTGCTTGTAATAATTTGTACATACGCTGCCAAAGAACTGATGGATAAAATCAACCCACAGTGGTGAAAATAAAGTTGCACTTAGTATTAGTCTAACACAATTATCAAAATAACACACGCCAATGAGCAACTACCATTGTTTGAGAAATTGTTGAAATAGCTTATACGTTGGATCCGAAAATTGACAGCCTAAGAAGAAGCTTCTGTTTCTTCACTGGCTGCTGTCATTCAAAAATTGTGTTGCCGAGTCGACCAAAGTGCAAACTTTGCATTGTGTTATTGAAGGAAGTGCTAGGAGCACTAGAGGCTAGTTTCAACAATTCGTCCAGTTGCAGTTTTCTTTTTCCAGACTTCGTAATCTGCCAAAAATTGTCCAGTCCAGCAAATCATCAGTCGTTATCTCAGATTGTACATGATGTTGCTGCTAGAAGAGTTTCTATGGAAATTTTTAACAATGCATGCAAAAACTGCCGATCGAATTGATTAATTTATATATGCACAGTAACAAAAGAGTTCAGAAAAAGTTCATTTTTGCACATTCTGCAAGTGGCTGGAAATAGTTGCGTGTGGTGAATGCACTGCCGCACCGTTACAGCAAGGTACTTTGTATTTACCCGATCTGGCCGTAATTTGCCCCGAAATCGTCTATTGTAACCAATAATTTGTTACAGGTGGGTCCGTTAAAACTGAAATTTATTACATGAATAACACAGGCGAACCAAACTAAGTGAGAATGATCATCTGTTATATCCGAAAGTGTGTTGTATGTGGATCTGTCATAAAGGGCGTAGACTGTATATTATATTCTCTCCTTTCATCCTTTGTAATCAACTTTGTAAATCTTTGAAAATGAACCAGCTAAATCTTCTGTTGCAGAGCCACAGGTGCATTCGTGTTCTTCTACGCCGTGTTCTTCTACTTCTTCCGGTCCAATATGGGTGGAATCCTGCAGGCTGTTGAGTTCTTTGGCTACAGCATCCTGACGGCATACGTGTTCTTCCTGTCCCTGGGCACCGTGAGCTTTTTCTCGGCATACAGGTTTGTGCGCTACCTGTACAGCACCATCAAGACGGACTGAGTGGCCGCTGCCGTGAACAACGCCCCGTTGTTGCTGCTGTTGCTGCTTCTGCGGCTGCCACCATTGCGACCAGCATCTCATCTGCTGCCGACTCATTTGCTTTTGGGCTGTGTAGCATTGTGCGCGGTCGTTGCTGTCATTTTGCATTGCTTGCGTTGTGTTTCTTGTGATTGGGGCAGTGAGCTCGACTGTTGCATCTCTTTCAAACCTGCAGTTTGCTACCGAAGCCTTTGTTGTCTAAATTTCTTTCTGCATTTTTTGTTTCTCTTTCTCTCTCCTTCTCTCTCTTAAGAGTGGGTAGGTCACTCTGCATTGTCTGCAAGTGAGGATGTGGAATGCAAAAGAGAAAATTTGAAAGAACAACTGTACATATTTAATCTTGATGTTCTTTGTTGATGCATTGGTGAGCTGTTTGTTGTGTTCTAGTGGATTGAAATTGACGGAAGAAAGGTGTTCTTGCATTTTTTGGATAGGGTTGAAAGTTTTTGTTGGTCAGTATCCCTGCTGTTGTGGTGTGTGTTGGTCTTTCAAGCACTTCTTCTAGTACGGTTTCTCCTTCCGCACGGTGCTGTCTGTTTTTGGAAATTAGTGATCGTGACATTGCTGTGCAAAGCTCGGCTTAGTGGCAACACCGTGGCTATACAGTGCACGACCACAATGTAATTCTTTTGAAGAAGTGCTCCAAGTGCTATAGTTTCAGCCAGAGTCTGCACAGTGTAGCCCACCATATATTGATACGGCAGCTCGCAAAGTCTTTCCGTCAGTGTGACGCATCAGAAGCTTGCACAAAGTGGCCTTGCTAGTCCCTTTTCCATTTATGATTGCAAGGCCTAAGCCAGAAGTCCGAAAGTACTAACTCGGTCGTCGTTGAAACAGTTGTGTGAGACACAACTATATCTGAAAATCAGTTTTTACACAATGGTGTACATTATCAACTCTAGCGCACAAGTGTAATCTGTCAGGCTTTCTTCATGTGTCATCACACGCTCTTGGATTGCCGGATGATCACGTTTGTTAATATATAGCTAATATTTGAGGTTTATTTTAAGGTAACAATGTTCCTGTCAGGATAAAATTGAGCCTATACTTGAAACATTTCGTAATGCGAGTGTACATGAGGAAGTGACAGAGAACAAAGCTATAGAACATTGCGCCTTTTGTTACTGAAGCTTTGATGTGCACTTTCTTACTACTTAAGCCCAAAAGCTAAAAAAGAATTTACATGTTGATAGCTGGAATGTTGCCAGCAGTTTCATTGTCTTCGGTGTTGTCACTGTTTTTTGCATACTTTGTGGCAGGCAGACTGAAAGTATACCTGGCTTTAGGCCATAATTTGAAATGCAGATTGACTTGTATTACATTTCGTTCAGCAGTTTTCTTCGTGTTTAGTCTCTGAATAGATTGTTCACCTTTAGTATTGTTGCTGTGATCACGTAGCACCTATCTGAAGCACCTCCAGGGAGCAGAGAATAACTTCCAACGCTCTTGGCACTTGTGCACCTTATTGTACCTGTTGTTTTCTGACCTGACAACTACTTTTGCTGTGTCTCAGTGCCATGTTACATAGAGGCTTGCAGTGCAGACTGTATTTGAAAATCCTGAAACGGCTCTCTGTCATGGGAGCATGAATGCACCTTTTTGCGCACAATACGAGGACAAAGAAGAGGCTAAGACACACGAACGTACTACCCTCGTGTGTCTGAGGCTCTTCTTTGTCCTTGTCTTGTGTGCAAAAAGCTGCATTCATGTACTACCTCCCCAAACAGTCAGCTTAGTTATAAGAGAGCGCAGAGTTTAAGATTGGCTACACATAGGAGCTGCAAAAGCTGCATTGCTTATGGACTTATGTAGCGGTCACAATTCTTTTGTGAGATATTAGGCTGCCCCAAATGCGCGTGTCCTGGTGAGATCTCAGCTGTTGACTGACGTGCTGGAAAGAAATAATAATAAGGTTGTTGGTTAGCATGAAGTCAATTTGCAGTTTTGTAGTACCGAGCGAGCCTTCTTTCAGAAAGCCCATGACATATTCAGTGTTTTTGATACTGCACTTGCACCTTTTTTTTTATTAAATACTGAATTCTTGCTTCTACTTGCTATAGCACCTTCAGTCCTGGCCAAAGTCTCTTAAAGGGTGCAAGGAGAATTTAATCTCTAAAAGAGGTTTTTGGCATCAAACAGGAATGCACAAAAAGCTTTTCTTTCTTGAAATATCTCAGCCTTTCTCGAGAAACCTTCACTTGTACTGCCAGCTGGTCTGGCAGCCAAAGGCACAGTGACGTAACATTTTTGCTTTTGACGTTGCAACTTTGTTTTCTTGATGTGCTGCACTGCCATAACAGTTCCTGGTCAGAACTAAAGCTATTTGTTCAATTTTAGCTTTTACAATAATTTATATTCTGAAGTGCACGTCTTGCTGTTACTGTACCACAACCGTAGTTGCTTTCATTACTACTTGACCGTATCATGTGCTCCCCCGTTGATGTAGCGTACTTGCACGTTTGTTGTTTTCAGTGCACTAGTGCCTAACCGCAGTACCATGTCTCGTGTCCTCACGGGAATATTGCTGCACACACAGTTGGTCTCACTTGCACGTTTTACACAGCTTGGGGGCATTTATTCATGTTGTTAGCAGGTTCCCGTCCTTATCGGGTGATGGAGTACAGACTGTCAAAAGTGCACTTGTCACTGCATGTATATTACAAGAGCCAGTGATTCTGCTAGGTCTCGCTGCGGGTCTTATGTGGCAATCCTGGTAATCCAAAGGCTTGAAGGATGACAGAGAGCTTCATGACTAAAGGTCATGACTGCCCAGGTCATTGAACTACAGAAGGTGCAACTGCGGTTGCATTGCACAGGCCTGGAATCAAGCCCCAATTTTATAGTGTGGGGCCTTTCTATACCCTTGACAAAGTACACATGTCACATCCAAATGGCAACAGTGAACTTGGCTATGGATCTCTGTAAAGCAGTCATCTGGCTCAAAAATGCATGTAGTTTGTGTTCCTGGCAAGCTTTTGCACGGATCGTCTAGGCAGGATTTGTGAACATATATGTTGTTACCGCACCAACCAGAACAGTCGGCATTCGTGGTCGTCTCATTCCTTAGAACCCCTTACACTGTAGTATTTAGCGTAAGGCTTTTCTGAAATGATGTTGCGCATTTAGATTTGCTAGAATAATCTTTGGCATTTATGACTTGCAGAAAGGAGATGAAAGATATATTAGAACCATATAATTGGTCAACTCATTCTCCCAACACGTAACTGCAGGTGACTTGTTTTCTTTGGTGGCCACTCCCTCGGAAATTAATCGCCCTCCCTTAAATATAGTATTTAATAAAGCTTGTGCCCTTTGTGCATATCAGTAAGTTGATGGCACATTAGTTGACAATGCCTAGCAGTTATGTGGACTTCTGTGGATTATCCGTATGGAGTAGCACAAACATTACTTTGCAGGCAAAGCATATTGTGGTCTACTAATTCGATTGGGACATTTCAAAGTGAACAGGTTCAGTTTATTGTGTTGTAGTCTGGAACTCATTCCCATAATTCACTAACGTGCATATGGGTTAAGTCACTGGTGCTTCAAAGTTTATCACCTGGGCACACTTTAAAGCTAGTCACGTTGTGTCTAGATCAAGTAAAATAATCAGATTGTGGTAGTCTGTCTATGGATGTCATGCACACATGTGTCAGGTGTCTGTGTGATCTTCAGGTATATGTGTGCAGTTGTGTTCAATTGTGCAATTATTTGTTTTTCTACTTGTTGGGTACGGAAGAATATGTGCTTACATAGGAATGTTTGCAGTGTGAAGCATGTTAACTAATAAAACTGAAGAAAACCTTTATTTCTTGAACTGTTTCTTCACACCACGCCCTGTGGTTTTATGTACTGATTGACGCATGTTTATTTATTGTACGTTGAGTGGTAATAAAGTATGTTTTTGTTTGTACAAGCTGTATGACATTATCTCTTAGCAGAGTGCGAGGAAAATGTGCGTATTGCATTTTTCATTCTACATTGTTGGGAATAAGGTTTTGTGTAGATCGCTCAGTGCAGCCTTCGTGCACTTAACAT
This sequence comes from Dermacentor albipictus, assembly GCF_038994185.2. Classification (NCBI taxonomy): domain Eukaryota; kingdom Metazoa; phylum Arthropoda; class Arachnida; order Ixodida; family Ixodidae; genus Dermacentor; species Dermacentor albipictus. The sequence goes on from NC_091823.1 coordinate 114,838,430, forward strand.
GTTCACTACACAGTAGGAGTTTCGAAGTCCCCATTCTTGTGCATGATGATATATAGATAGGCAAGTGCTCCTTGGAAACTTACACGAGGTACAGAGGAATGGCTTTGCAACACATCAGATACGTAACAATGAGAATTTTTCTTCTCCATTGATGTCTGGCAAAGATTTTGCTTGTGTGCTGTAGAAAAGCCCAGCCGCACAAAGAATAACTCGTGACCCACCTGCGACCCACATCGCAGTGAACATGTTAATACACAAGAAAATAGGATTTCAAGTATGTTTACGCTGTTCCTTTCCTTTGAAACAAAATGGTCGTCAATGGAAGGGGAAATTTGCTTAAGGACAACGGATGATTCAATGGTGCAATGAGATGAACTTTTCAGGCAATGATGATGATGGTTGATGCATGACGGGGGTGTGTATGTGTGTGTAAAAACTTTTATTGTCCATAAGGGGTGACACCGGAGCTCTGGTACCGCTCGTAGGCGTCCAGGGAGCCTGATGTCTCCCTAAGGGGCAGGGGTTAGTGACGCAGTTTGCCACTTCGGCTGCCAGACGGACAATGTTGGCCTGTGCCACCAGGTCTTCACTATGAAGTGCGGTCTCCCATGCTTCTTCGTCCTTGAATAAATTATATTCCGGGGATTAGCTGCACTCCCATAGGATATGTCTTAGAGTTTCTATTTTATCGTAGAATCTACAGAATTGGTCCTCCGGATTTCCCGTTTGTGTGAGGTATCTCCATCTGGGAGACATATGGTTCTTGGCTTGCAGGTAGTGCCAGGTGACTGCCTCTGTGGACGTGAGGGACCTATCCGGGAGTGGATATTTCTGGCATCCTAATCTGTAGTGCTGTATGACCTCATGGTAGGTCGTGAGCGTCTCGACCTTAAAGTTAGGTTGAGGCTGTCCTCCCCCCCGGATAATGAGCACTCGGACGAGAGTGGTGGCGGCATGGTTTTCTGGTAGGTTGGAGTGAGTGGGGCACCAGGTTAGGGTGATCCCTCTGGCTATGTTGCCCTTCGGTATTATGCTCTACGAGTAGTCTGATATTTGGCCTTTGCAGAAATTCCTTACTGCCGATTTGCTGTTGATAATGATCACCTTTGTGACCGTACTAACGCACGCTAGGGCGATCACCGCTTCCTCTGCTGCTGTTGGCGTCTACTCCGCTTGTATATATCACGGCCTGTTCTGCTCCAGACCCGTCGACTACCACTGAGATGGAGCTTCCGTCTCCGCCAAGGGCGGCGTCTGTGAAGGCAACCGTTTCAGGTGGCAATCTGCTTAGCTTTGTTGCCAAGTGTTTGGCTCTGCACTGGCGTCTTTCCTGATCGTGTTGTGGGTGCATGTTCTTAGGTATCAGTGTGACTGTGAGGGCTTTCCTAACTTTTTTACTCTATATGGAATGTCTGGTATTTGGTTTCTCTGTTCCCCTGTAGTCCTACCCAGTTTAGAATCTGCTGTCCTGTCTCGGTTAGACTCAGGCATTCGAGTTGTTCCATTCTCGTCGCTTCCGCTGACTCCTGCCATGTGTTATGCACCCTTATTCCCTCTAGTGCTTCGGTTGAGGTCGAGATTGGTAGTCCCAGTGCACATTTCATGCATTTCCTTATTATTACATCTAACTTGTTTCTTTCTGCTTTTTTTTTATGTTAAGGAATGGGGTTGAGTAGCTGATCCAACTCGAGATGAAGGCCTGGACCAGCCTTAACTTTTTCTTCTCCTTTAGCCCTCTGCCTCTGACCGAGATTCTTCTAATGATGCTTACCACTTGGTTTGCGTGCGTGTCTACCTTAGCAATAGTCGTGGTTGTTTCCCGTTTTGCTTATGAACATGCCCAGAATTCGTATCTCATCTACGTGTGGAATTTCTTTCCCGTCTAAGTCTATCGAGATTCTGGGAAGAGATGCGTTGTCCGCCCTCATCCGGCGCCTGATGATCAGTAGTTGAGACTTCATCGGGGAGCAGCTCAGCCCTTTACTTTTGGCATGGAGGTCTATGATGTCAGCTGCCTGCTGGAGCCTTTCTTCGATAGACGCATCGCTGCCCTCATTGTGCCAAACATTGACATCGTCGCGTAGATGCTCGTCTTTAGTCCTTCAATCCTTCCTAACTTGCGTGGGAGGTTTTTCATAACTAAATTAAATAGAAAGGGGGATAGGATGGCTCCTTGCGGGGTGCTCCTGTTTCCTAATTTAATTTCTTCCGAGCTGAGGCTCCGCATGTGCAGGGTCGCAGTTCTGTCTTTGAGAAAAGATTTTACGTAGTCGAAGGCCCCCTTCCCTACGTTAACATCTGACAGGCCATCGAGGATGGCTGAGTGGCTGACATTATCAAACGCTTTGGTTAACTCTATGCCCAATATTGCTCTCGTATCTTTGGTCTTTCGTTCGTCTATAATTTCGTGTTGGATCCTTATCATGGTACCTTGAGCGCTAAGGTGCAGTCTGAAACTTACCATCTCATGGCACGAGATGCTGTTTCCTTCCGTGAATCGAGTTAGTCGTGGGTGAATTACCTCCTCCTTTAATTTGCCTACACAAGAGGCCAGTGAAATTGGCCTGAGATTTTCTACACCCGGCATTTTGCCCTTCTTATGGATCAAAATGATGTTGGCGTGTTTCCAGCCTGTAGGGACTTCCCCGGATTCCCACACTTAGTTCATATAAGCTGTAAGGTGAATTATAGAGTCGTCGTCTAAGTTCCTTAGCTCGCCATAGGTGATCTTGTCTGGGCCAGAGGCCGTGTTCCCTTTGAAGTCGAAGAGCGCGGCTCTGACCTCGGCTACTAGAATGGATTCGTCCAGATTCTCCGCTCCCTGATATTCTTTATCCGTTGCCGGGCATACGGGGCTTATATAGATTTCTTTAAGTCGGTCGATGAGCTGTTCATCGATTCTGTCAAATTTGTATGTTGCCTCGATTTGCTCTATGTGGGCGTGGGTTTTGGTGTTGGTAGGGTCGATGAAGTGGCGCAGCATCTGCCACGTGTTGAGACGGCTCATATTCTTCACTAGCTCGTGGCATCTTTGATCCCACCACGAGCACAACGAAGGATGAAAGAGGGAACGCGGAGCGCAGCGGCGGACGCACGATGGTGATGGCGAAGAGAGCGCGATGAGGAAAGCGGAGGAGGAGGGTGTGGTGAAAGCGTGAGGAAAGCGTAGTGAGTGAGTGAGTGAGTGAAACAACTTTATTTTGTCCACTATAGACGTAAGTAAACTCCACGCCACCTGGCTAGGCCCACTCAGGGACCATCAGGTGGAACCTGACGGCCCTGTCGCGAGCCCTCTGGACTGCCAGGATTTGAGAGGTCGGATCCTGGGCCCTAATTAGCTTCAGCATTTCCTCGTGAGTGAAAGGGGGACCGGCAGAGGCGCAGCCCCACAGGACATGTTCGAAGTCCGCATAATCACCACACAGAGGGCAGTCCGGGCTTGGGAACCGTTCGGGGTACATTGTGTGCAGCGCCGCGGGGCTCGGGTAAGTGCTTGTTTGCAGAAGTCTGAGAGTGACTGCCTGGGCCCTGCACAGCGAGGAGTGCGGCGAAGGTAGGACTCTTCTTGACAGATAATTGTATTTGCAGATTTCGTTGTACGAGCAGAGAGGCTCGGGTCGCCCAGGAGAGGGCGCGTTGCCCGGCGCACGGTCAGTCAAACCTCGTGCAGCCGAGTGCGCCTCCTCGTTGGGGTTGATCGAGGCACCCTCAATTGTTCCAAGGTGCGCAGGGAACCAGGCCAAAGAGCGTAGTGCCAGGCAAAAGCGTAGTGCCGCACAAGACGGGCTCTGTGGCGACCATGACTATGAGATGGCGCCAAAGTAGCGCGCGTCGTCTGGGAGGTCTGTCTGCGGCTGCTGCTGCGAATTGCGCCCACGCGCCTCTCACGATCTACCGATTGCGAGGCAGTCGCGCCACACTTCGCTCACTTTGCAACGTGCCGCACGAGACGGATTGTCCGCGCCAGCTAATACATCGCGAAATGAGAACACGTATTGAGATGCACTGAAATTTCGCGTTATAGGGGGTATCGTAATCGCTTAAGTTCCTTTGTCATTTTTTCAGCATTGGATGAAGGTCGAAACCTAGTAATATGTATTGGCAAGCGTCGGAATCCCCTGAAAAAAAAAAAATGGATTTACTATTCCGCTTGTTTCTACAAACCACTTTTGGTAGAGGTATTCAAAGGCAGATGCATCATGAAGTCAAAATAAATTGGCTTGCCCCACTCTTGTGATTATACTGCAGCTGCAAACAAACAAGCACAGTCTGAACAAATATGTGCAGCATTCTCATTAATGTTTCTTTTTTATGAACATCATCATATACCTAGCCTGTTTGCGATACGACGCCAGCAAATTTTGCTTTGTGGCATGACATCACGATAATGTTGACTTCCAGGGTACGTACAGCGTTAGTATCAATTTTTAATACCTTGTAAGTGTTTCTCAACTATCACGAACAGCCGAACGTCGATGTAACGAACATAATATAACGAATTATTAGCTGTAACGAAGTCAGTTTAGAATGTTTCTTGCTCAAATTAGCATGCAAGAAATATATGCTTACAACGAATATCGGATATAACAGTATTTCCGTGTCGGATGTGGTTTAATTATAATTAACAAGATATCGGACTGCACTTGCTAAGTGTCACCCTTTTACGTGTGAGAAGCGTGTCATGGAGTTTTCAAACTTTGAAAAGTAAGTGTCGGTACTCTTTTAAACGTGCTCAAAATAGCGATGACGACTTTGTTTCGCAGTTAAATTCGCAGTGCCTAAATTCAAGAGCAGAGTTGCACTGCAGGCAGCAATTAATGAGCAGTTTGCTGAGCAATATTGAAATTGGATCCCTACAAAGTACTTTCTTCTTGTCATTGGTTTGCAATGCTTAATTATATCATTGCGTTTCTCCCCATTGTGTGCATCTGACTGGCGGTTCACTTAATTGAGGCCTTTGGCTCTAGCTCTAATTAAAAGGTACATTGTGGCTTAACTATACTAAGCCACGCTGCGGTCTGCTAACTTTCTATATTATATAGTAACACTGTATAGTTAAGTATTAAGCATCAGGATTAAGTTGGACGAGGTATAACGTTTCATTTGTATGTGCAGTAATTTACAACTGTAATAGGCTAGTGGCACGTAATGTGGCGTTATATAATGCGAGACAGCGATCCTGATTAACTGTTGCAACTGTCGTCTCGAATGTTTTGTTGCACTATTGTTTATGTTATAGGAAAGGTAATTAACTTGGTTAATTGTTAAAATGTGTGTGGTGTGCTTCTAGCGGAAGTAATAGGTCTAATTCATATGCAGCTTAGAATGGTGGATTAATGACACGGTAGTATTATAGGTAAGCAACTTATAAATATGTAAGACAGATTCATTTATAGTCCGGAACGCTTATGAAACTTTGCAGCAGACAGGCACGTCAACGTAACATAACGAATCTTAGTTTTTCTTTTTTTTCCCGGCCCTAATCTTTCCGTCGCATTGGGCCAGAAAACGTTCCCAAAACTTATTAGGTTGCTTCTTTGTTTCCTTTACAATTATTGTAACCCAGTCTTAACTACGCAAATAACTACGCAGATGCTTTGAAAACTTACGACAACACGGAGAAGGGGTACGATAAACAGGGTGGCGTAGCCTCCTGCCTTTAGTTTTTACCGACTTCCCAAGGCCCCTAGCCCTCACGGTAAAGGTAACCGTTCAAATATTGCAGAAGCGCAACTTGCAGCTCAGTATATATACTTCAGCGCCTGTTGAAAGGCCAGCCGTAAAGCCAGACGTCATTAATTAGCACACGCACGTGTTAAAAGACACACGGAAGGAGTGAGCCCAGGCGTTCTTTGTTCAGGAGCGAGCGCGAGCGAGCCTTATTTTTACACTAAGTGCACAGTCATAGTAACGATGGCTGTGTATGTATATTGTTTGATCACCGGATTGAGCTGATTGCTGCGTCCTGTTCAAAGCTCATTCGAACTCGATTATAACGAGCAAACTTATGCGCTAAATATATATCAGACTATTCGATATAACCAAACTCGCCCATAAAAGGCTTGAACAAAATTTCATATATATATATATATATATATATATATATATATATATATATATATATATATATATATATATATATATATATATATATATATATATATATGTATGTCGTGGAAGCTAGGAAACCATTTAGCGAAAACAGAACTACGTGTGCTAGATGGAAAATTTGCCTTTACACATTTTTTAAAGGTTCTCTATAAGAATGGCGTTCTGGATGCTGCTTAATAACTCCCCTGAACAGCAATGAAAGATGCATGTCGACATGCAAGCGACCTTATGGTGGTGGTATAGGAAGCCCCGTGTTTTATATGCCCAGCTCTTTAATAATGAGGGAGTTACTTCCCCTTAGTGTTGGTCAGCACGTTTTGCGCGCTCGATATATCGACAACGCGTACTGACAGTTACTAACGCGAAATAATTCCCCTCATAACGAGCTGAGCATGAATGATTCGCTTTATTTGGGATCGTTATGTTCGGATTTAAGTGTATTGCTGTTTGACGTGAGTGCTACGAGACGAAGGTTCAGGGAGACATTTTTGACAGGCTTCTACGCGTATTGAGCCTGAAAGAAAGTTTTTGTTTGTGTAAATACTTGCAGGACATCTCTTGGTCTGCAGGTTCACTGGCGGTTGTTTTCGAATTCTTCAACCGAGTTTCTTTTTGTTTTTTATCCATATATTCGAAACTCATCTATTTTTCTTGCAAAGCATAATTCGATATACCTGTTTCCAGAATCGTCGGCCGCACGAAAACGCTCGCGAAGGAAGATGCATCACGTATCTGCTTCCTCGAGTTGTTTGTTAGACGTCTTTCTGACGTCTCCTTGGTACGAGTTCTCGGTCACCCACAATATTCGGCTAGAGAACGCGCGTTAAATGGCACGAGAGAGAGAGATTCGTATCGAATAGACATTCGAACTTTCCGCCATCGCATCCGAAACCGAACTCTGGGGACGCCGGAGGACGCACACCCTCGCACTCAGCAGACGACGCCGGCGCCGGCGACCAGCCAGAGGGCGCCCGGAACGTAGTCACGTGATGAGCAGCTGGTCCGGCGTCAGACGAGCATGCAAAGCTGTGGTTAGCGGCATGTCGGAGTGTGGCGTGCAGCAAAAGGACACGACGTTCACAAAAATATTCGTGGGCGGACTGCCGTACCACACCACTGACAAGTCGTTACGGCAGTTCTTCGAAACCTTCGGCGAAATCGAGGAGGCTGTGGTCATCACCGATCGACAGACGGGCAAGAGCCGCGGCTATGGTTTCGTAAGTGGAAGCGTCTCTCTCGCTTGTTTGCTCTCCCTTTCGTTCCAGTGAGACGCGGTTCAAAATGCGCCGCGCGTCGTTTTCGGTCGTGCGGTTCTCTGAAAGCCGTGCGATCCTGTCGAACAAGTGCGATTAACGAGCATTCGAAACGTTTTGTCGAGGCGATTACGCGAAATGCAAAAGTGTGCGGTATCCGCGTCGACTCGTTTCGAAAGCAGCCGCCGTTGGGTCCTCTCGAGTCCGAGCGCCTGTGTACTTCGGTGACGTCGCATGAGCGTATGAATCATTTGTCCGGCGCCTGCTGGCGATCTCTCGTTTTCGAGCGATCGCCGCTTGAAAAATTGATTCATTTTGGACGTTGGCGCGTCGCGAGGAGGTCCACACGTTCCAAAATGGAACGCCGTCCTCTGCCGTTCTCCACAAAGCGTTCGTTGACGGCACGTTCGAAACATCATCGACCGAGTGAACTGTTGATCATATCGCCCACCCCCTCCCGTACGTGCTCTCCGGGACAAAAGACTTTGCGTAGGATGTGGCGCCCGATAGTTTGGACTGATTAGAGGGGAAAAGAAGCAACGCCGTGGCGAGGAAAAGAAAAAAAAAAAAGAAAGCGTGGTGAATGCACGATTAGGGTAGTGCATTGTCTCGCGCATGCGGGCATTGAAACGCGCACGCCGATTGGGCGACTCCCCGTGTGTACTTTGTGAACAGCCGTACGGGTCATCTTTAATCTCGGGAAGACCTCTTGACGCGTGCCGTTCCTTACGTCGGGATTTGGAGCTTCGCCTTGGAAGAAAAAGAATCCAAGAAACGGCCATTTTTTTTTCGTGCGTACTTACCTCGCTGGTCCGACCTGCTCGTGCGTTAGCCTCTTCTTCGCCTCATGGTGCGCGCGGCCTACTCGTGACAGATTTACGAGACGCACAGCCCGTCTCCTTTTTCCTCCGCGCCGTTGCGCACAATGAGGGGTTCTCGTGGGCCGTTTCTTTTACTTTAATCCCGATTTCATTTTTTTTCCCCCGTCTAAGCACCTTTCCGTTTTTTTTTTTCGTTTACTGAGGAAGTTTGGGGATCTCCGAGAAAGAAAAAAAGGAAAGGAGACCCGTCTGCTTTGTCGCGGTGTGATTAATCGGACCCATTGTGCAACGTACGGCACGTACTATTATAGGGGCAACGCACGTCTTTCGATCTGACAAGTTGCCCGGATAGCAACGGTGGCTGGACGCCTCGGGTCAGCCCCAGGCGTGTTGCTCTGGGCTCCTCTTCTCTCTTTTTTACTTTTTTTTTTAAAAGTAACACGCGCGCGTTTTAGCGTTTGTATGTGAGTGGGTGCCCCTGCGATGATGGTCAGAGTTTGGTGCCGTGTGACACAGTTTCGGGGCGTTTCGAAAGTTAACGAACCGCTCGTCTGGGTGAGGGCCGGAGATTTTGTTGAGTTTTGCTGCGTTTCGTAGTAGAGGTGACGAAAGGGTTTCAGTTCCTTCCTTTGTTCCCGTCTCTTTTTTTTTTTTATCTGGAGAAAAGGAGGTTTGGAACGGAATGCAGGGGTGCGTACGGAGCACGTTGAGCCTTTGGCTGTGCCTCCTGCGCTGTCGGGTCAGGGAAAAAAAAAAAAAAAGTCCGCTGTCGAAACTGCGCGCACCCGAGCCATCTCTTGAAAACCCGCGTGTAACTTGTTGCTCCGCTGTTCTGCGCGTTTCTTTTTTGTTTCTTGCGATTGCTGCGTTGCTGTTCCGACTTGTAATACGTTTATCACTCGCGCATTACTGCCATCCCTGCCGTCAGTTAGGACAGGTTTGTGTCGTTTCGACGTACCCGGTTGCACTTCCTTACAGATGATTGATTTTCTTTTTAAGCGTTAATTTTGCAATCGCGTGCGTGATAACGTATAACTAACGCAGGGGTGTTTCTTGTTGGGCTAGTTGACGGAACACAGCTTTGTGGCGTAACGGTTCGTGAAGCATAACTTTGTCGGTCGTTCTGTGTGTATGCGTGTCACTTTTCTGATAACTAGCGTTTTAAGTATCTGTCTTAGTAGCGTACCTTAGCACCTGGGCAAGAAATACATATATCGCAAGTGACTCGGCTTGAACTTGATTGGGGCTTTCTCGTATCTTCAGCTTTGTCGGACCTCTGCGCCCTCATTACGAAAGGGTTAGAAACGTTTTTTTCACCACAAATATGACTTCCTAATTTCTAGATCGCCCGAGGAGAGCCTGTTGATGTCAGTCACTTGTGTTTTTCTTAAAGAAGCGCGTATGCTTTGTTTCGAGAAAGGCGTGAGCTGCTGTTAGATTGGTGGCCCGTCTTCCTTATATATGTGTTTAAATTTTGTTATTACTATTGAGGGGTCGGATCACGGCCACATACTTGTGCACTCGAACGAGTCGATGCGACAAAGTTTGCACTCCGTCCGTGCCGCACTTCGAAAGTGTGAGCAATCAAATCAACTATGGCATTTCTTTATTTTTTAATGTTTTCGGACTTCGAGAAAATGTTATTGAGATCCCCTTTCCAGGACGTGAATATTATTTTAAAAAAAATAAAAGAGCTTTGCATAATTCTTTATAAAGCGCAGCGCTTCTTTTTTTAATATATATTAGTATCTTTGTCCTTGCTCGTTCTTAGAAACATAACTGTTGTGGGCGTCGGGACGAACCTCGGTCTTTGATTTGCGGCTAGTTCCCATGTCGATATATTGTATGCCGATAATATAATGATATATTTTTCTATTTTACTGTGTGTACCACGTAATTTTGTGTGTGTGTGCGGAAGCAGATTTTTTTTATGCGACCCATTATTCACATGCCCAAATTATTGATTTGAAATCGGCCCATTTAGTTTAGAAGATATCCTGTGCTTAGCGCCTTCTGCGGGAAGTATATATATGTGTTCTCAAAATCTGTGGCAGAACGCATTGCTGTTCTAGTTAGCACTTGCCTCGAAGACCACTTCCCCCCTTCCGCTCTAACGATATATATATATATATATATATATATATATATATATATATATATATATATATATATATATATATGTATTGCTCCTGCTTAATTTTTTTCCGAATGCTGGTAAGCGTTCACTGAATCATCGCGGTGTATTTCGCCACAGAGTTCGAGGGCGACTTTTCCAAAATGGTGCCATCCGCAAAGTGGGTACGACTTCATTGACGGACGAACTGCTAAACTCTCCAAGTCGACCGCACTGCACATTGGCATAAGCAAAAGGACAACAGATTGCATCTATAGTGAAACTTCAAGCAAAGTAATGGCCGAATGGCCGACGGAGATGAAAAATATTTGAAATCTCGTTGCGTCGCCTGCGATGCGTCCAGCACGCTTAATCCACGTTCTTACATGCTCAACGTGTGTGACATAGTTTTTAATGTTATTCACTTTTTAATACCATGTCCTCTGCATGAAATGCACCGCGAAAGCTTTGCAATGTTTCTTTTTTCTTTTTTTTCCAAAAATTAATATTCCGTTTCACCCCTGACGTACTTTTAGGATATACCCTCCTCCATGTTGTCGCTACTTCTAAAGACGTGGCGAAGAGCTTATTAGCTTGCCGTCTCGGTGGTGTTTACCCTTTTCCACATTCAGACCGCTGACTGCCCACTGCAAGATATCATTGATTTAAAAAATAATAACCTCTACTAACAGTTACTAACAGTTAAAATCTAAAACATATGGGAAAAATTGCCAGCAAATAATTCTCATACTGAAATAGAGCTTTCTTTTTTTCACGACCTGGCGCGACTTGACAATGTTATGAAACTCCTAAAGACATCGCGTGGAGGTTATGCTACACTAACAAGTTATGTTTATTGTGGAGCCGTGCACACCGTTTTAATTCCATGTAGCACAAAAAGCTAACCTTTCTTAAACCTACGGCGGTAAAGGCGAGGCCATTGAACGGGAACAGTATACTTCTTTTTTTCCTCTCCGCCAACTGGCTGGAACATGCAGTGATGATATTAAGGTTTTACAAAGGTTACAGAGAAGACGTAGTTCACGCGGCTCCTCTTAGACAAGAGAGGGAGAAATGTAGTCTGGTGTACAGGAGGAGGCCTTGGTTGAAAAACAGCCCCTTCTCGCATCTTTGTTTTGCGCAGGACGACTGCTCTATTTCTTCTTATGGGGTTTTACGTGCCAAAACCACTTACTGATTATGAGGCACGCCGTAGTGGGGGACTCCGGAAATTTCGACCACCTGGGGTTCTTTAACGTGCACCTAAATCTAAGTACACGGGTGTTTTCGCATTTCGCCCCCATCGAAATGCGGCCGCCGTGGCCGGGATTCGATCCCGCGACCTCGTGATCAGCAGCCCAACACCATAGCCACTGAGCAACCACGGCGGGTACGACTGCTCTATTTGATGGCATTCTACTACCGAAACACGGGCGACTGAGTATGCATGACCTTGTCATTTCTGCGTTCGGCGGTGTGTGTGTGTGTGTGTGTGTGTGTGTGTGTGTGTGTGTGTGTGTGATATTATGATTTACGAAATTCACTGTACAGTAGGAAGCGGCCAGGCAACTCTACCTTCAGCGTTTTCAAGTGTATCGCAAATTGCCTCTCATCTCCCCGCCGTTCTCCTTCTTTGTACTCTCTCTCTCTCTTATATAGATAGATGCCCGGATAGCATGAGCTGCCCCTTTGGAAAGGGATAGTGGCGGATGCCACCTATCCCTACGCGCTTAACTTTCTTCCGCGCCCATTATATAATCGACCTTCGGAACCCACGGTTCGTGTTAACAAATCGTCGAACGTGAAATCAAATCCCTAAAAATATATTGTATATGGTTTCCCGTTTCCGCGCCATCGATACTACAGTCGTCTTTTTCATTATTCTCTATCGCAGTTTCATCAAGACTTTTCTTCTTCTCCTTCTTCGTTTTTATTTATTTATTTATGTTTTTTTTTTTTTGCTATCCCCGAATCCCAGTGCCTTGGGCCGTGGTTACTACGTCCTCATTGACCTCTGGATGCACCCCCCCCCCCCCTCCCCACTTTCTCTGCGTGCCAATGTTTCGGGCGTCAGCCGCCGGACAGGCAGCTACCGAATTCCCTCTCTCGCTGTCTCGTAACAACCACAGTTTCGTCACGACGTCGTGTCAAATGCTGCCGTGTTCAGCGAGATTGGATGACCTTGCCCTCTCTTGCGTTCCGGGTTTCGGTTTCGGAGCCGACTCTGTGCGCCCCCATCCTGCTTGCTGTTGTCGACAATCGCCCGTCGCTACATGGCTGCCTCGTTGTGCGTATAGCCAAGCGGGGTGCAGTTAAGGCGAGCTTTTATTTTTTTTCTTTTTTTTCTGCTTTTTGATTTTTCGCTCGCCCGTCTCGACTCCTCTCGTGGCCCTTCGTTTTGTCGGCCACCTCTTCCGGCCACTGCTTCACTGCTTCGATGATCAGGCCACTTTCAGAACAGTCAACTTTGGAACGCCGACGTGAACTGTCGTCGCAGCAAAAGTCGGTCAAGGCTTTGTTGACTTTTCTACGTGACAGTGGCCTATTGGAAAGACTATAATGACGCCCATTTCATCCCTTTTCATATTTTTTTTCTCACGCTTTCTATTTTGTCACGCTCTTCTTTCCGTCTTTCCCTTCCCCTAGTGCAGGGTAGCAAACCGGAGGTTTTAGTCACGCTCTTCTTTCCGTCTTTACTTCCCCTTTCCTTTCCCCTAGTGCAGGGTAGCAAACCGGAGGTTTTAAGTCTGGTTAACCTCCCTGCCTTTCTCTCATTTGCATATCTCTCTCTCTCTCTCTGCTTCGATGACTGTCGACTCGACACTCTCCGCATTGCCTCTGCTAAAAAAATAAAGGAAATAGAGAGAGAGAGAGAAACAGTAATCCAAAGAGAGACTGGCCTGTCGGGCGCGCCCCCGCATGCGAGTGTGTTGTTCCATCCCGAAGGAGATGTAACCCCGTTGGCGACATTGTTTGCCGCAACGCGGTCGGGAGCGTCGATTTTTGTCGATTTTTGTCGATCCTCGCAGCTTGTTTTCACGGTGACATTATGATAGAGATACTGGAATTAACGCCGAAGTAAGGTATGGATCAATCGCGAGCAACGCGTTTCCATACGAACACGAAGAAACCGATTGTTTACATAGGGAGAGAGAGAGAGAGAGAGAGAGAGAGAGAGAGAAACGATTGAGGACACCAAAGATAATAAAATACTCGAGTTGTGTTACTAAGTTACGCTTCTACAATATATAAAAAAAGATCGCCCTTACCGAAACAAGAGAACTGGTAAGCAAAAAAAAAAAGAAAGAAAAAGAGAGAACCCGCAAAATGGGCAGTCTGGTGGCGACGCCGCTTTGTACTGTCCGCACCATCTCGCCGTGACGTCACAGATTTTGACGACCTCTGCTCGAGCCTATTGTGAACTCGTTTTCGCTCAAGGTAGACTGAAAAGGCGAAGACTGATCTAAAGAACATTCATTGAACCACAATGGCCGAAATGGGAATACCTTGCAATTAGTTGCTTAAATGGGAGTTTTATGTGCCAGCCCTGCAAATTTGCCAAGCTCGCTTTAGCAATAAGTAATGCATACCGCTTTAGCGGTATGCATTACTTATTGCAAATTTACCCATTAAAGCGACGCTCCTTATCTATAGCGCGTCGTCCCCGTAATTTGCACGAATGCGAGGCTCCGAGCAGATTGGTGCGATGCGCTGATGTCGCATTCATGCGAACGCGCGACTGTGTTTAAGGAGAATTCCAGGGGGTCACATTCGATGCGGAGGGCCTGCAGCCATTACGATCGTTTCTAGCGTAGCCTGTAACGCGCACCACTCACTTGCACTGTCACCGCGCATAAGCCTAACCGGAATTATGATATAAAACGTGCTTCGCGCGCTTTTCCTTTCCTCCCCGTACCCTACTTCCAACTCACGCCTATACTGCACTGCTCACTTTAATTTTTTTTTTTTGGGGGGGGGGAGGGGGTTTCCCGCGTATTTCCGGTGTCGTGCTCGGTGTTGCTCTTAACGCGGAAGCTCCTTAGCGGTTAGGCCTCTCGCGACTTCCTCCCAAAGGTTTGGCTGAGTGGCTCCTGGAACGAAAATCAAGATTTCGCTCGTCCCAACGAACTGGAAGTGCCTCTCGCCCGAGGAAATATATATATATATATATATATATATATTAATCGAGCACAGCCTCCGCACCAAATTAATGTCGCCGGCGAAGCGCGGCGACCACCTCTTTGACTATTTTTGTCTCCCTCGATAACGGTTCTCGACGTTATCCTGACCTAGTATCTGCGTGACCTAGTTATCTGCTGCTTCATTGTCATTATAGCGCTGCGCGCCGGGCTCGATAATTCGGTGCAGTGCAAGCGTGCATGCAGCCTCGATTATCGGGAGGTTCGGTCTGGTCCGCCTACTGCAAAAAAAAAAAAAAGGGTGCACTTCTCGCAGGTGCGCAACACAGCACGAAAGAAAGTTTTTGATGTTATTTCCCGTCATGTGGCAAGGAAAAAAATAGGCTATGGGAGGGAGCGTCACGTGATAATCTTGAAGCCTATACATGAAAAAATAAAAAAAAAAGGACGAGTCGGGTACAACTTAGGGAGGCAGGAGAGGGCCCGCCCAGATGAACGAACCGCGGCAGCCTATTGCCTCCGCGACTAAATAAATGATCTCGCTAACGCGACTCGGCCAAGTTTGAAGCGCGGGCTGCGACGTTATCTGTCGTCGGGGTCACCGGCCGTCCGGCTCATGACGTCAGCCTGGAGCGCGCGCCCATTGGTGGAGGCCCATCCGCTTTCGAGCGGCAAATGCCGCCGCCTTCTAAAGTTGTGCCAGACTGTAGTCACAAATATCATAAATGAAATTAAGGCGCACGGGAAATAGTCCCACGCCACGTGTAGGCGAGCGGTAATTTCTAGCCGCCGAGAGCGCGGAGTGGTCGTCGTCGTCGTCGTCGTCTTCATCATCATCAGCATCATCATCATCATCATCACGCTATTTGATGTTCGCTGCAGGGTGCTCCCTGCGATCTCCAATTGCCCCTGTCCTGCGCCAACTGATTTCAACTTGCGCCCGCAAATTTCCCTATTTCATCCCCCCCCCCGCCCCTAGTTTTCTGCCGTCCTCGACTGCGCTTCACTTCCCTTGGCACCCATTATTTATTTTTAATGGTCTGCCGGCTATCCATCCTACGCATTACATGGCCTGCCCAGGCCAATTGTTTAAAAATCTTAATGTCAACTCGAATATCGGCTATCCCCGTTTGCTCTCTGATTCACACCGCTCTCTTCCCGTCACTTGACATTACGCCTTACATTTTTCGTTCATCGCTCTTTGCGCGGTCCTTATCTTGTACTCGAGCTTCTTTGTCAACCTTCAAGTTTCTGATGTTAGCACCGGTAGAATGCAGTGATTGTTCACATTCCTTTTAAATGATTGTGGTAAGCTCCCAGTCACGATCTGGCAATGTCTTCCGTATGCACTCCAACCCATTTTTATTCTTCCGTAAAGTTCCTTCTCGTGATCAGGGTCCCTTGTGAGTAATTGACCTAGGTAAACGACCTAGGTAAACACGAACGGCGTTCGTGTTGTCCACTTCTGTACTCTTGTGTCCTGTCTGCACGCCTCACCTCTTTTTTTGCATAATGTAAACGTATCATGACGATAAATGCAGATGTATGATGACAATATAGTGAACTAGTTCATCATGATGGAGAGTAGGGCGGGTGACGATCGTGTCGAGGGCGGGACTAAAGACTACCACGAACCAAAGAACGCCTTAGAGCGTTCTTTAAGGTTAAAGCCCAAACTTTTTCAGTGTGCATTCAACCAACTAGCCCAACTATCTGCTCTCCTAAACGCCTTAAAGGTCCGGCAAACCATGGAGGGCCTGTTTCTTCTTTATTTATTTATTTTTTTTTTTTGCCTCCGAAGGAAAGGACGAACGGCGTCAGGAGCGGTTTGCTCGCCGAGACTAGCTGCCTGACGTCACGCTTCTTCCCCCCTTTTAGTCATTTTTCTTCCTCCATGTTTCTCGGGTTCCACCGGATCTGCGCGGTGTTCTTTGCGTTAGGCGCTGGGAGTCGGAGCCACGCACAAATTTCACTTGGCGCTTCTTGACAAGAAGACGCCACGAATGTAGCCACGTTCTAGTAATTTCTTTCCTATTCATTTCTTATTTATTTACTAATGTATTTATTTATTTTCGTGCAAAGACAAAACCTGCGTTGTGCGAATTTAAGAAATGCGCACCTCTAGGCACTTGTGAAACTCACCGTTGCCCGTTGACGGCCAGCACGACCTCAGCGTGGTCGTGCCCCCCCCCCCCCCCCCCCAAAAAAAAAAAGGTGTGCTATATTCATTAAAAGCACCGATCTGATTATGAAGCACACCGTAGCGAGGAACTGCGGATTAATTTTGAACACCCACGGAGCAGTTTTTGTTATCACCCCCCCCCCCCCCCTACCCACCAAGAGTCCAGAAATGTCCAGCCATTTGGTGAATGCGTCGATGTGGTCCTTACGCTTAGCAAGCGATTATCAGCTGTCAGGATTCTGTCTTACGTTGTTCCACTAATCTTGGCATAAAACCGTATTTCCGTTCAAGTGTTCCATTTGTGTGCTGAATTGAATTGAATTTTATTTCTTGTTCATTCAAACGAGGGTAGGCTGAGACTAAAGGCATGAATCCTGACAAAAATCTCAGCCTCCGTAAGCGACCCCCGTAAGCGACAAGTTTGACAGAAGATTACACACATATGCACAATTTTGCAAGTTACAACAGACTTGATTGCTGCGAAGAGAAATCATAGGAGCAATGTCTAGTGTGATTGTATTCAAGTACCTTCATATTTGTTTGCTAGTTGTGTCCATGAACCTCGAATAATACTGAGTTTGTTTTGTTTATTATACACTTCTCCTTATACGCCTGTATTCGTGTTTCTATCAAGTGTTTTATATGAATGTCTCGTTTTCTTATTGTGCTGTTAATCTTTGTCACCTAAGTTTCGTTTTATTTTTATTTTTTTTTATTTTTCACTGACCTTATTTTGTTTTTCTTGGCGTATCCCTTACTCAATGTCTCAAAAGGAGGTTCGTAAGGTATCATCGTCACGCCTAAAACGCGCAGCTTGAGATAAGACGAATGATTGTTTAGGAACAAGAAGAAACACAAACATGGTGAAGGGCGAGCTCGCAGCCAGTTTATTTTTTCGTGTGAGCTGCATTTGCCCCGTGTACGCATCTAAAAGCCAGCTATAATAAAAGAAACCTGACACAATGAAAAATAAACTAGTTGGCAGTTCGCACGCTTCACCTCGTCTGTGTTTCTCCTTGTTCCTGAACAGTCCATCTTCTTACCCCAAGCAGCGCGCTTAGCCATGATATCACAACAACCAGCCCCCGCAGCAACTTTATTAACATGTAAGGCATCTTCAGATAAATTAAAGGTCTGTCTCATTCAGATAGAACCTTCCTGCCAGAGCAGAAAGTGCTTGAAATCTATCCATTCAAACATTTTTTTTTTTCTCGGTGTCGCTTTCTTCATACGCGGAGCATCGTGTTACCATACAAGCTGCACATCCTTCGCACCGGTGAAAAAAAACTTAAAAGCGTCAGCGCCGTTGTCCTTTCCCGAAACGTGTCACACGTGCATTGTTCGAACAAGCGCCGCCGACGGTAATATATGCGTCACGACACGAAATAAACGACCCTCCGGGTTTGACCAACGCTACTAGATACGTTGGGTTTGACAGCGCAGAGGCGTGCGCTAACGAGTTCGGGTTCTCGGTGTGCCCGCCGTGGTATGCACCTCACGTCGGTGATAACGCGCGCAAGTCTATAAGGTAACGAGGAAGTATACATACCCACCCGCCGCGGCATATAGCCTAGTGGCAATATGGCGCAACGCGGCTGGAGGTCGCCAGGTTGCGGTTTCGATCGCTGCCGCATTTCGATGAGGGCGGAGTGCCTATTCACGCTCGCGTGCTTTGATTTAGGAGCACTGACCACTGCAAAACGTAAAAAAAAATGATCCTCGAGAACACCGGGAAAGCTTCCTGTATCCACTCCCACATCTCATTTGTGTCAGCGAAACATTTTTACGAATGCTTAAGTTCGCAGGTTGGCAGCTATGATAATGGAACTCAACGGAATCGGTTGAATTCTATTTTATTCCGATAGCGTGACAAAACCGTGCGCATCTGTAGCACACACTGCAGCCGCACGGACCGGGCGGAATATAAATTGAACTAACTGTTCAAGCAATGGGTGTTCTTCGCACGTCACACTGGTCTCGTCTTTTTTGCGTTGCTCCCGACCCGCGTATCTATAGTCTTGAGGGAAACAATGGAACGAGCTTCGTGTTGTAATCCGCCGTTAAGAGCGCGCCCGAGGATCTCTCGCTTCGCCGCTCGGCCTCCGGTCGATTGCGCAAGCCGTCGCCCGCCGTGCTCGGTGGTGTACGACGCGGACGCCGTTAGGAAGCAGCAGGAAGGCGTGACGATTTTCTTATTTTTTTTTGTTGTTTTTTGTGACGATTTGGGGTTGAAGGGTGTATATACTTGGCGGGTCGTGCGCGTGTGCTCATACCGACTGTGTAGCCCCATTTGCGCGTCGCACAGTGACCGGGCAGCTTGCGGCACCGGGTCGTGAGCATTCTTGGAATTCTTGGAACATTCATGGGCCCGCGACTACGACAACGTAGTCCCTTAGGACCAATTCAACTTTCTCTGTCTGTCTGTCTGTCTGTCTGTCTGTCTGTCTGTCTGTCTGTCTGTCTGTCTGTCTGTCTGTCTGTCTGTCTGTCTGTCTGTCTGTCTGTCTGTCTGCTGTTCCTTAAATAAATGAAAAAAAAAAGAACATGCAGCAGCACGGGAAGGCGTTAGGGTTGAGCTTAATAGTCATGGTTCGGTCTGTCCAAATTTCGCTCCTCCTCGCACGCGAGAGTCTGCTGGCCGATCTGTTGTATGCTTGATTCGTTGATTCGTAAGGCTTAACGTCCCAAGGCAACTAACTGCGCTGGGACGATGAGAGACGCCGTATATAGTGGAGGGGAATAATTTTGCTACGCACGGCTCTCTTTAATGAGCACGTAAATCCAAGCAAACGAGCGTATTCTTTTTTTTTTTTTTTCAGTTCGAGCCCTTCAAAATGTGGCCGTGGCGGGTGGTTGTGTACTTAACGCGAGGCTCTGTACGTTATACAGTACGTCGCTCGAGTGATATGTGCCCCTGCTACTGACATCCGTGTAGTAGTGCCTTTAAGCAGCCAGCACACCGAGTCTGCTCCAAGCGCATTGTATGTGTACTCGATACACGTGATTTATGTGCCATCATTTCGCGCTGAGGAAATCCAAAAGCGGCCTCCTCCTCGCTTATTGTCAATGCATCAGCACAGAACGTTGTGCAACTGCCTGTGAAAACGGCTACGCTCTTCAGCTTGTTTTCTATTTTCTATTGTTTTTTTTTTTGTCCTCACGTGTGCTGTGCTTTCCCTGGTGGTGCTATTCTTTCTCTCCATTCCTTCATCTCTCATTCTCTGTTTTTGCTCCCTCCTCCAGCGCGGGGTAGCAAACGCGATATTGCGATCTAGCTAACGTCCCTGCCTTTCCCTTTATTCCCCTTTCTCTCTCTCTCTCTCTCTCTTGCTGGGCGCACGACTTCCTGCTTTCCCTTTTCGCAATGGCTCGAGCTCGTGTGCGCGGAGCCGTGCGTGGTACGTGAAAGGTCATCGGACGCATTATCCGCCAAGTATATAATAGTCCGCGATCGCACCTCCTCTGGTAGGGGGTGGGGCGTACAAACGCAGTCGCATATTTAGGTATCATTTGCACGAATGATGCTGCAGCTAGCAACGCCTCGCATTCCCTTATTAGCGCGTAAAATGGTCAGCCTTGGCAGAACGCCACCGTTTACACGCAGCGCGTTAGCGATTTCTTGCGACGGCATCCGGGAACGCAAGTTATTTATGGCTGCACGTTTCTACATAGCGAATGCGTATCGGTGATAAGCGGACGATGGCACGCCACGGCGGCGTTTCGCCCATTGTCTTTCATTTACTCCTCCCCTTCTTGCTCCTTTTTTTTTTTTCTTTTACGTGCACCGGGCGTTGCGAGTTATACCCCCGGCACACACGGTGGCAAATTAAGTGACACTTTGAGCGCGCAAGCTTTGCCGCAGCGAGTGTCACTTTGGCGACGCGTTTGCTATACCCGGAGATACGAAGCGTCATTTGGAATCAATGTCGACTTGGGAAATCAGTGTAGTCGCATTATGTGTTTGGTAATTTGGGCAATATTTGCACATTAACATTGCGTCATAGGCCGCCTAATAACAGCATGTGTAGCGTGACCTTTATAGTGTAAATAAAATAGCACTTTGCACCGGCATTTGCGTGAACAATCGCGATTAGCCAAGACAAAGTAAGCATTGCGTCCAAAGGGAGCAGGGGAACAATGGATGTTTCTGTTGCAAGCAGCACGGGGCACTGATAACATTTCAAAATCGCAGGGTAAAAAAAGAAAAAAAAACAAGAAAAAAGAAAGAATAAATAAAGAAAGTGGTATTAGAATACTGCCGGCCCATGCAAATATTGGCATTCACTTTACTCTTGAAGCCCTTCTATCGCGGCTTCACACTTCGATGCAGCGAAGCTCGCTAGCGTGTGCCACTTAAAACTTCCAAAGCAAGAGCCTGCGAACGTCACTAACGGCCAGAATGACAGGATATATAATACCATTTTGCCCGTCCGCCCGAGGGTATTACCATATTGTCAATATTATACCCTCGTCTGACGCTTTAATGGTATGCGCTTTCCGAGCGCGTTACCGGTCGTTTAGACGCATACCATGCCGTGCATTCGAAATGCGACGCTTTAGGTTATATACATTGTGTGACATCCACGCAAGCGTGGCGCGTAAGTGAAGATTTTCTACTCGGGTATACGGCCTCAACACCGCGAATCCCCGTAGAGGTCTCTATTTATCTAGCAGCCCGTCCTGTAGTTTCCTTTTTTTTTTGCGCTCGTACGTCTCTTTAAACACCGTTCCGTCCTACACGTCCAAGGCCGGACGTTGAGGACGCGAGTTTGCCTATATGCGCGAGCTGCGGTGATTAGTGAGCCCCTCCCCCGCGACGTCCTTGCGTGTGCGATGCGGGTCGACGCGCAAACACGGAAAGCGTTCGTCCTCACGAAAATGGTCGTTTCTGCGTTGTGTAACATAACGAGAACGTCGGGTCGTATTTATCGCAGCTCGTCGATATATGCACGTACGGCACGGCTCTCTCTCTCTCTCTCTCTCTCTCTCTCCCCCCCCCTTTTTTTTTTTGACTCCAATATAGAGCTCCTCTGTGCGGAGGTGGGCAGGAACCGCTCGATGGCAAAGCGCGGCCCGATCGAACCGCGAGCGACGGAAGTGCGCCGGGTGCCCCGTTCGAGTGTCTGCACAGATAAAAAGCGATCATTCCTGCGGGCGTCGATGGCGCTTGTTCCCGTCGTTTGTGCACATAAACGCCCCCGTTTGCGTTGTTCTCGCGTTATGAATAATAAGCCTCGGTGACGCACGCGGCCGTGAGACGAGCGTCTTTGTGCGTCTTGTCGTCTTGCGTTGTCGTTACGAAAATGACGTTGCACCAACTCGGCCGATTTTCCATCCTCTGTGGGGGCAGCCATGGTGAATTGGCGTCGCGGCCGCGAAGTTAGTGTCTAGTTTTTTTTTTTCTCTTTCTCTCTCTCTCTCTTTCTCTGTATTTTGTTGTGGCGGCGTTCCATCGCTCAGGGGCAGAAAGTTAAAGGAGTTTTCCGACACCTCCCTTGTGTGCTTTAGTGTCGCTCTCCTTCTCCGACGGTTGATGATTGTAGGCCAAACATCGGGCGGCGTGGTCCACTTGTGAACGCTGCTTTCTACTGCATTTGCGGGCGGATTTCCGCGGTGATGAAGACAAAGTCTACGGAGGCGGAGCGCGTAGGAGGTAAGCGCGCTCCCGAAAAAAAGAAAAAAAAAGAGGGCTTCGCGTTTTTGTTTCCCTTAGTTATAAGCTGTGCAAGAGAAAACGTAAATAAATCTTATCTTCGACAGAAAAACAAGACAGAATATTCCACCGAGTGTTACGTTTCGCTTACTTTTAAATCTTTTCCGCGTTGGGGCAAACGCGAAACCGCCGCGCGTGGAAGCTACGCCGATTCCTATTGTATACGTTGTTACGCTCCAAGAAACCGAAAGCGCTGTCAAACTCTGCCGGACTACTTGGCGCAGTAATACATGTAACAGGAGCTCTCCTCCGCTGTACCTTTCTCTCCATTGCCGCAGACAGCTCTGAGCTACTGTAGAGCAGCCGTCAGCAACCGCGTGCTTCGCCAGCGAAGAGCAAGGTACTGTCTTCTTTGTTTGGGGTGATGGTTCACTTTGGGCGCACGCACAAACAAACAAACAAAACTATATTTTTGGTAAGCTCTCTTCCTGCTTAAGATATATATATATATATAGGCGTTCAAGAAAACCCGCCATTCGGGGCTTCTGATAGTCGCTGACGGCATAGCGCGCATCAGGAAGCCATTAGAAGGACGAGATTGTTGGTTTCAGCCCCGGAAGAGCATATGGGGCGCCATTCGACTGGCATTTCGCCATTGGACATGTGCTCGAGAAAGAACGGCCGCCGAACGTTTCCAACGGCCCCTTGACGGAAGGGGGACACTGTCCTGTTCTCGAGTTTTCGGGGAATTCTCTTTGGATCCCGTCGTGTTTGCTTGCTTCGTTTCCCTTTGCTTTGGAGATTAAGAAACGCGGGCGTACAATGCGCGTTCGTAGTCACGTGTGCGAACATTAGTCACCGTGCTTCATTTGCCTTGCCCAGGTGTGGACAGACGGGCGTTGAGCACTTTAGTTGAGTGGGGGGCGGGGGGGGTGCGTACTCTTATCGCCGCGGCCTTTGTCTTCGGGGCGCTGGCTACCGCCCCCGACGATCTGGACCAAAGCTCAAGTGCGCCCCGGACGCACTCTTGTGTCGCGGCGTGGGAGTCGCCTGATTTTGCTGGAATAGCTAGGATTTCATTAAGTCACGACTCGGTCGAATCAAGTTCTTAAGATGAACATTTAGCTCGGGCCCGATTCCGACGCTGCCTATTCAAATACATGTACAACGCACAAACTCTTTTCTCAGATAACCCCTGCAATGATTTTAATGGTAATTCGCTGCATTTGAGAGAGAAAATTAAATCCTAGTGAGTGTTGGAATCGGAATACTGATTTTCGTCATCAGTTAGAAAGAATTTTCAAAAATTCGAAAGCTAAAAAAAAATAGAAGCACGGAGTTTACCATTTAGTAGCTCTGCTTGAAGAGCAGATATCGCGGTTCTGCAAACGGCAGCCGTTACAGCATTTAAAGCGGACAAATGCGATATGTCAATCTATATCTTACTCGAGTTCGTTACGTTATATACAAGGGTTCTGCAAAAGCTGTATTTCCATATTACTAAATCTTTTTGAGATTCGTGTGAAACATATCAATTTTGTCCGCTTTAGATGTACTATTAGATGCAGTTCACAGAATTGTGATATAATTTTTTTTTTCATTGCCGAGTTGCAGTTGCCAACTTCATAGTTTCATTGAAAGTTTGTGATTTTTGCCAATTTTTAATACAAAATTGACGGCCTAAATCAAAAATTCTAAACTAACAGTCATTAGATATAACGTTGTTCTTTTAAATGCAACAAGCCTCGTTAAATTTGGTGCAGTGGTTGCCGAGAAAAACGAGTTCTCCTTTTACATGTGTTTAGGTGTAGGAGCACCCGAGCTAACTTAATGTCGATGCACAGTTGTGCAAAACTAATGCTTTTTTACAGTCATTCGTACATTGTTCGAACTTCGATCCGAAGACTGGAATCGTTTCCTTGCGGACACAGCCGCTTTTAAAAGACCTGCTCAAGAAAGGAGTAATTAACCTCGTATAAGTGGAGAGCGGGCGAAAGAAAACTGCGCGAGGGGAGAGGGCATCGCCGCGACGCCACGTCACCCTCGCTTTCGGAAGCCTGTGTTGTCCGCGCAAACTCTCCCCTGCGTTCTAACAGCGCCTCGGTAAGGCCAAATGAAAACGCTCGAAGCACCGCTCAGCGGCGTTCAATTTCACCCGAATGCTTTCGCATTCACAACTCGTAAGGAGTGCTTGGGTGCCCTCGGATTTTTCTTTTGGTTCGTTTCGTACTTCGCACTGGATTTTACTGGCCTCGCTGACATAGGTTCACTACGGCGGCGTGCTTTTGTAACTAAGCGTCTCGCCTTCCTAATTTGGTCGCAATCGTTTGTAAGCCTCCCCCTCTCCTCACTACGTATATAGCCGTACCGCAGTCAGAACTGCGGTGTGGACGCCTCTCTCCGCGTTTGCCGAGCTCGAGGCCCGTTTATGTATAGCCGTGTATCGCTGCTTCATCAAAACTGATAGTTGGGCGGCTTGGTGCGGTTCCATCTTAACGAAAAAGCGCACTTTTTCCGTTAAAATGGTATATCGCTGCTTCCATGCGTGGCTGTACAAAACCGCGTTCTCTAGCGGCGGCTGTCTGTAGCTATTCAAACGACAGCGATCGGGCGCTCTGTCGGTTGATTGACGTGCCTCGGAAGAACCGCGCCGCGTGTGGGGTCTTCGCCGTGCCACGTGGTCGTATATCAATCAGTTTGCCCCCCTTTCAAGCCGGCGGGACAACTTAGACGCGTGGAGAGACGCTTAATACGACGAAGCAGTGCGCGTGTATCAATTCTGCGGCAGTTCTATAGGATCGCGTGCCGCGTGCTGTGAGCTAGGCGTCTGCGCTTTATTGGTCGTGTCATCTCTGTGCCGTGTCTTTCCTCGGTGTCGACTTTCTCTAATCGTTAAAAAGAAAAGTAAACGCCGGTGGATTCTAAGTAGGATGGCATTCTTTGCGGACGGAGTTTAAATTGTGCGGTTTAATGCCCTGAAACTGCTTAGTGACCGCCGGGAGTGCGTCTCTCGGAAACCGTACATTTTGTATACCACGGAGGCGCAGAGGTTGTAGCTGCAGCAGCGCTGTTTTCAGGGCGAAACTCTGGTTCTTAAGGCTGTGCGAATCATCGAAATGTGTGAGGAAAAGTGGAATTATTTGCAATCAAACACGCCGTTCGCGGCGGTGCAGTGCCAAGCCTGGTGTGCAAGCGCCTTCTATAGAATGCGTTCTCGGTGACTTTGGGCGTGCCCATATAACGCTCCGCTTACGGAACGTCACCGTGGCACGCGCAGTTCAAATTCGATTTTGGCTGTTCACGTTGATGTCACCACTGTTTCAGATTTCGGCGGCTATTGGCCCCGAGAATTAGGAGTGGCGCCCTCTCGCGAGTGACGTCACGGCCAGGACGCCGCTCGCTCCGGCTCGCTCGGCTGCCGCGCGCGCTCGTTCCCTTCGGTATGCTTGGGGTATGGGTTGCTCGAACCGTACGTATTGAAGAATACGTCGGCTTCTTTCAGCTGCCATACCTTAACCACAGTTTCCTCTTCAAAGGCGTGTGAGTCGAGAAACTTTGCGGCTTGGATATCGCAAGCTAAGTAGCGTTAAAGGGGTCTACTAGGTTTTGCAATGCATATATGCGCCGTGTCTATCGGTAAATTTTGACTAAAAAAAGAATATCTGCAAATTCAACGCGCGAAGTTGTGTATGATGCTTCGCTAAGCACTTAACATTCCTTTAGTATTTAGCTATGAGAGGCATTGCATTTTACGTGGAAGAAAAATTTGGTAATTGGCGTCAACATGTTATCCGATGTTAGAAAGACACTGCCCAGCGAAGCTGTCATCACGATTCCTATTACTCTGGTGTGTTGTTCTATTCAAATATGGCCATTCATTGTTGCGTAAAAAAATAGTTAGGCGCGCATTTCTTATGAAAAAGTTTGCTGCTACTTTCATCCCCCTCTGAAACAGGCCTCCAAAAAACGAATTGCTCATGGCTGCTAACACGACGGCGCGTCATGTAGAGTATTTACATAGTTAATTCACAAACACCATAGTAGCAATCACCTGAGAGAAAAGTTTCGTTGTTAAGATCGAGAGCCACTCAATTGAAAGTGATGAAATGTTTCATAGTGGCCCTCAGTAGCCTTTATCGACAATATGGCACACCCCTGATCACATAACGGTAGCAAACGACTGTCCGTATGGCGAGGCACGCTATGTTCGCGAAACCCATCAGTTCACTACAATTTCGAATTAAAACCATAAAGCATTTTTTACAGCGCCAACTGGAATGGCTAAAGTATTCTCGAGCTACTACACCGCAGCTTAGATTGCCTACAAAAGGAAAATTCAAGCACCTTCTGTCTCACGATGTCTCGATCCAGCGTTATTTAATTATACAAACGGATAACAATTCGCTTCGTCGGTACATAAATTAAGGCTAAATTAAGTTTGCTCCAATCCAGCCGCAAACATTCATAAAGAAAGCATCACAAGCCTTGCATATACTTTCACTTGATTTCTGACCCTCCACCGGGGGAATTTCGATATCTTGAATATGTCCCATACTACTAGTCATTGACGCTTCGACGTCTTTCTGGCTGCAGCTATGCGGTCCAGCAGGCATGCTTCACTAAAAAAATTGGGCCGAGCAGCCTGTGTCAGTTCGCCAAACAGATTCGTCATGTATATTTCTCAAGCAACAAGCACCAGTAAATTTCTCAAGTGAGTTTGATTTGATTTGATTTATTAA
The DNA here is from genome assembly GCF_038994185.2 of Dermacentor albipictus. Lineage (NCBI taxonomy): Eukaryota > Metazoa > Arthropoda > Arachnida > Ixodida > Ixodidae > Dermacentor > Dermacentor albipictus. The sequence goes on from NC_091823.1 coordinate 114,865,441, forward strand.
TTTACATTTACACACACACATGTGCAGAGGAGTGGTAAATGGAGGTGGATGAGGGAAAAAAGCCGCACAGACGCGGCTTGAGGTAACCTCACCCCCTTAGGTACAATATGGCTGCATGGGGTAACACATCAAACGACATATAAATTACATTTATATAGTGGCCATAAAACATTCCAGTTATACAATATATCAAAGAACAGTAAAATATTTCCACAATAACAATGCAAAACACACTGCGGCATTGAAATAAATAAATGATATACACTAGGTAACATAGACAAAAAAAGAGGAACATAACATACATTATTAATCATTAACAAACGCTCTCTAAAGAGGTGAGTTGCACGTGTAGCACGGAAAAGGGAATATATATTGGTACATTCCTAATTGCACTCTGTAAATAGCTGTAAGCCTTCATTAACTTTACTTCAAGTTTCCGCCGCTTAAAAAAAATAAACACGTGAAGAACCGCCTAATGTTGACAAGCAGGTAAAGAAGCAAGTGAGGCGTGTAGAATCTAAGCTCCAGTATTAGTTAAGTCCCCGTGCTACTGCCGAGCGTTTCTGTGAGGAAATGCAAAAATTCGATATTATACCATGAACTACTCGTCGTGAGCAAACCTGTTTTCGCGGAATAAAATCAACGTGACTGCTGTAGAAGTCATATATAGCCAGCTTTGTGACATACTTGTTGCAGCGCGGCAGGTATGGTATCATAACTGGATTCGTATAGGCTATGCTTTTGCGATTGTCTATGCGCGTATGAAAAACCCGCAATGGGCTGGTCTGCGTCGCTTCGGCTGGCACTGTAGCGTTGCCTTCGAGAGCTGCATTGTTGTCTAAGAAATTAGCTCTTTGAATAAATGTTCGCAAAGGAAGACGTCGTAAAAATATATTTGAGACGACCACCATAAGTATACAACCAGAGAGAACGAGGGTGAACAAACGAAAACACCGCAGAAAGCGCCCGGACAACGCCCGAACTGTAGCAGACGACAGGCGCGAGTCCGTGCCCTGACGTCACGCGAGCGGCGCTCGCAGCGCCGCTCATGTTCGTTCTCGGGGCTAATAGACCGTTTTCGTGCTTAAAAACAGAGTTCCCGGAAGACTGCCAGTTGAGCACTTCGCAAGAACACGTTACGATAGCCTGTAAATTTATAGGACCCCTCCGGCTGCCACCAGTTTTGTTGGGGAGTCGGAGTGTCTGACAAGTGAATTGTATTGTTAAGTGCAAAAAAAAAGGGAAAAAAAAACATACGTGAGTTCGACGCATGCTGCACGTTCTGTATATCTGAAAACATCAAGACGAAAGAAAATACGACGAAAACATCTGATTTCCAAGCCTTCCCTCATTCCCGGGCCTTATTTCCTGCACATTTAACGGCATGAATACGCGGGCGACTGCGCGTTCTCGACACAACTTGGCGGCCTCAGCCCACACGATGGTACGCCCCGTAGACAGAGGAGGCCACAGCACAGGCCCCCAGCCAGACCATGGTATACAGACGCTCGCAGAATGACGTCTACTCGCACTCGAGACAAACGAGTGGGTACAAAGCCTGTTTTCAGTCGTGCAGAAGTCTGAATTTTTTTAGTTTCAAGTTCCTGGTTTTTAAGCTCCTCGGCGTTATCTTTTGCGCGTTCTGCCGGCGCGAGCAACACGCACTCCCCCGTGTTATCACTCTTGGCAATCGCTCGTCGCGTTTTCGACAAGCGTGAGTACAGAAAGAAGGTAATGTTGGAGTGTGTGTGGGGGGGGGGGGGGGGGGATATGGAAACAGTCGCAAACGTGTCCCAGCAGGATTCAATACGCGCCAAACGAACTCGTCACAACGGCCGAGCTGTTTTTCTCTCACTGCTGGGTCACAACGCTCGGTGCCGTTGCCCTAAGGCTAAATTGCTTGAAATGCATCGCAGGCTGTCAAACCAAATTTCTCACCTTGCCAGGGTCTAATAGCGCGGGAGTGCCATGTCAAAGTGCAGCAGGAAGGCAAAAATACACCGACAGCCCAAGAGACCAGAGCTGCATAAATAAATGAAAAGAAAAAAAAAGGGGGGGGGGGGGGGCAGGACGCCGAACGCTCACACGCGCAGCCGGCCTCGCTCGCTTCGGTGGCGTGTCTGGCGCATGGCGCATGCATCTGGCAGGTTTGGCGTGTTATTGGCTTGTCGATAGGCAACGCAAGAAAAATAAGTTGCTAAGTATGAGTTTATTTGTGCGCAAAACTTCTTCAGTGTTAGCGGGAAAGAATAAGAAGTAAGACATAGTCTGTTAACTCCATCTCACATTCATTTTTTTTCTGGTGCTCGCGTCAGCTGATGTGAATACTATAGCGTGACGTTTTTCCCTGTTGCCATTTTTTTCGCCGAGTGTCCGCTCTTGTTGAATTTCTTTCTCTATATGGAGACACCCCGCGGCGCTATCTATCTATCTATCTATCTATCTATCTATCTATCTATCTATCTATCTATCTATCTATCTATCTATCTATCTATCTATCTATCTATCTATCTATCTATCTATCTATCTATCTATCTATCTATCTATCTATCTATCTATCTATCTATCTATCTATCTATCTATCTATCTATCTATCTATCTATCTATCTATCTATCTATCTATCTATCTATCTATCTCACAAACACTGCTTTGTGCACGACAGAGCTATAGAGTGCGCACTCGCGCTCATAGGCTCCAGCCTAGCCGTGCTACGTTGTGCGGTCCGGCTTTACCTTGCACCAACTTGAGCTACGCATAGTATAGTCACATCCAACTTCCGCATTTTGAAGCGCTGGCAACAGCTCAGCACGAAACGAAGTCTGCCAAGGCGTCTAACCAGGAGCGGAGGAATGAGCGCGTGCTGGGAAGCGCGTCGTGTGATATGACCCTAACTTTCGCCTTGTTCGAGGCTAGTTGAGTGTTCAGAACTAGTCGAAATTAGCGAGACCCAATGGCTAAGACACCGATAAGCAGAGAAGCGAAAGTTTTCATTCCAACGCGGGCGGTCGAGCGTGAGATGATGATAGTGTGCTTATTTCGTAGGTGCGTAATTGTTATCGAAATTAGAAAGCAGATTTTCGCTTACTTCAGCCGCGTTATTAAAACTGCGTCAATAAATATACACGGTAACAGTAGGAAGTAGCGTACTTATCCAAACACGCTTCTTGATTGGTGTCAGCTATTGGCCAATAGAAGCCGCGTATGGGAATCTGCTGTATTACGAAATAAAGCGTCCCGAAAAGCCTGAGATGCGGGCTCCTGAAAAGAGAGCGTTTGATAGAAAAGTGACTTCGCGCTCCGCTTGCGAGGTCCACTCGCCGCGGACTACTAAAAATAATTGGCTATACGATGTTCACAGCAACGTATGCTATCCGCCCGGACTCGAAATGGCAGGTCCTTCGAGAGCGATGCGCTCAATTGCCTATCTTCTACTCCCGCCGGCCGCGCCGGAGTAGAAGGCGGAAGGCCATCTGCGACGGGGACACAGCCCGCCGCGCGCTGTGTTTCCGCGGCTTCATTCGCGTTGATGCGAGACGCAGCGCGAAGGTCAATTCGCTCGCTGCTGCTGCCGCACTTCTTCGCTCCAGCGTTTTTGACGGCCAGTGTCCGCGGTCATCGAGTGAATCGTGTTCATGTTTGCTTGTGCACGCGTGACACCATGCTTGTTAATTTAGTTAGTATGCCTATGTTCACCAAGTTTGTACAGCCGATAAACCTGCTATGCTTACTTCGTATAGCCGTCCACTAACTTGCTATCGCAATCGATGCGTCGTCTTTCGGGCGAAACAGCGACTTCTTTTTCATTCCATCGCTCGTTGCGCGATCCTTAGCTGCTCTGGCCCCATATGTTAGCACTGGCAGGATGCAATGGTGGCATTTTTTCCCCCATGAGTAGCGCTATGCTGCGCGTGTCATGACTTGGCGCCGCTTACCCTCCGGTAAAGAAAATGGGTACACGTGGCCGCCGGCCCGACATTAGAATTGCTTCAAAGGGTTAGCAAGGTAGTCTGAGGAAGGACGTACGAACCCGTGCCGATGCAAACTGTCGCGATAACTGTTGCGGGCCTGGTTTCAATTTCGTCCTTCTTTCATATAGCGTTGTGTTCACCCTACGCTATATATATAGAGACCCCGATTCTCGGAATAAATTTGGCGACGCCACGCCCTTAGTACGTCTCGTGTGGCTGTCGATTTCAGATTCGAAGGGGTTCTCTCGGGAAAATTGAATTTCGTGTTAATGTGAAATCGGCCATTGAAACGTGCTTTTCTTATTTCCCCGCGTTCGAGCTCTCCGATGACGTTGGTCGGTGGTTTATGGCTTTACGAACTCACACGTGCAGGCATGAACGTGCACAAAACTCATACATACATACATACATACATACATACATACATACATACATACATACATACATACATACATACATACATACATACATACATACATACATACATACATACATACATACATACAATCACACCGAGCGCTCGAGCTCTGCGTCGCCATAAAAGAATGACTCGGCCCATTGTGCAAACAGCGTCCCGCGGGCTGTGATCTGCCCCTCGCGTGCGTTTGTTCCTCTGCTACGGGCCTGTCCGTGAACGCATCTTTCCTGCGCCGCTATCTCACGCATAGCCGTCACATTTTGCGTTCCCTTCCGGGCCGCCCGCGTATTGTGTGTGCGTGTACCAATATCGACTAAGCAGAGCGGCGCGTGTCTGTTTAGTCGCCCGCTTTGCGAAAGAAAGGAGGAGAAAAAAAAAGAAGTCGGTCCGGCGTTTTTAATGACATTCGGTCAAGGGGACAACGCGGTTCGCGAAGCTTCGCGAACGGCGCGACAGCGCTGAGCTGTCTTTGTGACCCCTTTCCCCGCATCTCTCTCTCTCTCTCTCTCTCTCTCTCTCTCTCTCTCTGCCAACCTCGGGCTGGCTGATCGAGTTGTGCCTTGCCCGTGCCGTGCGGTCCCGTTGCGCGCAACGGGCCAATCAGCGTTGTCCGCGTGGCCGAAGTGGCCATTTTTTTCTAGAACACGCGCATCGCTAGTCGGCGTCGTGTTTGTCCACCGCCGCCGCCGCCGCCAGGTTTCAATCTCCCCCGCTGCCTTTGTTGTGTCGTTACCGACCGAGCCGTTTCCTTCGTGGCGTGACTAGCACACGCGGGCGTTTAACCACCACTCGCGTTTTTGCGCGTCGCCTCTTTTATTACTGTTACCCCCTCGCAACATCGTCATCTTCTTCTACGCTTTCTTCGTGTGTACGCATTAGCAGTATCCGGAGAAAAAAAAAAGAAAGAGATAGGGACGGTTTAGTCGCGTGCTAGTAGTTCGTTCATGTTTCCGTGCGTTGCCGCTGCGTTCGAGTTGGCACCGTCCTGCGGTATAGCTAATGCGTTCTGCGCGCACTCATCGAATTGTTTATTGCGTTCTTTTCTCACGCGAAAGTGTGCTCGCAATTAAGTCTGCTGCCGTCAGTACGGAAATTTCTCTTGCTTTCTGAGACGGTCGAAGCTTCAAAAGGAAATGTCCGCGAGCGTTAAGAAAAAAAGTGTATGCGTGTGTGAGGGAAGGGGGGGGGGGGAGGTGCTACCTCAAACCTTGAAGAAGTTTGCATGCAGGAAATGTGCGTGGCGGTGTCGGATCTGGCCTCGTCTACGTGTATACGGGGGTAAATGCGGCATTTGGCAGAGCGCGCGTGGTTGACACATTTCGGCTGTGTTCTAGCATAGCTGCCGTAGACGGCTAACTTAGGCAGCGAAGCGCACAGCGGCCATCTTTCTTAAGTCTCGGTCCACCCCTGACAAAGTCAAGGTCAGAGGTGAGCTACGTCAGAGTCGAGGACGATGCAGACTACTTTGTTGTTCGGTCAAGATGGCGGCTGAGCAGCCTACCTGGACACTATAAGAGCTGGAGTCGGGCGTGTGAAAAGGGGTAGCTGGCCCATGCCGTCGTCCGACTCATACACGCTAAGGACGTTGTTGAAGAGACGAACGTGTTCTCGTCGAAAACGAGGACTAGTGTGTTTATTTACAATATCTACATGAAGAGTGGAGAAAGTTGCATCTCATCTGTCTAGCGTGGCTGAAGTGAAGCACATGGAGGAGCCAAAAACGTCTGCTTAAATCTAAAGACCCTCCATACACGTTTTCGCCGACAAGGTTAAGTACCGCCAACGTACCCTCTTCCTTCACGCTCCTTCCTCTCTCACCACCCTCAGCTTCTGGCGCCAAGCGGAACTTGCGTAGTCCCAGCTTCTCATTTAGGCGGAACCGACGTCACTTCTGCATAGAGGTGCGAGCGTACAACAAGCGAAAATTCAGGAACCGGTAATTCCGGAAGCGAAATGACCGGAAACGGAAACCCCAGAAGCGGAACTGGTGTGAACGACGAATCGGGGAATAGCGGCGGACAACAAAGGTTGGCGCTACTTAGCAAAAGCGGCGTTGACGCGTGGATGGAGGGGCTGGAGGTCCTAGATCCCTAGGCTAGGGATACTGCCGTCCAACCTTCGTCCAGTCGGAGGAGCGCCCAAAGTTGTCGAATGACCCGGGTCGGGGGCGCGGGTTGACACACTCACTCCCGCACCGTTGTTTCACAGAACACACAGAAAGTAGATGGGGGGGGGGGGTGCTGTATAGACAGGGGTTGCCACGCTTGGCTCAAGCTGGCGCGTGTTGTCCCCTAGAATGACCCCGCAGTTAGCTGGGGCTTTTGTCAAACCACAGTTGCGGTTACCAGAGTTTATAAGGGAATGTCATAGAACACCCTATTCCAGAAGTTTTCTTGCTCCCATTGGTCCGTGAAGGCGACAGTGAACCAGCTAACCATACTCGGTCCGCCAAACGTGTCTCGCCATTCGGTGGTGGTGGTAGAAACATTTTATTCAAGAAGTTAAAAAGAGAGTTGCTCGGGCGCCGGCGATCTGTCCGTGGGGAACGCGCTGTCAGCTTCACGAGCTGTTCGCCGCAGCTAGAAGGTCACCACCCACGCTGGCGGATCGTAACAACGCTCGGCAGTTCGCTTGCGTGCATGAAAGCTTCGCCAGGTCATTTGTTTTCTTTCTTTTTTAAACATTTTTTTTATGGTGGCTTGTGCGGAGGGTTGTACGCGTATAGCCCATAGCGTTAATATATATTTTTTAATATCTTATTTTCCTGTCGACGCAAGGTGTCATGAAGTCGCAGAGCTGCGTTGCTTTTCGTAGCCGTCAATGTAGACAGCTCAGTGCTGGCCAAAACTAAAGCACGTTCTTGGTAGAAAGAAAAAAATAATCTATCACTTTCAGCTCAAGCATTCGGACAGAGCTGCGCTTTGACGCAGACAAACCAATGTGACGGGAAAGACATCCTTTAAATTATGGCTGCTTGTCTTTTTTCCGAACGATTTGCCGCCCACTGTGTTGGTGGTGTGGAAAGTGATTCAGAGCAGCCCTCGTTCCTCCACTCCGGGCGTGAAACGCCCAATGTGCGGCGTCAGCTTTGCACCAGTTAAAACGTCGCGCCCGTTGCGCATATCCTCCCTCCGAGCTGTGGGATGCGTCACAGACGGGCTCCGAGATTGTGCGGCGCGCGCCATCAGATTTCGGAGGCCACGCTTAACACAGCGTGGTAAAAGTCTCCGCCACAAGCGGCGCGCCGTTCGCTGAAGCGCTGGTGGCGCCTTACGACGGGCGCATGGTCCGGTATACGCGAGTTCCGTGTCATGTTGCCAGACATCATCGCGTTAGCTTATTGACCCTTTTCACTGAGCAGTTTGTTCTAGAGAAACGAGATTGCGCTTCCGGCGGCGCGTCGCACAATCGCCTCAGCGACCAGCTTACGAAAACGAAACCATTACCGCTTCCACCTAAAGATTTGTGCGATCAGATGTCTGAGGTGTTTGAGTTCTGAAGGCGACTGAGTTTTCGCTAACGCACTGTGCTCCAATCATGCCGGATTTAACCATACGGATTGAAGATGTGTGCAGTAGCTGGCTGCAAAAATAGTGACTGGCATATTAAAGAATGGAATGAATCTGTGTGGCCAAGTTCGCGGACCGTTGCTGTAAATGTCTGTACGGGCTACCGGCGCTTCAAGGTGTATACCGCTTTCTTCGAGGATACATAAATTTGCTCATCCGCCAGCGTTGTATCGCTAACTCTCAAACAAAGTGCTTCAGCCCATGCACGTCGGCAAGAGTGAGTGCCGCTCGTTAAACAATGGCGACGGGAGAGAGAAGTGGCTCTTGTAGGGAAAGGAGGAAAGGCTGCCACTGTCTTCTGCAACCCTTTCGGGAGCACGGCTCAGTGCCAGCAGGGCAGGGGGAAGGACATGGGATATGGAAGGATATGGCCACAGGAGTAGCGCCGCTTCCTGTTATATTACATTTCGCGCACAGTATCTACACACATATACCCTCAACTGGCACGGAATCTTACTCCCACTCCTTCGTCGACGTGTCAATGGGCGGACATTTAAATATATGCGCACAATAAATGACGGACCATACGGATAGCGCACGGATGGTCGAAGCTGCATGTTTTGAGACGGTCCACAAGAGTAAGCGAGTTACTAGCGCTAATACATCTTTGCTACAACGTACTGCAATGTACAAAAGGGCTACGTTTGAAGCCTTGCGTACAGCAAAAACAAATCTATCGGAACTGAGCACACCCGTGAGCGATTAGGCAGAAATAATCAGATAGTGACCGCACCAAGCGAACTTGCTGAGGCGGAAATGTTACAAACCGCTGCTTCAAAATATTTGCCAAGTAAAGAACGAAGAGCAGAACGCACTAATCCTGATTCATTTCATGATCGGAAAGTTTGGATAGCTTGGAATACATATTTAGCATCGCTTTTAAAACAAGCACCATGTACGTTGCTCGCGCCGTTCGGACATAGCTTAACTAGCTTCCAAAGTGATTTTGCGTGTCCTCTGAAGCTGTGGACAAAGATTCGTGTCGTCCACCCAGTCACCTTCTACAATATCTCCCGAAACAGAGGTTTGCTAATCCGTACCGGCGTCATACACGCGTCTATTGCAAACGCGGATGCAGTTGAGGCAAGCAATGGACGCATCACCACGTGATCAACCGTGGCAGCTTCCACGGGGTCACCGCAAAAAAAGGTCAATAGCCCGTCACTCGAGTTGTTTGTCGTACGATGTGGAACTTTGCCTGCCGTTGCTGGTCTCGATCCTGCTCTCATTGTTCTGTAACAAATTGTCCTGCGCAAATGAATGATTGGCCTAACATATTTTCCTGCGCTTCCAATTGTCAATTTGCCCACGCGCTTATATCAGCTATTAATCTACCGAGTCAGCGGCGTAGTCTGGACCTAATTTCGGAGGTATTATTATTGTTATTGATAAACAACTTAAAGGCTTAAAACAAAACGAAAATTAACTAAGAACCGGGTAGTGGAGCGACGTACGGGAAATTATGCTTGTAACTCTAATGTTAGATGTACGAAGAACGTTGAGAGACTTGATGGCAGATGTGGCGCCCATGTCACGTGTTGTCTAGTTAGTGCAGGTGATCTGAACAATCAAATCGGTTCCGAGAGAATTGTAGAGAAATAGATGGATTGGTGAGTTCGCAGGTATAATAAGGTTGACACAGTGTAATAGTAATCTAGGATGGCTGGGAGGGGCAGACCTAATTAGGGCCTTTGTGAGGCAGACCTAATTAAGCTGACGGTGGTTAAAGGGAAGCTGAAACACTTAAAAAAAAAATGAGTTCTCTGCGGCATTCTACAGTTTTGAGTCCCCTGAACACGAATATCACGTTCAAAAAGGGCGGAAACAAGCGCAAGCAGCTGTTTTTTCATGAAAACGTGCACCAGCGCCTCAGGGTATCGCGTGAACGCCGCTGTTGCCCGTGATTGGTCGGAGCCGCTGTGACGTCAATGGCGGCAGTCGCCGGTCGGCGCCGCCGTTTCAGAGCGTAGCACGCTGTTCTGTTCTGGCTTCATAGCTGAGTTGTAAGCATTATGGAACGTTCTCGCTGTCTCGGACAGCTTGTATTTTCGCCGTACATGTTCGAACCGACAGCCGATACGGAAAACGATGGCGGCAACGGCGGCAACGACGATGTTGAGTGTGCCAAAAGCGAGAGCGATGTGTGCACCTTCTCGCGCGTTGGAAATCTTAGCTGTTACGTATGCTTTTTTTTTCATGTAGCTGCACGTTCCAATGACGGGAGAAAAAATGCGCTAAAGTGTCACTGGGAACTTGCTACTGGAAGAATGCCGAAGCACTAACTTCTCATTAGATTGTAAACACGGGTACAATTCCGCGATGTCAAGCACATTGCCGCTGCTTGTCTAAAGTCCCGTGGTTTTCTGAGCGTTGATACACGATCGCGAACATAAGTGCCGCGTTTCAAAGCGCGCACATGCAGTGCTGCGACGTACAGTCATGAAAGTTGCTTATCATACACATCCAGATCGAGATGACCAGGGGGATTATATGTGCAATATTCAGAATATGGTTCGACGAGTTTGCGATTGTGGCTCGATCAAGAATCGGTATGCGCGCTCCATGCTAGTGTTGTCATAAAGATATTAGGCAGTTTTAGCACCGCCGTGTGGTAAACATGATAACTGCAACCGTACGTCGAATGTCACTAGGCAAGCCTATACTCAATTTGATACATCAGGTGCAACGCTGTGGAAGCTACGCACGAAGTCCGGTTACCAAAATTTATTGCTGCGCGTGTTTCCGTCTATGGTTCGCAGCGTGCCCGCGGCGTTTGCTCGCGCGAGCATGCACGTGAAGCTGCCGCGACGGGCTGTAATTAAAGAATGCCGAAAAGAAAATTGATTTAAAAGAACGTGTTAGCAGCCGTATAAGTACACGGATTGTTTCTATGGGTAAATTCTTTTTTTTTCGTTCAGAACTGAGCTTACATATGAAAAGCTTTCTCAAAAATCGGGTCAAGAAACACCGAACTTTTTCTAAGTGCGAACGCAGCCACTGCAAGAAGTATCTCAAGCCTCCACAGCGTTGCACCTGATGTATGAAACGGAGTATAGCAACGCTAGGAAGAACGCGTTTCCGCATTTGTCGTAAGGCTATCCGGCTATCGCGGAAATGGTCCGAGCACAGCACAGTTGATTTCGTCGGCACGAACTTATCTCTCCTCACCGCACTGCGCTGCAAGCTTCTTGTCCTTCGGGAACCTGTGAAACACCACATCGTCTCGCCCGCATGTGTTCGCGCAGCCGAATGCTGCACAGAACGAGGGCATGTTGGGCGCCCTTGGCTGTAGGCACTCACGCAGCACAGAAGGAAAGAACAGTTTACGAAAATCGCGAAACAAACGTGAGCGGCGGCGGCGGCAAATCTCTCGTAGCGTCGTTCAGTAAAGCGCAGGACGGAAAGAGGCATGCCAACGCATGCCAGCACGCCGGTCCGGCAGCTCGGTCCCCGCCAGTGACGTCACTCTCGCCGGTTCTCTCCTCTGGCAACCGCCTCACCCGGCGCTCCGGGAAGCGATGGGGGCGTGTCCGCGGTGGTGATTTAGAAAGCGATTTCCGCCCCTTATATTAACAAAACGAAGAAAAAAATTTCGGAACCGTAAATTATTAAGTCTGTTCTTCCCAATCCCAGCAATTCATGGAAATTGAAAACCGTTTCAGCTTCCCTTTAACCGGCTTGCTGAGTGCGGCAGAAGTTACGACTATGATTCCTTTAAAATGTGGTACAAATCCACTGTGGGGGATAGGCCAAGGAGAGAATAATATAAAATAACAAATAAACCTACCACAAATCAAATAATGCGCGTAATACAGTATAAAGGCCCATGCGGGCATTACATAGGGGTGTTACAATGAATTAGTGATATATACAGTATACGCATTTAAACAGATAATGCATGCTACAATAAAAAGAACACGAGCGGGAAAACAGGAAAATAAACAAAAAGAAACCAGTAAGAGCAATACAACGACACGTCCTAAACGCTGAAGATACATATAAATTTAAACTGGGTGTTACACAAAATCAACGTAACTTGGTCGCTTTATACAAGGAAAGATACTTGATAAAAACGTACACATACATATAGTCTGTTGCCGCCGGACGGCCTGCATCATATTGACCCCTCTCTTAGATCACGTGAAGGAGTCGCACCAGGCCGTGGAACCAAGGCTTCGCGGTAAAGGCGGCCGCACCACCTACCTACCTACACCCGAGTTGAGTGCGCGTGTGAGGCCGCCCCGCAGCGTTGCTAGAGGGTTTCGCCCACGCGCTCCTCCGCACTGCGGTGAAGCTCTCGTAACGAAAGCAGGTGTAAACTAGGGCAGGTTTGCATTTAGTCATCGCGCCGCTGTCGGTCACACGTGGAGCGACAAAATTGAGCGTCGTCCGCCTTTTTATCGTTCGCGGAGAGACTGGCCTAATTGTTTCACCCGTCGCATGTGTGTGCACAAAGTGAATGTAGAGAGGCGCGGGAAGGACAGAGGCGTCTGATAAGTTGTAGCTTTGCCTGTAGCCGTGTGTCTGTGTGCGCACGGGGCGATCTCGGAAGCGTGTGTACGACCTCTCTCTCTCTCTCTCTCTCTCTCTCTCTCTCTCTCTCTCTCTCTCTCCGTGTTTCAATCTGTGCCGCGCGTTGCCGGTTTCTTGGACAGCGGCGCAGTCGCTTGGCCAAACGCGGAGGCGTGCGTCTGTGAGGATAAAGAAAAAAAAAAAGAAAGAGGCACGTTGGCTATGCGAGCATCTGTGCACCACGGCTAGGCCTCGCGTGATCCTTCCGTGCTCTGGCGTCCCTTTCTCCGATTCACCTGTCTGTCATTTTCTTTCCTTTCTCTTTCTTTTTTTTTTTTTCATTACGAGAGTTATCATTTAGCTACGACGGCGTTGTCGACCGACTCGGTGGTGCGCTCTTGAACGCTCGTCTTGCCGTTGCTGTGCACAGCAGCTGTTTCGTTTTGGAATTTGGTGCTGGAACGACGGCGGGGCGAGGTGTTAGTGCACTGCTGCTAGTGCTTGCTTCTTACTGTATGCGGCGATTCGCGGATGTTAAAACAGCCCTGTGCAAGCCATGCGGCTGTAAGTATGGAAACTTCCTGCGCAGTTGGTTCGGCGTAGCATTGTTGGCGGTGTGTGTGGTTCATTCCTCCACAAGTAACGCGACAGGAAGTTTTCAGAGAGAGAGAGAGAGAGAGAGAAAAAAAAACGAGAAGAGGAAATACCTTTTGCACGCATCAGAAATGACTATACTCCGAGCGTTGATTTCGAGGCGCCAGTAATCTTTGTGTACGACTTAATTAGCGTTGATAACATTCGCTTACTTTTAACGGCCAAGGTTTATTACTTATTCGTCGATGTTAAAGCTTCGTTTCCTTCTTGTTTTTGTATTTTAATATATTTTTGCAGCTTCTCACTCCCTCTCTCTCTCTCTCTCTCTCTCTCATACGTGACCGTCGTCTGTCCCATTGACGCGCATGCGCACTTGCGCGTCGGACTCGCGCGTCGCAACTATCACGAGCTCGCATCAGGACCGTTTGTAGGGTTGCGCATCTGTCGTAATCTGGGGACACTTGCTGTGCTTGTCAAGGCGGGCTTGACGGATGACGCTCTGTTTCTGTCGTGGCATATCTTTAGAGAGAAGGGGCGCGGGGTGGGGGAGAGAACATATCTATGAAGGGTGTTGTTTCCTGCTTTGTCGCCACTGTCATTGCTAACTCGTGCACTTGCGTCAATCGACTTCGGCTCCTTGCGTAATTGCTTTCGCTGTCTCGCTAGACCTATATTGCTTAAAAAACCAACAGAAAAAGAGCTTTGTAATAATTGAAACAAGTTTCACTGTACTTCCAGCTTCGAGGGAGAAATTGTTAGGCATTGGAAATCGTTGGTGTATAGGTGCAGCTACCAAAACGGGTGTCATTACAACGGTGTCACTGTCACAGAAGTTTACATATCGCGAGACATTTGAAGATTTGATAAAGGCAGCATCTGCGCCTTTCTAAACGTCGGTTTTATTGAAGGCACCCTCCTTTTCGCGATCGTGAATGCCGGCGTGGACCAAACCTTTGGAAATCAGCCGCGGACGCTCGCGAAGCGAACAGATTTGTTTTTCCGACGCGAGAAATCGCCTCCCGCGCTCATGTGTTTGAATGGTGCACTCGCAATCTCGCTCTGGACGCGAAGGCGTTTGCGATTAACACGTGAACTATGGTGAACGACCTAACATAAACAGTAACTATTTTTTTCTCTCTCATCTCCGCCTATCTCCTCCCCATCCTGTTATCCTCTCCTCCCTCTGCTGGCGGCCAGTAGAGGGGGGCAGACAGTTACAGCGTTGAGACAGTGTTAAGACGGTTACACGTGTAGTGCGGCCGGCAGCGATTTCCTTCCTATTCACGTCACAGTTCGGTAAACAGCCACCGCCATTATAATAACGCTGCCATAACGTCTGGGGTGTGCGTTTGTCAAGAAGGGCGGCCTTTGTGTAGCGCGGCGAAGATGATAAGCCGTCGGCAGGGCGTTTGGAGCCCGGCGGCGTTGATTCATTTGTCTCCGGCTGCTTCCGCGCACGAAAATAGTCGCGCGTGGAAAAGGGCCAGAGGGGCAGCAGCAGCAGCCGCAGCAGCCGCGGTTCTCGCACGTGCGTTCTGTCGCGCTGGATGGAGTACGTCAGCCGCGCTCTCCCTGGCCGGCGCGCGGGGTCGCCTGCAGTTGCGTGTATACGGCGCTTAAAGGATGGGCGCTTGCCCTTTGGTCTCGTCACCCCGCGGCTTGGAGGTCTGAAAAGAAGGGGGGGGGGGGGGGGGCAAGGAAAACGGTTGAATGATAGAAAAAAAAAACGCGAAGAAAACGTCAATGCGCGCCGCGTGTGCTAATTGTCTCGGCAAGATGGGCCAAGCTCTATTCCGCGCGGGTCATCCCTGCTTTCTTGCGTAGCCCTGTGACGCAGTCGTGTGCGCGAAGTGGTCGTTTATTTTTAGGTCGCATCCTTGGACACCCTGGTCGTATAGTGACGGATCCCGCGGATAGCAGGCGGGCACTGTATCCAGCAGCGGTGGTTTTATAACTGTCGTTGGTCGCGGTGGTGGTGATAATAGTACTAGTAGTAGTAGTAGTAGTACTTGCGGTGAGAAAGTTTTGGGCGCTATCTGGCCTGTAACTGGGGTTCTCCGATTGGGCCATTTTTTTTTTTCGTTCTTCTTCGGCATTGTATAACGAAGCGCCGGACTATACGCGGAATGAACGATTCGTCCTCTTCGTTTAGTGCTGTACCGGATGCCCCCGAGCGCGGCGGCGTGGAAACTGTGAATGGCGACGGGTTAGCGCGGTCCATGGTGTTAGAATAGGTTCTAATATAATAATATAATAATTCTAACACCATGGCCCGGTCGCGTCCTGCGTGTACCGCGATGGTAAGTCTGTAGGGATGAAAAGTAATAAAGAGAGGCCTTGTGGCTCATATTTCCATGGCAGAAGTATAGCTAGCACAAATGAATCCTTTGGAAAGTACCTCTTTCCGCTGATAAAGCGTTGACTTTTGTCTGGTCCCAGGATTCCCTGCAAAACAATTTGAAATCCCATGTTGTTGAGCAAGAGACATATACAATTGAGAGCAAACGTTTAGGTAGCACGGCAAAAAAAAAAAAAAAAAAGTACCTTCTTCTTGCCCAGCCGTGCAACGTGAAATTGTCGAAATGCATGATGGTAAGTCTGTAGGGATGGTTTGCAGGGATGGTGTGCGAGACACCCGTGGGGCGGCGGTCACGAAACGCGCGCATTATAGCCGCAATGTAACGGGGCAATGTCATGCGTCGACTGCCGCCGCCGAATCTCGTCCTCTATACTGACGGCCTAGTAACCCTTAGCTCATTCGAGCGTTTGCTTGTTGTTTTTTTTGTTACCCTTCTCGAACAATAAAGAGAAACGTTATCACAGTGTCTGACGCGTCGTGTACTCGCATAGCGGGCTTTAAATCTCAGCGTGGAATCCGCATCCGCCTCTGGGTTTATGCCGCGTTACGTTGTAACCGTCGTCTCTGTTAAACCGCACCTCTTTGTAAATTGTATATATAGAAAATTACTGCCCACTAGTATGTCAAGTTTATTGTATAATGCGTAAATTGGGTCTCATTTTTGTTTTGTTGTACATTACCTTAATACTGTCTGCACATTTGAGTGATTACGGAGACAATGCACCGACCATCTTCAAGCCTGTCCCCGGGCTTTTCGTGGGTACCCCCAGCATCCATCCTGACGTTGATGTCGAATAAACCGATTGCGATTGTATAATGCGTCTTTTTTTTTCTGTCTTTTTTTTTTCTTCCGAAGCATTCGCCCTCCATTAATGCAACGTAGAGGACCATTCTATTAAAGTGATCTGAAAAGAAAAAAAAAAAGAGTACGTGCGCTGATCCGGAAGCAAACAGTAACCATTAGTTCGGCAACCATTGTAGCCCCGTGGACTGCGCTCTCGCAAGAATGTTTGAAATGGGCGGAAATGTCGTGATATCCCCGATGTCATCGCCTTCGCGATTTGAACGTGAAGATCAAAAGCAGAAGTCGGCTTTTCATTTTCTCCGCTAGCGAGCGACATTCAGGAACAAGGAAATGTTTAATTAATTTTTTTCCCTCGGAAGGGTAGACCGCCATATAGCCTGATCTTGCAGAAAAGCTTACTGTCTCTCTGAGCAATTTCAGCTACGGCTGCTCGCGTCGTAAGATCGTACGCTGTGTTGGCCAATCATACAATTTCTGTTGTGGCGTTCATGGTAGAATCGTATACGCAACGTTGCGTTGGTCGGTCATGCCATCTGTCATTCCTGTAGCGCCTTGATTGTGGCTTGTGCGATCGTTTATCCTGAAAAAAAGAAAGTGCATAAAAAGTAACACCGAATCAGCCTATCTATATACAATGGTAAACACTCAGCCCACTATAACCAATGAAGGGTGGTCTAGCGAATCATGCTCAGAATTGAACGAGCTAAACTTTGAACAAGACGTTTATTTCATACTTGGGTTACTTGCAGCCTGCACCATAAGAGCATCTGTGCCCACATTCTCTCTCTCTCTCATTAGGTTTGCAAGCATAGATTTCTTTTTTTGCCAATTATGTGGGTGAGCTTGTTCGGCCGTAGCCAGATAGCGTGCGATATGGCGCATAGTAAAACAGCTTGCTGCGTCAATCACACGTGCTGTTGCTAAACTCAGCTCGCCACGAGAAGTTTCTGCGCTGTCGCGATCCCCTGTTCTAGCTGTGTATAACTAACGCATCCTAAAAGGTGGGTCATGGATAGGTTCGGATATGTCGAATTACTTGATGGATATATCGGACCTCTCGTACCTACAGTACGCTGTAACCAATTTTGACTGCATACACTTTTCTGTCAAACCTCCGGTGACCCCGATCGGCGTGAAAACGCCGAATAAGCGTAGAAAATTGAGCTCGCGCTTTGTGTTTTTTGCATCCCGCACCAAAACTGCGACACCGATGACGTCATCTTTTAGCGTCGGGGACTGCAAGATACTTGTGGGCATTTCGGGCAAAAGGGGAAAAAATGCAGTCATATTTTGTTGGGGTCAGTGTGCACATGTGTGGCTGCACGAACGGCGTGCTTCACGTTATAGCGTCGCTCCCGTGTTTTCGTTTCTCTTGATCCTTCTGGACTATCGAGGTTCCCGGCAAAGCCTGTCGGCCAGTGTATACCCTGAATATTTCCAGACAGTCTGATGCAAGTTAAATTTGCATTTCTGCTGTGGTACCGCCTTTAACGCGAGTGGCGATGCTGCCCGCACACTACCGAACATTCGCACACGTCCAAGAATCCCAGGTGGTAAAAACCCGGAACTGTCAACTACGTAACTCAAACAGTAGCCCGGTTGCTTTGGAAGGTTTTACTCCATAATTCAGCTATCAAACGCCCGCGCAGAGAGAGAGAGAGACGTGTACCACCGTATCGCCATTGGGCCACGTACCCACGCATCCGCGAGCTGTGTGTGCTGGGTGTCCTCATTTGTTGATTCAGCACCACACGTTTGCGATCGGTATCGTTCGCCCGAGTTTTCTCCACCCGATTCGGGGTCTCCCGACATTTCCATATTCGTGTCAGGAGCGTATGACAATTCGTCGTCCGACCCTACGAGTGAATTGTTTTGCAGCGCTGCTCCATTAACTCGAGACTTTATTGCTGTCGACTTTGCTGTAAAGCTAAGCATATGAAGAAAAAAAAAAGGGGGGGGGGGGCAAAGATTCGCCCGGTTCTCTTTGAGTCAATAACGTAGCCAGTGTTGTAGCGTTTCGAGTGAGTGATAAGACCGTGTTTGGATTGTCGGGGGCCTCTAGCTCAAACCGTCGCGTTGACCGTCACACATATGTGCCGCGCGGCCGCGTTCTGCATGTTTTAATGGCAGAAATCAGAATCGTTTGTAGATTAGCCGGTGCGCAGGCTGTGACTCCGACGTTGACACTTACCGTCTCGTGCCGAAAGTATGTACTGAATATGCAAATGTGACGCGTCGAAGCTGTGGGAATCGGTTGAGCTAGAGGAACGCTGTAGCTCGAACGTGTAAGTAAACAGTTGAAACACGGCTGTGTGTGCTCAGGCTTGCTAGAGCAGTGTCTCTCAAACGGTGTCCGCTGCAATACAAGGTCTCGAAGGCCGACCGCAACGATCCTCTCACGAGCTCATCTTGCTTATAGTGTAGATGTCCCCAAAGTAATTGCAGCGACAGAACCCTAAAGCTAGCAGCCTCGCACAGCTTTTAAGTAGTGACGGTGTTCAGATTACAGCGTATGCCAGATGACCCCTATGGTGGTATCCCACGCCAGTTACACGATGAGTGGGGTGGAGGGGGGGGGGGGGGGAGGGGCTATGACGTCAATCCCAGGATCGTGCGTAGCACGCTGGCAGCTGTCCCAATGGTACCTTTCTTGTTTTTTGTTTTGCATTTGCTCCGACGCATGAAACATTGTTTCGAAAGAGAATCGCGCACGCAAACTGCATTACTCGCGTGAAGCAGCGAGCAGGCTTCATGTCGTTCGTCAGGCTGACTGACCGGTCTTCACGGCAACGCCAGCTCGACGGGATGTGTACCACCTGCTCGTGACCGGACCGAAACGAGTACCGATATTTAAATATGTTGCTGAAGTCATCAGGCACGGTATAGCAGACGTGTAGCAGCAAGTGATTCGCATTAGAACACTGAGCCGCTCATTGATTGTTTGCCGCCTCTATTCGCTCTTTTATCACATCGGAATGCACGGCGAAATAACACTATTTTAACATGTTACCGCAAAATATTATTTTAACATCATGTTAATATTATTTTAACACATTGCTGTACTTGCCGTTATGTCGTTTGATTGCTAACCTACCTTGCATAAACTTTAGTATTTGACCGCCCTTACACAATGTCCCTCTGCTCAGGCCTTTAAGGTATACGTAAATAAATAATAATATAAGATAACATGCGTAGCGAAATTCGATTTTCCAGGTGCCTGTCGATTACATTGTGGAACCTCCATTCGGCGTATGACGCCGATTGCCAAGTAACAGCGTATAGATAGAGCTACACGGAGGCCGATGTACCGACAACAGGAAACAGCGTCCACCTGAGGGAATCCGTTATCGTTCGTTGCACAGAAGAGTGCGAAGCGCTGTCGGACCAGCCTTTCCTCCTCCTTTTCTTTATTTCTTTTTTTTATCTTACCGAGTGTCCGCAACACCCCCTAGATATCACAAGGTCCGCCACCTCAAAAGCCATGGCGTGAGTCACGCTGGAGGACTGATGTAATCAGTATGCTGCTGAGCAGCGTGCGATGACGAAAAGATGCGACACCCTGGGGATCTGTACACCCCATTTTGGGTGCCTCGTGCCCCCCCCCCCTCCCCTTTCTTTTTTAATATTTTTGTTTAGGCGCATGCCCTTGCTATAAGACGTCCAGTGTAGTAAATGTGATTCCAAGATATGTAGGTTTTTTTTTTCAGTACTAAATATTTAAGTATTGCCTGTCGCAGATGACGCATTTCTAACCTTGATCAAGCTTGCTCGGTGAGGCGGCCATTACTTCTACAGGAAATATAAATGCTTCATTGAATAATTAACCTGCAACCCTGCCTTCATGGCTGCCATCACCGACGTCAACAAATTTAAGAAATCTGCCGCCGATTTTGTATGCCCCTCCTCTATGTAATGCGTCTGGCCCTGAGAGTACTGAAATAAATAAATAAATAAATAAATAAATAAATAAATAAATAAATAAATAAATAAACAAATAAATAAATAAATAAATAAATAAAACATAATTACTCTGACTTTTTACATTAATTCCCTTACGGCACTGCATTTCAGTCGACGAAATGCAGCCGGCGAGTTCGCAAGGCGTATCCATTTGGAACGAATTCTCGGGACTGCGCCACTTTCGAGACATTAATTTTCAGTGTGTCCGATGGAAATGCATTGGTGTTCCAGTTACTTTCGTGTTTCAATGCATAGAACTGTGTTTAATTTTTAAAGAGGTAACTGGAACGCGATGCATTTTGTTTGAAATTTGTGCCGTAAAGGAATTAATGTAAAGTCAGTTAGCGTAATTATGTGAAATATTCAATAAATAATTTTGATTTCTCATAGAAGTAATGGCCGCTTCATCGTGTAACTTAGATCAAAACTCAGAATTGCGCTATGTGCCACGTGTAACTTTTCAAAATTTGGTGCAGCTAAAAAAAAAAAGCGCCCTGTATAGGTATCGCGCTTTCCTGCCTTGCATGCCGGCATTTCGCTTTACCGAAGCTGTACTTTCTCAATACAGCTTAGCATAATTTCCCTCTTTAGTGTCCCTCCAAGAAGTGGTCCTTTCATATTACTGCGTATTCTTCACCTATAACTAGTAGAAACACGTCTATTACACGGGATGTATAGCGATGACGTGCTCTGAGAGCCGTCCGAAACAATGCGTGCAGATAGCGGACGCGTGCGGCTTATCCGCGAGTCGTGCGTTAATGCACATCCGCTCGTGTTTTCGATTACTCCCAGTTCCCACTGCGCGCGGCGCCGTGGTGGTGGTGGGGGGTGCGGTTTTTTATCGTGCATCGCCGCTTGGCCGCGGGCGCATTGCGATGCTGGAAAAGCGGAGAGCGTCGTCAAATGAGTCACTCGTCCGACAATAGGCCACGGCGGCATCGTTAATTGCAGGGGGGCGCCGGGGCCTACTTAAACGAATGGGGATCGTAATCGCGTGCCAAGGTGTACCAACACGGTGGCTACACGCGTTTATGGCACGTACCGCACGCACGCACGCACACACGCACGCGCGCACGCGCGCACACAAACGCACGCATGCACAAACTCCTCTCTCTCTCTCTCTCTCTCTCTCTCTCTCTCTCGGTTCGCGAGCGGCCGGTTCCGTCCGCCCTCTGGTCTGCCGGCTTGGTTGTCGCGTCGCGAGACTCTCTCTCTGCGCAGCTGTTATATTTACGGGCCTGGGAACGCCTGGCTGGCTTTGCCGCGCTCTTCCTTCCCGCGTGCTCTTCCACCGGGGCCCGCCTGTGCTGCCGGCGGTCCCTGGCTCCAGCGTCGGAGAAGGAATTGCGCTGATAGTGAGAGAATCCCCCCCCCCCCTTTCGCTAGCTCTTCTTGCCTTCTGTTGCCGGCTCTCTCTCTCTCTCTCTCTCTCGGGACGAAAAAGCGGTTGATCAGGGAATGCACGCAGGGTTCTGGCGTCGGGCCCCGGCTGCGTGCTGCTGCTTCTCTTTCGGTAGCCACTGGCACCGCGTGCACTAAGTCTGTCGTTAGGACAGCGAGCGACCTACGCGAGGCTCTTACTGGCGGCGGCATATTGAGCGTGACCTTAAGCTTGCTCGTGTGTGTGCGTCTGTGTTCTACTCTGTGACGCCGGAACTGTTGCCAACTTCACCTAATTGCAAACAGATAAAAAAAAAAGTTGGGGGGGGAAACAAGGAAAGCCCACGTATTTAACTGTTCTTTTTTTCGCTTTTCTTTTTCGTTGTTGCTCTGCTGTTGGCTGTTAATGTCTAGGAAGATGCTGCAGCGCTTCGGGCGTCTTAACATTTTTTTCGCCTCTGACCCGCTTCGTTTCCTTATTGGTGCTGCGAGTGTCCCCGTGGTATATGCTGCTATATTGGCGGCGCCTGTCTTTGTTTCATTTCCCGCTAGATTGCCTTTTTTTTTGTTTGTTCATTATATCATGTACTGTCCTGAGATTTACGAAAGGGAGCAACGCGAGCACGTAGCAGGTATCCTCGTCAGGCGCCAATGAAGACGCATTGCGGCCAGCTTGATAGGAAGGGTCTGAGAGCTCTGTGGGAGTCTCGGCTATAGTCGGCTAGCGCGCCAACCCACTGCAGGCACATCTTCGTTGGTCGCCGAAATCGAAGCGTGCCCTAATACGCCGCGTTGTAGTTTGTCAATACCGGCTCCGCCTTTACGTTGTAGCCTATGGCGAAAAAAAAAAAAAGTCGTTCGCATCAGTATCTTTGATTCCGATTTTGGAAGCATATATATACGATAAAAAGGCATTACGTCGATTGTCATCTGATCGACACGCGCATGGAGCATTGCAACGGTACATACTAAAGTCTATATCGGCCCGCACACTCATTTCGAAGAATAGTTTTGTGGATAAAGAAATGAACCGAACGAACTGCGCGGGGTACCTCCACATCCGTTTCCTTTCAATTTCGGCCCAGCGCACCGTGATCCTTGGCGCATTTATTTATTTATTTATTTATTTATTTATTTATTTATTTATTTATTTATTTATTTATTTATTTATTTATTTATTCATTCATTCATTCATTCATTCATTGATGTCGGCAACAAGCTCAACATGTCACCGGCTTCTACACAACTGTCAATTATTAAATGGACGCGTGACACCAGCAAAAGATGCCGAAAGCCAGTGGCGGGCTATACTAATCCAGGTACAACCAAATTAGGAAGGCCCACTAAGCTTCAACAAAGACACCCCCTCACCAGAACGGGAATTGGCCTCCCTGGTGCAGTATTCGGCCACTCCCTCCCTCATGATTCCTACAATTAACCCATGGCCCTTAGTCCTCAGCAGCTGCGGAGCACCTGACCAAGAGGAAATTCGCGGGCGCTAGTTGGAATCGGTTGGCGCAGGACATGGGTAAGTGGAGATCGCAGGGAGAGGTTATAGCTTCGTCCTGCAGTGGACATAAAACAGGCTGATGATGATGATCATGATCATCATCATCGATGGATGGATGGATGACTGTGTCTTCCACGGCGTTCGCAGGTTCCCTTTCATAAGCATACCACGATAGTAGATGGAAACTACATATAGCCTTACGGATGTGAATATGTTTTGAATGGGTTTTATGAGCGTCACTTTTGAAACGAGGTTTGTGATGTGTCCGTGTTTCCTGTAAGAGATAACCGAATGTTAAAGAAATTTATCGCCACAGGAAGCAACCGTATTTCTCGTTCTCTGTGTTCCCTGCCTTTACGCCACCGATCACGCTCTAGCCGTGTTTTACTATTATCTACCACCAGATTCGCTCACCTTTCTTCTATTGTGGATAATGACCAGGGTCTCCGCCTTGCCAACAACGTCCTCAGTTATCTCTCAATGGATGTTTGCGACGTGCTAACAAAATATGCTCAACGGTAGCTGCGCGATGAGTCTTCAGGGCCGTCTCTATATAAAAGTCAGGGTAATGTGCGTGGATTTTTTTGTGGCATTGGCACGTATCCGCTTTTGGGGATTTTACCAATGGTCGAGTTGCGCAATATAAGAAATTATGAGTATGTTTTAATGATGGTAATAATCAGAACCATCAGCTTGCTTTGACCACTGCAGGAAGAAGGCCTCTCCCGTGCGGTGGCGTCCAATTACCCCCCCTTTATAAATAAACCCTGTCTTAACGCCAGCTGACGCAATAATCCTGTGCCTGCAGATTTCCTCGGTTCGTATCGCAGCTCCACCTAGTTCTCCAAAATAATGAAAACGAAGGACTAAATCGGGGTGTCGTTACCGCTTTGTTACTGCATTCTTCTTGTTCTTCTTTCCTCCTTTCCTTCGTTCGATGGTGGTAGCAGCGGCGACACAAATTCGCTGCGCCGAGGCTCTGATATGCGAAGCGCTAATTAGGGCAGTCTTTCCCGACGGCCACATCCCTCCCGTTCGCCCGCTGAGAAAAACACTTGCGAACGGCGACGAATGGGCGAAGACGACGCGCCGTGATTTTTGCATCGTCGTTGGAACGTGTCTTTCCGGCGCCTTTTCTTTTTCTTTCTCTCTCTTTTCTCGCCCTCCCCCCATTTCTTTTTTCGCGCTCTCTCTTTCTCTCTCGCCGGCGAGAACGTTGATCCCCGCTAAGCCGCCGTCCGGAGCCGCGGTGCTGTTTACACTGGTATCGCGCGCGAATGAAACACGGCTCGTCCGTGTTTATAAACGCGGGCTCCCCCCCCCCCTCCCCCTCTTTCTCCAGCCGCGTTTGCGTGCGTGCTTGCGGAAAGGCTGCTCGCGTGGAACACCGCAGGCGTGGAGCTTTCACTCTCTAGTGGAGCTAGGTTTGCGGTGCCCTCAGAGTCTTGCGCGCGCCGCTTCAACGGGCGACGACAGTGTGTTCACGCCGTGAGGAGCCGAGCGCTTCAATTTGAAGCGCCCGCGACGCCTCCCTACCCGTCTTGTGTTTATAGTCGGCACTGTCGTGTAGCAACTCGTATAACTCTGGCGGTCTACGGAAGCCTGCAGCCGGCATGGTAATGACGGGTGATACGGTATACACGGATTCGCCCGAGCGTCGTCGTTTTGGCTTCGGACGGCCTTGCGACTGCGAATTTGTCATTCAGTGACTTTTCGAGGAATGATTGCGCCATGCGTGCGACGATTCGCAGTGGTTTACTCGTGCGCGCGCGGAGACTTAGCGAGTTTGGAAATATATGAATGCGTCGATATTCAGAAAGGTAACAACGCCACACACACACTAAAAAAAAAAACGAAAAAAAAATGGCTGTGGCTTAGGTAAGGTTAAGCCCAGGATGCGAAGCATACTAGCCTTTATTTTAGTTGTTGAACCACTGTTTAGCCTGGTGAACTGCTGTTGCTTGGCTATATTTGGTTCGGCTAGACGAAGAAACAACTCATGCATTACTGCTTCGCCTTCAAGAGTGGAACGCGACAGCGTTCCCGTCGACCCGCCAAGGGGTGTAAGACAATGGGCTACAGGGCAGCGACTACGCGCCCCGCATTGGACGCGGTGAGCGTCGAGCAAAGCAGCGTTCGGCGCGGCAACGAAATGTGCGCCTGAGCAAGAGACGCACGCCTTAGAAACAGCTCGTTTCTAAGGCAACACCGCATTCACTAGAGGCGCTTTTGTACCGCTTTGAAGCATCGTACTCGTGGCTCAGTGGTAGCGTCTCCGTCCCACACTCCGGAGACCCTGGTTCGATTCCCACCCAGCCCGTCTTGCAAGAGTTGAGCCAAAGCCACTTCTCCTCTGTCGTGACGTCACGGTGTCACGTGGTTTCATGGCGACACCGCCGCGCCTGAGGAGCTGGGTTGAGCTCTCGTAATATGCTTCGCATAAAACGTCGGAAGCCACGAGCGTAAACACGAGGCAAATCCGTGTACTACTTGAGACGTGTACCGAACGAGTAGCAGGAGACTGGTTTCAACTGATAACTGGGCCTATTCCTGGTCTAAGATACACGGCTGCACGCGATATGCCAGTCTTCTCGGTTCGGTACGCCGTCAGGTGACCGAGATCACCTGTTGCTGGGCGCCCGCGCCGGACCGGGCGGCTTCGCCCCTCCTCCCCTCCGGTCCTTGAGCTTGCGGCGCGGGGACGCATCTGTCTCGCTGCGTTCATCCGTTGCTTCGTTTGGCACGCCACACTACTTATCACGACAACGGTATATCTGAACGATCGTAGCGCCAGAGTTTCCTCTAGCAACTATCGTAGGAAACTCTGTGCATGAGCGCAAAGGTCTACGGGGGGGAAATGATTCAGCATCTGTCTTCGGAAGTCCGCCGCCTTCACGAACTCCCAAGGGGAACCTGCCGCTGCCGCAACATCAGCTCTTTCCTTTCTCTTTTGTCTACTGACAACGTGTACTGTGTGTGTGTGTGTGTGTGTGTGTGTGTGTGTGTGTGTGTGTGTGTGTGTGTGTGTGTGTGTGTGTGTGTGTGTGTGTGTGTGTGTGTGTGTGTGTGTGTGTGTGTGTGTGTGATTACCTGTTATACCTGCCCTAGTTGCCCAGTCGCATGGGGCATTCTGCTGCTTAACGCGATGTTGCAGGTTCGATTTCGACTAGGGTTGGATGCAAAAGCGCTCATGCATGTATAGTCTGCGTTTATAGAGAGAACACTGGGGGAGAAAAAAGAAAGGGGTAAAAGCAGGAAACTCCGTGGTACAAATAAACCCGTAGCCATCCGCAACAATGTCTTGTAACTGTACGTGTTATTTTCCGGAAGTCAAAACTCCACAACTTGCTCGCCTTTTCAGCCTGTGTTCGTTTAGAGTCTATTAGACCCCATGCACTCAACCGCGCAGCTGCCTTCCAAGCTGCGCTAGTCTGAACGATGAGAACCGCGAGAGCCGTGGTGAGAGCTCCGCCTTAATTGGACGAGGCCTAAAAAACTAAGCTTCCCGTTTGAGCGTCTGTATAAGCAGTGCAGGAAAGAACGCACGCGCGCAGACAATCGCCGATTCATTTAGAACAATTTAACTCGATCCGGTACGGCGGAAGCGCGATACTAGCAATGCGTGCCCTTTCCCTTTATCTGTATCGACATTTGCCGGGGCGAGCTCTGGTGCACTTTCTCTCCCTCTACTGTCATTCCCTACCCCCTGTGCAGCGCGGTTGAGGTGTCCTCTGCTGAGAGACAGTTACTGCGTTGCACTTTACCCCAACCTTTCCTTCCCATCATCAAGAATCTCCTTCTCTCTCCGAGGGATCTCGTAATGTTGAAGGGTTTTGCTCACCTAAGGATACGCTGTTAAAGCTTTTTTTGAAAAAAAAAAAAAAGAAAAGATGTGGCAATTTTTGTAACATCTCTTTCATTCGCTTCTGTGTTTTGTGCGCTTGTTCGTTTTTCGGTGATGTCACTCAAAATAATCCGTCTATTGTTTTTCCTAATTTTACAGAAGAAAATAGTTAAATAGCTTATTCGGTTTATGGGAGCACCTTTTACTATCCCCTCGCGACTGCATCTTTCCTGCAGCACGGAAGAGGGAAATGCTGGAATGCGGTTGTTGTAACAGATCACGCGTGCATAGATGAGATAAAAGCACGCTGCGCATAACATTCGAGATGTAACCACCTCGGCAAGACGTCTGGCACTGAGATTACGATGATCATTGCGGTTCATTGACCCAAGATGCCAGATGTGGCCAAAGAGCGCCCAGGCCATGATGACAGGCTGTCATTGGTATTGGCGGCCATCGCCGAGAGACCGGACACTGTATGCGCGTTGCACTGATGAGGACGATGTGGGCGAAATATTACAAAAAAAAAAGGAAAGAAAAGAAAAGAAAAGAAAAAAGAAAACCTCCCGTACACTTAGATTCTAGAGTTGGCCTGTAGCGAAGCCCAGGTGGTGAAAATTAATCCCGGGTGCACTCCGGTGTGCCACATAATCAGATAGGGGTTCTTGCTCGTAAAACTGAAGATATTAACTAACTAATGGAATGCGGCCGGCCGCATTCGGGAATCGAGCCTTAGGGCCGATTTACGCTCGAGCCGCCCATCGCCGCAAGCCGCACCGCACGCGTGCGATCGCGCAAAATATTGCACGTATCAAACGCTTGTGCACAAATTTCGGTTTACAATGTGTAAGGTATACACTGTGCACACAATGTAAATGGTAATTTGTGCACAAGTGCTGGATGCGTGCAATTTTTCGCGCGACTGCAAGCGTGCAGTGCGGCTTGCGGCGATGGGCGGCTCGAGCGTAAATCGGCCCTTACCCAGTCTCTTGAGCCACCGTGCGTGACAGCCACGGTGGCGCCTCCGTGGCTCTCAAGTTGGCGCTCCTCTCGGGTGGGCCGTGCGGCTTCCTAGATTTCTATCTATAGCGTCCCTTTGACGGCGTCCATACTGCGACTTGCCGCCGCTCTCCTTCCTGGTTATTTCTTTTAACGGGTTTTTGAACGTCGTAACACTCATTTCTCGGCGACTGCAGAGCTCTCACCTTCACAAACCGCTTATAGCGCGTAGGAGGTGGCGAGAGTTGCACCCGAACGTTCTTTTAGCGCGTCACGTGAGAGGTGCCTTGCTCTTTCGAGCTGGTCACTTTGCTTTTTTTCCCCCGATTTTCCTCCGCCCCGAATCCCGTAATACCAAGCGTATAAGATTTGCTGCACTCGATTTGGTACCTCAAAATTCTGATTTGAGAGTTTGTGTGTGTGTGTGTGTGTGTGTGTGTGTGTGTGTGTGTGTGTGTGTGTGTGTGTGTGTGTGTGTGTGTGTGTGTGTGTGTGTGTGTGTGTGTGTGTGTGTGTGTGTGTGTGTGTGTGTGTGTGACTTTAGGCCGTCGACGACCATCATGCACGAAACGACTCCGTTCTCTGTTAGGTGCGGTTTAACTTGGTTTGCACGTGTCTCTGAGGCGCTGCTGCGCTGGCGATCGTGCCTGACGTAGCTCACGATCGTTGCTACAAGCACATGCAAGGCTGACATGCGCCGGTACGACTGCAAGGGCAGCATCGCGCACGCTTTAGGCTCGCTGCGGGAAAAAAAAGGTGCCCTGCCGGCTAGACCGTGCAGCGATTGGAGTAGCAGCTAGCAGGTCTTTTCTCGCATCATGAAAATATTCGAGTACTGACACATATGTCTATATACGCATGTCTATACACATAAGCATACCTTCGAAGTTTTGGAACACTATATCGCATGCTTCGCTGAGCAAGTGTGGATGTTAGGAAACAGTCAGTGTTTTAATTTTATACTAACGTTAGTGTCGGAATGTGATGCATGCCGGGCGTCAATTGACATTAGCGTGACGTCTTGATACACAGAGCAAGACTTGCTGACTTCATGTAGCATGAAGGCTCGGTGTGGTGGCATTACTCATAAAATTATATAATAAATGAGAGCGCTAGCTGCTCCTCCTGTCTGTGCTCGCCTACTGCAGCCACGCCGATCGCAGGGAAGAAAGCGAGCCATTGTAATCCTGGCGTCGGGACGCATTCGCATCACTGGTGCAGAAACCGAAGCTGGTTGGTAGAAGCAATTATTACAAACTATTTAGGGCGGTTGTGCACTTAACTTTTTTTTTTTGCAAGGTTTAGAGGGGAGCCTCATTTAACGCAGAGCGGGAGGGAGAGAGAGAGAGAGAGAGAGATAGAGAGAGAGAGAGAGTCAGTCCGTGCTCCTCTAAGAGACAAGCTGGTTGTCAGAATTCTCTATCGCCTCTTGTGTACATGAGTACGTGCGCGCTCTTTCCTGTTCCGTTTCTGTTTTCTTGTGCTTCACTCTGTCACTCGTAGAGTCAATTCCAATACCGGTTAGTATTAGTGAGTGGTTAGTAAACTGCACTGGTTAGTCCTATGCGTCGTTACGGTGCGTGATGTGCGTGCGGGATACCATGCATTATCTATAAATGTAAAAGCGAAAGCGGAGTGAAATACCTTCAGAACTTTCTTTCTTTCATATTCTTCTGATGGTATACTACTACTACTACTACTACTACTACTACTACTACTACTACTACTACTACTACTACTACTACTACTAATAATAATAATAATAATAATAATAATAATAATAATAAAAGATCGAGGGTTCTGGCCGCATCCGCAGGCAGTGAAGGATGTCATGTCGGGTCCTTAGTTTTTCTTACGAACGCAGTGTCGTTCTTCTGTATCGATGAACGTTTACTTAGGCCCCGAGCATACGCTATCACAAAATCAGTGACGTCACGCGAAGAACCGATCGCCATCCGTCTCGCGCTTCTTCCCGTCCTTTTTTTTTTTTTTTTCGAGTTCGCCGATCCTCCGCTCACAGCAAAAAAACACTATAGCCCGCGTCTGTTTGTAGATTTCGGGACTGTAGTCTATACGAAATGGGGGTTAACCCTGCAATTGGCGCACGCACGTGCAAGCATGTATGAGCAACGCCGAGTTTGATACGCACCTCAGCACGCGAAACTTTCTTTTTCTTTATACGTATGTATTCTCCAAGGCCAAAAATGAAGGTGCAAGAAGTTGCTCTCTCTCTCTCTCTCTCTCTCTCTCTCTATATATATATATATATATATATATATATATATATATATATATATATATATATATATATGAAATTGTGTTTGTGTATTAGATGGTTAGATTGGTTATTAGTTGTCCACCGAACTCCTGTCTCGCAGTTGGGCTGACAAGGCCGTGTCTGTGCGTTGGCTCCACGTTGACGGCGCTAACGCCTATTTGGCTAGGGATCACTCCAGCTGCATGTGGCGTCGTTTTTATTTTTTTATTATTATTTCTTTTTGTTGTTGTTTTTCTTCTGTCCTTTTTTTTTAATTCCAATGTACCCACACCCACACGTAGCTGCAAAGTGAACTGCGCGCGAGAGAGACCGCAGCTGTATGGCGGCATTTCTGTTCCCGCGGACGGGTGAGACGGCAAGGGAGAGAGAGAGAGACAGAGAGAGAGGGAGAGGGACCGTCACTCCACGGTGCGATGGAATCGGATCGCGCGCACATCTGACGTGCGCCGCCGCGTCCGGCGCAACTATACTAAGTAAAAAGCCCCTGAATACGAAGCGGTTCCCGCCACAAGTGTCATGCTGCACGGTTTCGCTCGCCTTGTTGCCTTCCCGCCGTTTGTATCTCTCTCTCTCTCTCTCTCTCTCTCGAGCGCGTATGGGCATTTACTCGCCGCAACGTTCGTGGAGAGGTCGGGGACGAACGGTTCTTCCGCCGTGAAAAAAAAGAGAGAAAAATTCTTGAGCTGCGGCGTCATTTCTCCGGCAGTTGGCTTCGCCGTGAGTATTTAAGGAGACATCTAAAGAGGAACATATTTTAGACGATTTCTCGTCAATTGGACGTTCCTGAAGACTAGTTGGTTCATACTTGAAGGAAGGTTAAAACGGCGATAGGGAGGGAGAAAGGAACGAGGACAAGCGGACGTGCTCGTTGTGTGTTCCTTCCGCTTTTCCTCGCTTTTTTTTTTCGCGCAGTTTTAGCCTTTATTCTCATTAAATAACCCATCTGTAACGCCACTTAAAGGTCACCCTTACTGTGAGTGAAGCGCGGCAAGTCACAAAAGACGCAGTAACGAAAGACGGGCGTCTGCCCTCGCGCACTTAGTTATCTGTAACATGTACACCACGTTGAATTCTAACAAAGCCAGAGGCGGTACTTCCCAAGTTTGGAGAACCTTGGAAGCGCCACAACGGATCAAGTACGAAAAACATGAGAGAAAACATTGCTGGACGTCACGCTGACGTGCCGGCGCTTAGAGTTGCGCTCGATATATATATATATATATATATATATATATATATATATATATATATATATATATATATATATATATATATATATACACACACATGAAGAGGAAGCTTGACCTTCCTTTTCTCTACTCGTAATGAGCCCATATTACCTTGAAATTGCCGAACATGGAGTATTCAAAGAATACTTTATCAGTGTGGCGTGATTTAGCCTTTCTCGTTGTGCCTCTTTTAGAGCCACTAATAACAAACAAATTCGAGGCACAGCCTCCTCGATAAACTCTGCGCCTGTCAAGACGCCGAGACAACAATTAGGGAGGCGCCGTTGCCATTGTTGCAAACTGCCGCCGCTTATTCCTGCGGCGACTCTTTTTCTGGGCGGTGACGGCGACGCCGGCTGTTTTTAATTGCTGCGACGGTAGTACTACGATCCACTGTGCGACCAGAGCCTTGATATAGTAATTATATTACTCTATATATTATATAGAGTAATATAGCATAGCGGTCTCGAACGCAGTCTGTGAAAGTTTGAGCGTGCTTGCAGCAGCTGTAGCGTCGAAACGAACGGATTGCGCTTCGCACGTCGAAAGAAAGGGGGCAAAAAAAGAGCAAGTTTGTTTTCGGCTGTCGTAGGGCTTGCGTAGCAAAGTGCAGAAAATATGGAAGTCGGCAAGCGTTTTTACTGATACATCTCGCAAAAAAAAAAAAAAATTGTTGCGATGATGTTCTATTTAAAGCTGGAATATTGTTGTAGTGAGCCGCCCTTCAGGCATCGGCGTGCGTTAATCGTGTACTGTTTTACGACTACGAGACGAGCGTTTCCTCAGTTATTTTGCATCAGACGAGCGCTGGGGTCGAGGCAAATATACATACCCAGAAAAAAAAAAACTTATACCCCGTCCGTGTGGGTCGGCGTCCCGGTAAAATAGAAATAAATATTTGAAGACCAAGAAGAAAGCGCCGCATGCCTCGAATGAGCAAGATGCGAGCAATTATATTATTGCAAGCGCTTTGTTGAATTGTGCGCACAGTTCAGACACGCAAAATCCTGAGGGCTCATTTACGATGTAACCTATTTTCTATTCAGTGGTTTTGAAGAAAACCCCTGCTAGACGTCATTCTTGCCGGTGACTGCACTAGCATAGCTAACGAGCAGTAGTTTGATAAATTTGGGTACCGCAGGCAGGGCAAAGGTCGAGTTAGAGCGTCTCGCCAACACCCACTGCCTACCGTTAAAAGATTTGCACTAAATATTCGGTGAATTAACGAAAAGCTAGTGCAAGCTGGTATAGGCTATGCTTAACTAAAATAAACCTTCCGCGAGTACTATTTATCGAGCGCCAGCTACGTGAACAAAACGACTGAGCGCATGACGCGGTTCACGTTAAGCAGCAAAAAGCGATAGAGGAATAAATTAAAGCCATGGTCAAGCAAATGGGGGTCCGGTCATAAAGTAGCGAGATCAATATCTGTCGTGGGCTGTGCTCAAAGTTACATGTGTACACGTGAACAATGAACAAGATCACAGTAATCACCCGGTTCCCAGACACGATGTCTGGGAACCGGCGTCTCTCTCTCTCTCTCTCCACTTAACTGCTTGCTGGAGGACGCACGTCAAAACATCGTGCAATCACGGTCGCTTGACGTTAAGCTCAGGTCGACGATGACAGCACCAAAAAGGTTTGAAATACGTGCACCGTACCACACGACAAAAAACGACAAAAGCAATGCGCTCGACGACTACTGCTTGCACTGCGATCCCTGCGGAGGCAACGGAGAAGCGGGCGCTCGCGGCATCAGCTAGTTTTTAGCTAGTTTACGTCAGTGGCGCCATCTCACGGGGGAAACGATCAATAGGAAGAGGGAAAAAGGGACGATCTCTCGAGTGCCGTTTCACATGCACAGAGCTTATCGAGGAGGCTATGGTCAAGGCCACCACTCTTTGCCAGAAAGGATTCTCGGTAAGACAGAAGGTGCAAGTTGATGTGACGTGACGTCACGTATATTGACGCCGCCTGTGCATCTTGCAAGTGTATACCTAGTCATATGCATTTAATTCTGGTGTCCTACGTGCCAAAAAGCAGGATTTGATTATGAGGCACGCCGTAGGGGGGGACTACGAATTACTTTTGACCAACAGGGGATCATTAACGTGCCCCCAAATGCACGGGACACAGGCGTTCTTTGCATAATACTGGCGGACTTGTCCATTTCGTCTGGGGGTGAAGTTCTGGAAGGCTGGGCTGGGGTACCCGTGAGAAGGAGACAGACGCGCCCAGCCAATTGGCACCTCAGCAGCAGACGAAATGGACTGGTCCACTAGGTTGGGCACTTACAGAAGGGGCCGGTGGAAAATCTCTCTCCGCTGGTGTGGCATCGAAACTTGATACACAAGAACTGCGTACGCATACGCGCAAATGGCCCCGCACTTCCCGCGGTAATTGTGTCAATCGATCTGTTATAACGGTGCAGAACGCGCGGATTGCGATTCTGTTTGCAGTTTGTTGTTGATCCTTTTCCTTCGTTTTTTTCTAGCTTTTTTTTTTACGCTTCGGTTCTACGGGACACGCGGCGTCACTTTAACTGTACTTTGTGTGCGTGTCACGTGCACGTATGACGCAATGTGGCGTGCAGTGTGTATCACTGGCGCTGCTGTGATTTCGCCGAAGGGATGCTGCTTGCGCGAGTGATGAAGAAAGCATCTCTCTCTCTCTCTCTCTCTCTCTCTCTCTGTCTTCTGCATTTCGAA
The DNA here is from genome assembly GCF_038994185.2 of Dermacentor albipictus. Lineage (NCBI taxonomy): Eukaryota > Metazoa > Arthropoda > Arachnida > Ixodida > Ixodidae > Dermacentor > Dermacentor albipictus. Next base: position 114,899,575 of record NC_091823.1, read on the forward strand.
ATGTTCGCTTTCACGTGACGAATAGCGATACTGAGTGTCAGTATTCCGCGGATGTATACGCGGAGAAAGAAACAGAAATGTTTGCATTACATTTCAGTTTTGCGATCTCTCGCGCATCACGCGAGGCCCACAGCTTGCGAGAAACTGCGTGCTCGGGTCGCGATGCTCGAAGCGAGTCCAGCGCGACGATGACATCGCGTGTCGTGCGCGTTTTTATTGCCATTTTCGTTTGGCGATGCGGCGGCGTGTGATACTGCGTGATGTTAGCTCACCGCCGCTGGCCACTGCCATGAGGCTTTTTTTTGCGGAGACTGAAACGACAGAGGTACGGAGTGGGAATGAAACGGCGCTTCCTCAAGCTTTCGATCGCGTGCTTGCTTGTGGGTTCATTATTGGCATTTTGAAAGCTACATGTTGGATACTCTCCCTGTCAAAAACACTGCGAATTTGCAAGCTTTATTTATTTGTTTAGGCATAGGTACATTGGGTCTGGAATGAAGGGGCTTTAATAAAGGCAGATGTAACTGCCTGACAAAGGCCCCCAGCCGTACATTGTCTCATAGCCGGAAATCAACAAACACGCAGTTAAAGGAGTAAAATATACCCACAAGGATATATAGTAGCTGTCTACCCTTTAGAATGACAAGGCACAATACGCGTTTTTTTTCATCTCTTTTATATGTTTCAGCTGCTTGCGAAAAGTTAATGCCGCCGACTACGGCTTGTGAGTGTTCCAAAAATCCTTACATTATCATGGTTTGACCTCCTTGCGCAAGCGATGTACAGACGAACCTCGACTGGATTGTTCTAATGCCGTCTTTACGCTTGATGTTGACTAACAGCTGAATCCCAACAGAAATAAAATTAGTGAATGACCAGCGTTATTGCCTGGTTGGGACTCGGAACTGCTGACATCGCCGCCATGCACGTATCCAATGCACAATGCACCGAGCCGGTAATTTCAGTTCGCGGGCTCGTGAGAAGGTAATTGGGCTTCATAACAACAGCAGCAATAATAGTACTAATAGCAAAAGTGGTAGTTCAAACTGAATCCATCGGCAGCCTTCCTTTATCCCAGTAAGTGGGTATTTTGTCTTGACCGCTCACGTAGCAGCTCTTGCATTGGGTCGGCTACATTCGCATGTAAGCCTGTATGGAGAGGAATAAAGAAGCCCCAACCGGCGACGTGTGAAAGAATGAAAGAAAAAAGAGGCCGGCTCTCCTCAATAGATTGCTGAGCGTCCGTAATACGTTGGCCCTTCGCGTGCTATTGTTCGATCGGCAATCGGTAATCATTTGCGCAAACAAACACACGAGTGTGCGTGCGTACATACACGGCCGCATCGTGGTACGCGTTTTATCCTCGCACAACCTCCTTCGATGCGTGCCGTGTGCACTTGTTGAGCCGCTGTCAGGCGGCTCGCGCGCAGCAGACGGGCGGCGGCGGCTGCAGCTGCCGCCGCCGCCGCCGCGGTGCTTGCTTGGTGTCGAGAGTGCAACAATGCATTGCCTTCATCCTCCCCACCCCCCGCCCTCGTAATCTCTCGCTCTGTCGCGGGTGTGCGCGCACGAGATAAACCTCCGATCAGACATGCTCCGTTCATCCGATTATTATTATTATTATTATTATTATTATTATTATTATTATTATTATTATTATTACCGATGTCGGTCATCCTCGAGTGTTGTCTTCGAGAAAGGAAGTGTGCAGTTAAACGTATTTAGCTTCGAACGAAGCGCGACCAATTGAAGTCACACGCGCGCCGAAGTTGTCTGTCTGTCCGTCCGTCTGTCTGTCTGTCTAACCGCGTGCGCTTATTCTCAAATTCCATCGTTATAAGTAATATGGCCGCCGTAGAAGCCGCTAAACCTTAACATTGTGATCACCAATGGAACGCCATTTCCTGAGGGTTGCCTGTTGGAGGAGCCATTTGTTTCAGTGTGCTCTTCGTTTTGGAAGTTTGGCTAGCCTGCGGTTTGCAATAATGTGTTGGTTATACGTGCTGCTGCTTTTTTTTTTTTTGTGGTGGTGGTGGTGGTGGTAGGGGGGGGGGGAGGATGCTTCTTACCGCCTTCTAGCGGCTTCCTCAACGAACCGTCTTGTTCACTTCGGTTCCCCGTCGACTTGGGGTCCATTAGGGTCCGTGCGATTCTCGCGACATCTGGTGAGCGCTACTGAGAGATATATATTTCATTTCGAAGCGTTGGTCATTCATCCGGTAGCGTTCATTGTACGTCCATCGCTGATAAGATCTCGATCCGGTGAGGTATGTCTTCATCGCAAGAGTCGGAAGACGCGACGAAGGTGGGCATCGTCATGATGCAAAATAGAAAGAATTTATTCGCTTCAGTGATCCACGGTTGTGACTCTATCCGAATCTCTAGCGGTTCTGCCTAACACGGGGACGAAGACGACTTCAAAGAAATACAGAATAACAAAAAAAAATTGCCGCCAAAATTTCTGCCTCCAGTGATAGCTGTCGCACCGAGAGCGACCAAAACTACTCCTTCTGCGCAGGAATGAGCTAAAAGTAATTATTTTAATGAATATTTACGTATTTATCAAATCGCCGCACCTAGCGGCGTCCTCTGAAGACTCCGGCAAAACCGGATATCGCGTCACACTTACCCGCTTCGCTGCTTCCCGCCCATTTCGAGCGATCGCCCGCATTGAGCCACGCGAAAAGGGCGGGTTTCACGTTTCCTGCGGCGCGTTTGCTTTCTTGTTCGACCGTCCAATTCGTGCCGCTTCCTCGTGCGAACTGTTCGGGAATCTCGTCTTCCATCACGGTGGTTTTGTGGTAATTGACGCGAGGATCAGCAGCCGTGTCAACGTCGTGGCAGAATTCCGAGGGTCTGCTGCGCACAGGGGTGCCGAAATACAAGTGTCGGGCGGGACTCGCCGTGCCACTACTTTCCGAAAGACGAGAAGCTGCGCAAAATGTGGGCTCGAGCAGCGCAACCCTCGCGACCGACGTGGATGCCGTCGAGCACCTCCTTTCTTTGATCCGACCACTTTGAGGACAGCGATTACGAGACAAGCCCGGCGTTGCTGCGGGGCCTGGGGGTGTCGTTGAAAAGGCAGCGCCTCAAGCCTGACGCTGTGCCGTCTGTTTTCTCGGGGAAGCGCAAGCCAGAAGGCGTCAGAGGCGCGTTTGAGAAGGGAAGGCGAAAAGAGGTTTGTGGTTTTGTTTGCCTCCTCCCTCCCCCTTTTTGCATGCGCATGATGAAAGCGGCAGGCGGCATTTATTCTCTTTTCTCGCGTGTCTCTCGTGAATGCTTCTCCCGTAAACCATTGGCTTGTTCGCGCTGGAGTTTTGTGCAGAGGTGCCGTTTGGCAGTAATTTGTTGTTTGTGCGACTTTCTGAGCCAGATGTTTGGCCAATTCTGCCCGAATGAATCGAAATTCGCATCGTCTGCAGCGACGTCGAAGGAAAGAAAAAAAGAAAAGAAAGATATCGCCTACGTGATACTGGTGGTGCCATCTCGCTCTCGCCAAGGGAAGGAGTGCCCTGCTGCGATGAAACAACGGGAGAGCGGGCGTGTTAGCTAGCGCAGAAGGAATGTGTTGAGCTGAGGTATATGTTACCTGCTCGCCTCTCGTGTTCCTTGTGATTGGCAGTTCTGCAGGCTGTGCATAAGAGCTTTGTTCCTCAGTGTTGGATTATTGATCAACTTCTTGGTGAAAGTACGGAGGAATCGGAACGCGCGCCGGTAGTACCAGTTGCTTCCTGTGTGGAGTGTCAGGCCTCAATCCTCACCCGTTCCTCCATGGCACTTATTCTCTAGGCTGCGTTCACACTTGGTTTCGGAGGAGGCGGAAGCGGCAAGAACTTGACAAAAAGCCGCCCGCCTGGGCCGCGAAACGGGCGGAAAACCAGGCGGCGAGCCCGATCTCTCTCGCACCGATTTTTTCGACACGACGAAGCGGAAAGCGGTTCCGCTTCGCCGGAAGGCTACAGTGGCATGTAAACATCGGTTCGTAAAATTGAACATTTCCCTTGTGCGTTGTCCAATTTTAAGAGAGCGTAAACTTTTATTTCAAATCAGCAAGATTTGAGTCCGGCGTCTTTTAGTGGGTCTGGGCACCCGCCGCGGACGCGGTTCCGAGACCAATTTTAGGAACAACTAGCTAAAAGTATCAAAACTGTCTTCTTCCTCATCCATAGCAGACAGAAGACGACACGCGCTGTTGCGCGAAATGATAGGTTTTGATAACTGACGGGTCAATGAATGAACGTACCGCTTGAAATGGTGAGGTGAACAGCGCCACCACTCGGACAAACGTACACACACTAGATTGATGTGGGCGAAAGCGTCAGTGGTTTCCGCTGCAGCGGCGAAACAAATGTGAACATCTTGGAAAGCGGGCGGAAAGGATTTTCCGCCCGCTTTCCGTTCGCTTGTCGCTTCCCAAGTGTGAACGCATGTAGCCTACTTCCGCCCGTCAAGCACCTATTGCGAGGAGAGTCTGCAGGCCGACATGCTCACGCCGCCGGCCGTACCCGCGCCCATGGCCTAGGTATGAGGAGGTGTATGTGCGTCAATATCTTCAACGTTTATACCGTTTATTATTATTTTATTTTTTTTGCACTCACGGAACGTATAGCGTGCATAGACAACCTTCAGTCAAGTTTTACGCGTCAGCTGCGGTGCCACAACGTACAACCCGGCGGGCGGAGGAAGCAGCTTTGAGCAGAACGCGGAGTAATTTCCCCTACGTCGCCTGACATTGCATAGTGCGTGGCATAAGCGTCCTCGCTCTGCCGTAAACCAAACATCGCAAAGAGTTTGCGTTACTTGACCACGCTGGGCGCACTGCCACGGACGCGACACTTGTCAAATGAGGCGTGCACCTCCCGTCTCGCTTTCTCGTTCGTGACAGGTGCAAGCTTGCGACTCGAGCCGCGGGAACCGCATACTTATTATATATCTGGTCCCCACGTATGTTGCCGCCCGCGATCTCTCAAGGTCTACGCGCGTCCATGCAATGTACGGCGTAAAACACTTGTCCAGGCTGCTGGTCCAGGCTCCCTTGTACTTGCTGGTCCAGGCTCTCTCGGCGCGGCGCAGGGGGACTGCTGCGGCGAGTCGTCGTCGTTGTCGCCTATAGATGAGGCGGACGGGTCGTACGCGTATGCCTGGAGCGTGTGTGGTCGTTCAATATAGGCCGCTCATAATAATGGCCGTTCGTTCCACCACTCTTACTGGAACTTAGCATTGTGCACGGTGCTGATGCGGTGAAAACGAAACAGCCGGTCAGTTCGCCCCGTCGCTGCCTGAAGGGTAGATGTGACGTCAGACCTACCGGCTTGTCGTCGGCAGCGCGTTGCGTGCGACCCGGTGGCCGCTCGCAGAGCGTCATGAACAAAGCCATCCGCTCAGAAATAACCCGATAATGATGACTGTATACAAGAGCAATCGTGTCTTTAGAATGCAGCTGTGATGCTTTCTCAATATTCTTGGGAGTGTATTCTGTATCCCTTTAAATAACCCGTCGCGCACAACGCTTACAATCGGTGGAAAGGTACACACCGAAAGGGTCGTTCACTTTTCGTGGCCCTTGTGGTAGTCGAAGTCATCTTGAGGTTGGGCCCTTAGAGGTGTCGGTGCCTGCGCGTTAAGCCAACGCCCCCTAGATAGCACAAGGTCGGTGCACTTCGGTCCCTGACGTCATGCTACCTTGCCCGACTGCCATGGAACCTAATGGGGGCACTCGCGAAGTAAGCTGCGGTGATTTTGACGTCACCGCTTTCGTCGCGCCGGGCTTCGCAGTGGAGATTTCGGTCCATGTCGTATGATGCCACAAGGCAGAGTGCTGGTTCGGCGCAGTGTTGTGTCCACTTGTCAGCTCCAGACGTGGCAGGGGTCGTAGAGGTGAAGCTTTCTTGGTAATGAGGGCAATTGCCTCGACAGGAAAAGCGAGGCGGAACGTTTTACCACACTTTGAGAAGTCGAATTTGAGAATTGAGAAGTCGCAGTTCGCTATTTGATTTATTAACAAACACATACGTATATAGTTTTTTTCCCAGCTGTTCCTTGTCGAAGAAGCGTTAAAGCTGCGCTAAGAAAAACGAAGACAAGCGAAAGGAACACACAATGCAACGCGAGCACAGTGGTGTATTGTGCGTTCTCGTGGTATGTATGAGATTCCTTCCGCTCGCCCACGTTTTCTTTCGCGCCGTTTTAACCTTCCTTCAAGTATGAGCCGACCGGCGAGCATGGCCGTTTCTTGTTGATTATGGACATTTCGCTTTGCTGGAGCAATATTAAATTGTATAGAACGTCGACAAATTCTTGAATCATCAACGCGACTGGCTGGTGTTGTCTATATTACGTACCATGCTTTTGTTTATTTCAGTCTTGTTGTCTTTGCAGACGTGCTTGTAGGTGTCCATCGGGTGTACAGTAAGAATTTTCTTGCTGCTGTTATAGTGAACTACGCAGCTCATGTTCTCTCGGGCATGTTGGGAGCAACTTTGGTTTACACTATAAGTGGGAGAGGAGGAAGGGGCGGCGGTTGGACCGAAGGGCCCGATTTTTTGTTAATCGCAGCCATGCGAAGCCGACAGACATTTCCCCCATGCCAATGAAAGCATGGTTTTTTTTTTTAATTGAAAATGTTGGAAACGCTAACGTAAAGTGAAACATGAAAACGGACGAAGAAAAAAAAAAACTTGCCTCCGGAGAGCAGAACCAATATTACGTGTGCTACGGTCTACAGTTGAGCTACGGCAACGGTGGCACCCACGTCCGCATTATTGGGTACTTGTGTATGTGTACAAGACCCGCCGTGGTTGCTTAGCGGCATTGGCTTTGCGCTGCTAAGCACGAGGTCGCGGGAACGAATCCCGGCCGCGGCGGCCGCATAAGGAAGGGGACGAAGTGCAAAAACGCCCGTGCCCTTTAACGGGCATTGTGGTGCACGTTAAAGAAACCCAGGTGGTCGAAATTTATCCGCAGTCCGGATAACTGCGGCGTGCCTCATCATCGGCTATCGTGGTTTTGGCACGCAACACCCCATTATTCGATTCAATGTGTACGAGATCCGACTCTGGGAGTGTTATCCCGGGTCGCTCATGGGCACGGCCGTTGACTTGGCACATCTTCTCGGCCTCTGGCGTCACGTGGTATACGTGAGCCTTGGGCAGCTGACCAATAGAGCCTCGTATGTCATACCGGAAGGCATCCAAGCCAGCCGTAGTCGAGGCCGTCGCTGTGCGGCGAAAGAGGCGAATGCGAGGTGAACAGATGAGCAATCAGCAGCTTACGTTACGTGTACTCGCGGCCCGTACGGCTGGTGACCTCGCCTCGGTTGTGTAGCGTTTATCGTCGGGACTGCGAGGTCGTAGATCGTCACACTGTCGATGCCGACCTTGCTTGGCTTCTCCTTCTTTCTATCTTTCTTCCTTTCTTTCTTTCTTTCTTTCTTCTCTTCTTCCTTTCTTTCTTTCTTTCTTTATCCATCCTTGCTTCATTTACTCGCTCGATTACTTACTCACCTTCTCTCCCTTCTCTTTACGGTAACGTGGTACGGCTGAAGTTTCCTATAATAACGTCGAAAGCACGTAGATGCGACTTAGCGCATGTGTAAACGTGTTGGCGAGTTACAAGTGTATTTGTGGCCCGAAATCTATGTCTGGGCCATGCGGCACGTCGTAGCGGGAAGCTGCGGAGCAATTAAGATCTCCCGAGTGACCTAACGCCCGGGCGTTTGTGTTTTTGCGGCCTTCGTCCGTTTACTTAAGCGGCTCGGGGAAGGGAAACCGGGGCCTCGGACATTTCCAGCTGGACACTGTGGACGCAGAGCCACCTTTACGTGTACGCACCCCCCCCCCCCCTCTCTCTCTCTCTCTCTCTCTCTCTCTCTCTCTCTCTCTCTCTCTCTCTCTATCTATCTATCTATCTATCTATCTATCTATATATATATATATATATATAATCTTTTTTATCTCTCTCTCTCTCCTTCTTCTTCGTTTTTTTTTTTTGTACACAGGTCGCAGCTGATGCGTGTTCGCTGTGTACCTGCGGCATAACTGTCGCAAAATAAAAAAAAGAAAAAGAAAAAATGCTGAAGCCACGTTGGCGTTATCGGTGACTCGGCTCGCGTGTGCTGCAGCCGTGGGTGACGTGGTGTCGCTGATTGGAAACGGGTGCTTATCGAGAGACGGCTTTGTGCGATGGTTGCATTCATTATCGCCGAGCACGTAGCCTCTCTTATACCGGGTGTTCCACGTAACTTGGGCCAAGCTTTAATAATATGGAAGAGCCACGTAGCTGGACAGAACCAAGGTAACGTTGTTCGCCGTCGCTTGGCGATACTCCTTTTCTTTTTGAATTCTGGCTAATTATATTAGTAGATTTATTTAATTAACTTCCCAATTATTATAATTCGACGAAAAGTGTCGGTGAGGAAATTGCAGAGCAACATGGACAGCTCTCGGTACAGCTTTCTATTGCTCAATACGTGTTGCATATATGTGTTTTTCCGAGCAGGAGCTAAGCCCGCATGCAGGATGCTCATGCAGAAAGCATGAGCATCAGAAAAAGAGTGGCAGCGACGAGTTAGATATTAATTTTTTGCTTACAGTTGCTTTTCAAGACGAAAATCATCTGCTGCGTCTGCTTCTGCCGCACATGAACAATGTAGTGTTTCTACGGCACAGAACAATAAAAAGTTTGCGCTCAATACATCCTTAAAAAAAGTGTAACAAAAGCTGCGTTCAAATTGAGTACGATTTACTCAACGTAGTAACTTCTGAAGCCTCGCCACCGACGAAGCAGCCGAATACGCGAAAGACGCATCCCCCCCTCCTCTATTTACTTAGATACCCGCAGACGTCGTCGGTGCCGCTGTTTTGGGCGTCAATATTGAAGGGGTGAAGTTTGGCCCGCGTATTTTCTTCTAGCAGTGCAGACGCCTGCTTCTGCCAAACAAATGAAGACGGTATTTCGAAAAAAGTATATATATATATATATATTTTTTTTCAGTTTATGCAGCATAATTTATGGTGTCTCTCGTCAGCCTCTTGAACTGACCGTTGCGTGCACGTTTGGGAAAACTGGCTTTTGCTTTCCGCCTGCGAAGAGGCGCGTGTCGCTTTCACTAATGCGGAGGAAACCGGTGCGCAAGGCTGCGCAACTTTGTGGCACTCCGCGTCGCCTCGTTCGAAAGAGGGTTGCACGATTTTTTTCTCGTCGATTGTGCGAGGGCGTTCTGTCTCTGACGCATTGTGTGCGTGTCCCTGTCTATTGATTGGAGACGTAGAAAGACGAGCATGCGAGATTCTCATTCACGTCGACCGTTTCAAGTGCTCCGACGTTTCTCTTCAGGCTATTTCTTCTTCATTGCTCTCTCTCTCTCTCTCAAAGGCATGCGTATCCCGAAAGCACATGCAGCTGCGGGAGCTACCCGAACGCAGTTCTAGCGTTACTCCGTTATTTCTGTGCTCCTCTGGAACTTTCGAACTGTGTACTATATATATGCACTCTTCCGAACCGTACTTTTGTACTTCTGTACCGACGCCCAAGTGTGTATGGTGTCAAGAATGGCGAGTTGCGCAACAAGATTGCCACCTTGCCACCCGATTACGACAAGGGGTGCAAGACGCGCACCTCTCCCTCTCCGTCGCTGCAGCTGGGAGGCGTTCAAAGAAGCGGCCTTTGCGCTGGAACCCGCTTCCTTCCTCCAGCCCCATCGACATTGTGACGGGACGAGTTCGGTGTGTGGACAATGATTCCAGAGTTCCCCAACGCGGAGCTGATTTGACACGCCTGGTCAAGCTGCCGTGGGGACGACGTATTTTTGTGCTTCTCACGGTTCGGAGTGGCTCGGAACAATGAGCGACGCTTGATCGGCAACGATAGTTTCCCGGAACGGCACCCCGTGCGGTTGCCTCTGTGTACAGAGCGTGGTTGCCTTTGTGTACGTAAACTGATCTTCAGAGCAGCTGCGAGTTGGTGATGTGAAAACGAAGAGTCGCCGCGTCGTAGGACCGGCGGATCGAGTGTATAAAAACTGTGGTTGTGCGAATGCTGAGGACACACTTCTCTTGAGCAGTCATGTTAGACTGGTTCACTTCTCTCATGCAGTCCTGTTGGACTAATACTCTTTTTCTCAAGCAGTCATGTTAGACTGAGTTAATTTCTGTAAATAAACCCCTTTTCCTCGTTCTCGATGAGAAGCAGTTCTTCACTTCATCAACGATCTCAGCGTAAATAAGTTGGACGACGGCATGGGCCAGCTACCTTCGAATTCATGCCGTACTCCAATCTTGGCAAAGGACCACGGACGATGGGATTGAGCCCCCAATCCTGACAATGGATAGAAAGCGGTTAGCGCCGAACAGAAGCCAAACAGCAAAACAAATAAAACCCATTGCGATGGAGTTGTAGAATGTGATAACGCTCGCGCACACATACGTATGGCCGTGCACTATAGTGCAGCCCTCTGTTACTACATCTCTTACATTCCTGACATTGCTTTTTCTTATCTTTCTTTCCCCCTTTTTTTTCGTCAAACCTAATCACTGGTTCATTCTGTAGTCTCGGCAGCCTGCCCACTCTGGATACCGCGGCGTTGTACCAGAAATCACGTACCAGGGCTTTTCAGCCCTGGTACGTGCGAGGTCATCCTCAGCTCGGAAGTAAATGCGACCTCTCCAATCTCCTCTGCCGTGCGTCAACCGGTTTGCAATTTCACGCCGTGCCTGCGCAAAATTTGTCAATTTCGCCACTGCAGCTATATGACCATCCGCTGCTCTCCCTCCAGCTGCGAATCCCCTTAGCTCGACATCGGTAATGTTGCAGCGGACCGTCGGCAAACTGTTCTGTGCGTTGCGACATCGTCCCATCTCGACGACAAAGAAGCGCTCACACCGTAGCTCTGTCGTGGTTCTGTCGTTCTTATCCCTTTATGCGCTTAAAATTTCGATATCTGTCGGGACCCAACTAGCCCGTCTTTCAGTCCCTTTAATGTCCTGCGTGCGAGGCTTGACGCGTCTCGACATCTTCCTCTGTTACAGCACTCTTTACACACTTCTTAGTTCCCATTAAGGCTGCATAACTTGGTTGCCTCTCTTACTTCAATGAAGGTCAAAGTTCCGTTTATATATATATATATATATATATATATATATATATATATATATATATATATATATATATATATATATATATATAACACCTCGCGCCGAAACCCCAACGCCGTTACATCAGTGGGACGTGACGGATTTCAATGTTGACACGCTTCCTAATTGTCCCGTTGCGGCAGCGCTATCTTAAGCTGCCGTTAGCACCAAGACGATTGGCTCGGTGCGCGATCGAAGACCGTTTTGCTTTTCATCCCTTTTGGTATTTTTGTTGGTTGCAGTTTTCGTGCAATGTAGTGTGGCCAATCTCCCCCTCGTGGGTGCGAGGCGATAATAACAACGTTCCAGCGGGCGGCCAGTACTGTTGGTACACCTATATACGCCGGGTCCGCTCAGCCTCTTCTCGGATAAACGTGACCGCGGTCGCGCCTGCAGTGGCGACCTCCACACGTTCTCGAAGCTTGCCCTAGTTCGGCCGTTGGCTCCTTCAGAACGCGCTGTAGTCCGTGTTTGCCAGTGAAAAGTCGACCGCGGCCGAACTTCGAAATTTGTAACGTCACGGCCATCTGGCGCGGGGAACCTCGAAACGGCGTCGCCTCCCGCACATGCGTCCTTTTTTTCTTGCGTATTTTCTTTTTTTTTCCTCGAGTTTTCTCTCGCGGCGAGAGAGAGTAGTTTTCTCGCACGGCGAGAGAGAGTAAAACATCTTTATTAATAATATTTGAATGGCGAGAGCAGTGTGGGAGGAACCCTCAGTCCCGGGTCCCTAAGATCATTCCGGAGATGTTTCGAGCCCGTTGTATCGCAGCTCGGAGGACCTCGGGAGGTCCGTCGCGGAGGGCATCGTCCCACATCTCTTCGTTGCGTAGGGGGTAAAGGAGAGTTGGCAAGGGAGGAAAGAGGTTTGCAGTGCACTCAATCGTGACGCGGAAGATCGGCGAAAGTGCCCTTCGTTTCGGTAGCGCGGTGTAACGCTACGTACTATAATGCAGCGCCACCTGTTGTTCTTCTCTTTCGGCGTCCCGTTAAAACTGCCTCGCCGCCTCGCATACACGGCCTCCTCCGGAGAGTAGGAGCCAGGCTGTCTCGCTGGCGGCCGCAGCAGCTCTTATCTTCCTCGACGCGTAGAGCGATCGTTATGCGAGAGGCGAGCCGTGGGCTCTGGAGAGGAGAGCGCGAGCGCGTAACAGGTGCCGACGTCGCCGGCGCTTTCGGTGCCGGGCCCCGGGGCGGGCGCGGCGGCCACCTGTTGTGTGCGTGGCTGTTGTGCGTAGGGAGGGCCATCGATCGGCCCCGGGCGGACGCGCGTTCTCTATTGTGCGCGCGAAGCGTAGCGCGTTATAATGCGCGGATTGGCGTGAGCGTATGTGCGGAGCTCGGGGCCGCACGCCTCCCTTCAACGAAGGCGCGAGACGGGGGCAAGAAAAGAAAGAAAAAAAAAAAAGAAGAGGCGTCCTTCCGTATACGAACGTGCATTCACGGCCGGAAGCGAGAGTTATGCGGGGTGAGAGGCCTTTGCGCGCGAAGGGCAGACGGAAGAGTGTTCCGCGGGCGAAGCTGTAACGCTATCGTCTGTGGCAATGCAGCCGCCGAGTAACCCATTTTCTTTTTTTCTCTGTCTCTGAAGGAACGACGACGCTAGAAATGTGGTAAATTATTGCTCCTCCACGTGCGGCGCAAATCTATATGGCGGGGGGTGCGGGGTCGACGGCGAATGTCCCAGTATAAGGCTGCGATTCGGAGATGACGTTGCGCTGTTCGACAACGCTGCAGATGACTTGCAACAAATGATTCAGGTTCTTATTTTACCCGACAGGGTACGAGAGAGAGTTGAAGATAAACGTGCGAAAGATAAGAGGTAATCTTTACTATTACTAGCGCGTGGCGGGAGAACGAGAATTCGTGATTGGCAGTTAGGCTCTAGAATACGTGGGGTAGCACGCTTATCTAGGTCAGTTGCTCACAGGGGAATTTCTTGAAGAATAAAAATGGCTTTGTACATATTCCTAGGGGCGTGTCGTCCTATATATGGAGGAAAGACAAAAGGAAGTGAACGATACGAGCGCAGACTAACAACTGGTTTATTTTTTCAAACAAGCGATTAACTATACAGAGAATCGAATCATGTGATGAAATGACGCGTACAGAAATGGTGAAAGGCTGTTAGCCTATCTCGCCATTCAAAAACTTTGTTTCTTTGTTCAGTGACCAGCTTACCCAGCTTGCTGTGTTAATTTAGCTTTGGAGCGCCCACGGCAGCTATTACCCAATCCTGACAGGCAGTCTTCACCGCTATGCCTGAAAAGAAGTCTGCCGTTACTAACGTGTAGGGCAGAAACATGGAAATTAGCAAGAAAACTTGAGAATAAGTGTAAGACCGTGGAGCGAGCGATGGAATGTTGGGCGTAGCGTTAAGAGACAGGAAGACAGCGGTTGGGATTAGAGAGCGAACGGTTGTAGCCAGTATTTTAGTTGACATTAAGAGCAATAAATAGAGCTGGGCAGGCCATGCAATGCGCAAGGTAGATAACCAGTGGTCTGTTAAGACTTATAGAAGGGATGCGAACGAGTCGAGGACGACTGAGAATTTGGTGGTGTGATGAAAGCTTGCAACACGTGATTCAGTCAGCTAGCGCAAGACGGTGTAATCGGAGATCGCTGAGAGCCCTTCGTTCTGCGGTCGACTTGAATAGACTGGGGATGTTGGATCATGATAACGGAGACGTAGCATCCACACGTTACTGAGCGTTGCAGAGTGCCCCCCTCCTCCTTTTCTCCCCTCCCCCTCTCATGTGTGTTCGCACGCTCTCGCTCAATAGCATTAAACTGATATTTTGCGTACCAGAGTTTTGCTGGTGCTCACACACGCCGTTCTGAAGGTTCTTTAGAGTAATATGGTGGAGCGCCTTGATTTCATTTCATGCACCGACATCATCCACCGCCGCGGTCATCCAAGCACGCGGTGATTTCTTCGAAGGTCGCATCCCTACGTCACTTCCTTGCTCAAGTGGGCCTGAAAATCTCAAGTTCGCTTTTCTTCAGTCTTCGTAGGCCGCGCCATGACGATCACCGCGCGAAGTGGAAACCGATTTTTTGTTGTTGTTGTTACGAGTCTCTTTTCTTCCTTTTTTTTTTTTCGCGAAACATGCGCCGTTGTTTTTACTGTGTAGTCGCAGACAACTTTTTGTGGCAATGAAAGGAGAGCTGCGGGCGCGTGGGTGCTGCTCATGTGTTACGGCGCCGAGTAGTCCGGCAGCGTTTGACAGTGCTTTTGCTTGCTGGGAACAGACACTGAATCGACGCAGCTTCCTCGTGTGACAGTTTCACGTTTCTCTAGACGCGAAAGGGAGAAACCGCAAAATTAATTAAATTATGGGGTCTTACGTGCCAAAACCACTTTCTGATTGTGAGGCACGCCGTAGTGGAGGACTCCGGAAATTTTGACCACCTGGGGTTCTTTAACGTGCGCCTAAATTTAAGCACACGGGTGTTTTCGCATTTCGCCCTTATCGAAATGCGGCCGCCGTGGCCGGGATTCGATCCCGCGACCTCGTGCTCAGCAGCCCAACACCATAACAACTGAGCAACCATGGCGGGTGAGAAGCCGCAAAATAAGTTAACCTTTACGCTCCCTGGTATGTCATGCCTTATTGGAATGTTGCTAATAAGACGCTTATGTTTCCTCTTCCCCAGCCGAAACTAACGTGGATTAAAACGGGGAACTATTTTAATAAGCGCTCTCACCTGGGCGCGCTTTGCCTCCGTAGCCTTCCCTTCGTTGCCACAGAAAGTTGACTGCGAGAGTAGGGTGTTTTTGCCCGCCTCGTAGCCTTTCTTCTACCGCACCGTCGCGTTGGGCGAACTCTAATGGGTTGCTCTGGGACGAGCGGGGCCCGGGTAGTCGCCTTGTACCCAATTTAGCTGATTTATTGCCATCGCCCGCCTCCCCCCCCCTCCCCCTCGTCGGCTCTTACAAACTTTCCCTCTTTGCCTCCTCGCCGGAAGGAGACGGATACTAGCAGCAGCAATAGTGTTGCCATTGCGACGGGCGCCGCGTGTTTGGAGGAAATGGTTCGTGACTCCTCTCTGGCTTTTTCCTTTTTTTTTTTTTATTGTCCTCGCCACGGCTTACAGCCGCACGGTGCGCTTTGTAGTTTCGTCGTCGCAGCATCGTCGCGCCTTCTTCCTTTTCACGCGGCGCGCTGCTCTGTTGTCCTTTTGCTGCGGCCGAAGAAAGGGCACCTCACGCAAATGAGCTTTTAGTGAAGAGCGCTCACAAAGGCACCAGAAAGGAGAAACAAAGAGGAGGGGTGGGAGGGGGGGTGTCACCGGCGGCGCGTTTTATTTAGGTTTCCTATAATTGGGCATAATTTTCTCGACTTCTATTGATAGTCGGGCCGGGAGTTACTTTTGCTTGCTTCCGCTGCCGGTCCGCACGCCACTTCGACCCTTGCCTGAAGTTTCTTTGTCCGTTTCCTTTTCTTCCTGCGAAAGTGTTGTTCTTCTTACAGCGGTGAGAGCAAGAAGGGAGGGAAGTAAATGCAGTTGACCTGGTTATAATGTATTTAACCACGTCAGGTGCTCGTCGCCTTACCTTTGTTATATTCGATGTTCGTTACTCGCTGGTATACGGCGAGAAAAAATAAAGGCACTTCGTTATACCCGACGATTCGTTATATACGTGTTCGTTATATCGAGGTTCGACTGTATTTTGCTCAAAACGAGCAGAAGCCGTCGTCTGAGAGAGCGTTTTGCTAATATTCCTCTGTGCAGAGACGTGGCTTGCAAGCCAACTTCCGTCTCATCGTCGTGTCATGTGAGAAGCGCCGAAGTGCTCCCGTATAGACCATACTTAGCAGGTTAACGTGCCCAGCATCGCCTGCGTTCAGCTTTGAGCGCACTCGGGCTGTCAACCTTCTGAGGTGATGTGCAGTGACTAAGTGTATCGTACCATATAGAGCTTCCTGTGAAGGCGGGCCAGATGTAAATATCCACGGCGTGGAAGTCGTTCAAGTGCCGTGATAATCGTGGCTGGAATGTGTTTTCTTTTTTCGATGACTTGGCACGTCAAAAGCACAGTTCTCTACTGTGCTTATTCATAAGGAAATTATTCTTCTGCAAGTTCAAATACATGTAAGCGACGCCCTTGTTCGCGCAGCTTCTATTTGTGGAAACGGTATGCGCGGGAATGGATATTACGAACGACCGTCCGTTTATTGTAGCAAGCACATTCAGTTCCCGAGGAAAACGCCACGGCCTGCAAACTTTGTTTGGTAAATGCTTTTAAAAAAAAGCGTCTCACGAAAGCCGGACAATGAAGATGGTGTGATATAGTAACCGGCGATCTCGCGGAAACGTCCGAAAGCCTCTTGTGGTTGCGGCACTCGAGGTGTGCATACAGCCGAGTGGCTCACAGCTTAACACCCGCGGGCGTATTGCCTTGCCTGCCAAGGAAAGGCCCCTCAGAGGCTCACGGAGTCTAGCCGAGGAAAAGGTTGGGGTGTTGAGAGGAGTGTCAGTCCGCCACTACTGCTATACTATTCTATATATAAGCGCGCTTGGGGGAAGACCTACGGTTATAAGCGTCTGTAACCAACCACTGCGTTTCGTCCTAGTAAAAAGGTAGCCGTCGGTGTGTAGGGACCCGGGCCCTGATGGTGGCTTCGTGGTCGGCCGTTCCAGCGTGCGTCGAGCAATACGGGCGAGTCCTCTCTGCAGTCGTCTATTTATGGGCTTGCCCAAGTCACGCGTGCGCTTATTTTTTTTTTAAATCTAGCTGGACTCGAAGTTCGTGTTCTGTTTTCTTTCTTACTGTTAATCCCCCCCCCCCCTTTTCTAACTATGCCCTATACGTGACAGTATGTGGCCTGGTGTTGCTGACTGCCACGTGGGAGCGCTCGCGTTTCTTGTGCTGGGCTCCCGTCCCGTCGCAATGCGTGGTGTCCGAGGCCGCCTTGCTGGCACGTAACTCTCGGATGGTGGGCACAGCACTAAAGAGAAACAGTTATTATTAAGTCTATTTAGGCTGTTGTTCCGTCAGAGTCAGTGTTTGTTGATTTCGTGCCAAGGGGTTGATTACTATAGAAGAGGAAATTAAAGTCAAAGTTCCGTTTCTTGAATTTTCGTGCCGAAATCCTCCTTGCGGAACTTCAGTACGACATCAGCGATTTCAGTAGCTTTTTTTTTTTCTTATTTGGGTCGCTGTGCACAATAAGTGTTGCCGATAAGTTCAGTCTCCGGATCATTTAGAATACAAAGTTGTTCATGTTGGCACCGCCTCCTCTCCTCCCTCCGTCCCCCCCCCCAAAAAAAAGGAAAAGTGAACTGCGCCCGAGCAGACAAAATTCGCGACGTCACGGCGCCCTGGTGCAGGAACTTCAGCACCCGTCTTTTGTTTTTATGCGAAGCATATTACGAGGGCTCAACCCAGCTCCTCAGGCGCGGCGGTGACCATGAAATCACGTGACACCGTGACGTCACGACAGAGGAGAAGTGGCTTTGGCTCAACTCTTGCAAGACGGGCTGGGTGGGAATCGAACCAGGGTCTCCGGAGTGTGGGACGGAGACGCTACCACTGAGCCACGAGTACAACGCTTCAAAGCGGTACAAAAGCGCCTCTAGTGAATGCGGTGTTGCCTTAGAAACGCGCTGTTTCTAAGGCGTGCGTCTCTTGCTCAGGCGCACATTTCGTTGCCGCGCCGAACGCTGCTTTGCTCGACGCTCACCGCGTCCAATGCGGGGCGCGTAGTCGCTGCCCTGTAGCCCATTGTCTTACACCCCTTGGCGGGTCGACGGGAACGCTGTCGCGTTCCACTCTTGAAGGCGAAGAAGTAATGCATGAGTTGTTTCTTCGTCTAGCCGAACCAAATATAGCCAAGCAACAGCAGTTCACCAGGCTAAACAGTGGTTCAACAACTAAAATAAAGGCTAGTATGCTTCGCATCCTGGGCTTAACCTTACCTAAGCCACAGCCATTTTTTTGTTTGTTTACTGTCTTATCAAGTCTCCTCTCGCGCGGTAATAGAGATAGATAGATGGATAGATTGATTGATTGATTGATTGATTGATTGATGATGATGATGATGATGATGGATGGATGGATGGATGGATGGATGGACAAAGACACATACAGACAGATAGATATATAGACACATATAGACAGATAGATAGATAGACACAGATAGACAGATAGATAGATAGACACAGATAGACAGATGGACCGGAGTCTCTTCGTCTGCTGCGAGGTCGTACCGTGCCCGAATCCGTCGTCTCGTCTTATCGCTTCGTCGAGCGACGAACGGTTGCGTAGCTCGCTAGCCAGCGCACGCGCCTTGGGTTGCGCACTCAAATGCTTCTCTCGCTGCCTGCTTGTGCCCGAGCTTTTCTGCTGCGCTGCTTCCCCCCCTCACTTTTTCTTTTCACCCCGACCCGCGCTGTGGAGCGCGTGCATGGTTTCTATATTTGGGACGGCGTCGGCAGCGACTGACTCGTGCGACGTCGTTGTCTCGTGCGTGCGTGCGTGCAGCGGCGGTGGCGGCGGCCCGCGTCGCTCGTGCGTCACCTTTCGGTCGCGGAACTCGACTGACTCCGGTCGACTGTACGCCACCCCGGGCAACCCGACCCTACCGGAAAGGAGCGGGTTGGGGGGTGGTAGTCGTTTTCAGCACTTGTCGGGAGGCCTGAACCGGGTAGGGGAAGCACCGGCAATGATTTGTTCGGATAGAGAACGTAGATTACCGAGACCTATTGTTTGGTGTGACCCCTTAAATTGCGCCACATTGTCGACTTCGCCATCTTGTCGGCTGTGATTGGCCCAGGAGGTTGCCGCGGCCCCTCTCCGATTCGCTCGGAACTTCGTCATTGCAGAATTCGACAATGTGTCGGAATTCGGCAATGTCCAGAAGTAGCAGCTCCGAGTGCCTCAATGCCGCGGTTGAAGTGCCTTGGTGATGGTGATGATGATGTTTTGACCATCTTTGAGTCGTGTTACGTTGCGAAGGGGGTGAAATGCGAAAACACCCATGTACTTAGATTTAGGTGCACGTTAAAGAACCCTAGGTGCTCGAAATTTCCGGAGTCTTCCACTACGGCGTGCCTCATAATCAGAAAGTGGTTTTGGCACGTTAAACCCCATAATTTATTTATTTATCTTTAGTCGTGTTAGTGGTGGCGCCCTTCTGCTCTGTTAAATTGTAGGGTTTAACGGCTCGAAACTGCACCGTGGCTTCATGAAAAAGGCGCCGTGAGGTGCAGGTGGCTCCCGGATTGGTTTTTTGCCGCCTGGGTTTCTCATAAAGGGCCCCTCACCAGGTCTCGCCATTTTGAGCTGACAAACTCAAAACATACATTGCGCGATAACAATCGTGTCTGCAAAGTATTACGTCGCTACGCGCCGCGGAAAGCTCTGAAATTTCAATACGGAACGCCGTTTTTCTTTCTCCTCGCGGGCGCCGCGCTCCAAGCCGGAGGACGACTTACTCGCGTCCCCGCGGTTACGTACTCGACTCCCAAGTGTGACGTCACTCGTGGTGTGTGATCTGTGTGATCTGTTGCTTGAATTGACGAATTGAAGTTTCGGGAAATAGTACGCACAAACGGAATGTCTGCGTGTTTTTTGCTTTACTTCGCACCGAAGCAAGATAGATAGATAGATAGATAGATAGATAGATAGATAGATAGATAGATAGATAGATAGATAGATAGATAGATAGATAGATAGATAGATAGATAGATAGATAGATAGATAGATAGATAGATAGATAGATAGATAGATAGATAGATAGATTTCGGCACCGCAGGTACCGAAACTGTCATTTTCTACCGCGCTCCAGCGCGTGATCATTGCGATCCGCTTACCCGCCGTGGTTGCTCAGTGGCTATGGTGTTAGGCTGCTGAGCACGAGGTCGCGGGATCAAATCCCGGCCACGGCGGCCGCATTCCGATGGGGGCGAAATGCGAAAACACCCGTGTACTTAGATTTAGGTGCACGTTAAAGAACCCCAGGTGGTCGAAATTTCCGGAGTCCTCCACTACGGCGTGCCTCATAATCAGAAAGTGGTTTTGGCACGTAAAACCCCATAATTTATTTATTTTATTGCGATCCGCTTGTTTTGCCTCAGTATTCGCATAGCACTGAATTATACCGCTAGTCATTTTCCTTGCGCACATCGCGCGAAATCGTGCGCTGCGCGAACGAGACAACAGCTCGCGCGCGACGCCTTCAGCGGAAATGCGTAGCGCGAAAAAAGAAAAAAAGTGAAGGCGGGGCCCGTCACGATGTGTCACGCGATCCTCGAGGTCCGGCATGGGAGAAGGCAGGGAACGAATTTCGCTTGCAAAGGCTAGGCGGGGCGAATGGAGAGGGAGTTTCGCTATGCAGTGGAGCCCGCCTGCTGAAAATCATGGGTTCGCGGCACTGAAATATTTCTATCTTGGCCAATAAAGGGACCCTGAAACGATTTTGACGATTTTCTACAAACGTACTGAGTCGTTAGAGTAATCTGATCAATGATTGACGCATCTAAGTGCTCCACGTAAAGCGTGTAATTTATTAAGGTTTTGAAAATGCACATCGCTGCCGATCGCAGCACGCTGCGCGGCGGAATTTTAAGCCGCCCCTACCCATATGACGCAAATCACCCATATGACGTCAGTGGGGTGAGC
Source organism: Dermacentor albipictus (assembly GCF_038994185.2). Lineage (NCBI taxonomy): Eukaryota > Metazoa > Arthropoda > Arachnida > Ixodida > Ixodidae > Dermacentor > Dermacentor albipictus. The sequence goes on from NC_091823.1 coordinate 114,920,329, forward strand.
TATCCGATTGACTGATCAGGGCGTGTGATCGATAGTTTTTCCAACTTTATGGTAAACAAATGATGTTCGTAATAGTTGGAATGTTAGTTCATTTGTTTTCATAAAAAGAAAGTAACATAAAGGGAATGCACAAGAAAAATTTTTCAGTACACTTAGGCACTTCCGGCACACTGCAAGGTGTCGTCTGCTTGTGTTACAACGTGCTCCGTCTTTGACGAGAGCTCCGCCGTCAGTGTCGGTCTGTCTTTGCGCGAGCGCTATGATTCGACTTTGTTGCGTTGTGGACTGCAAACGTAGCGACTGGCAATATGTCAAGCTGCGACATCGTGTCCGTCTGCAAGCCAGTAGACGAGCGGACTGGCTGCAGCGCATCGGACTACCGCTATCCGATCGGCGCCAGGATTTGCGCTTTGCGGCCGTTACTTTACACCGGAAGATTACTAACGCAGTAGCGGTTCGCGAATCCGGTATTAGGTTGAACGCAAGCGCAACGGGACAGGGCCTGGCTGTATCCCCTTGCGTGTCGTTTCAGGGGATGAACAGAAGCGCAAATGTGAATGGTGTGCACGGTGCAGCTACCTGGTGGCATAAAGCGCAATCAGACACAGTAGCAGTAACAAAATGTATTGTTCTTTGCTGCTGGCGTAATTTTTTCGCAGGAGTGTAATCGTTAACACGTTGTTTTTGTGAATGTTTTAAATGTTTTACACTTGGTTAGAGCAATATTAGCTCTTTCTTTGGCTGGTTAAGCTCTGCGCCACGGGTGGTTGGACCGTGGAGACCGATCAGGCAGCTCACGTACGTCTACGCTAAAGTTCATCAGCTTCGAGTTTATGCCTCTGCCGTTCCGTCGAAACGTTCACCCAGTGTGTGATTACCGGAATACCAGACACGTTCGGCGTTACGATAGAATGCTCGCAACGCACTCTGCTTCGGTAGCTCTCGCTCGGGGTCGACGGCCAAACGGCTAGCGGAGAGGTTTCACGCGGGCGGGATCCGAAACAACCGGAAGTGGACGATGTGACGTCGCATCGTGACGCAGAACCAGAGAAGGCGGAGCTTAGCGCCAATCGCTCGGCGAAGGAGTTGAGGAAAAGCATGGCTAGGGAGGAGGGTAACTTGTAATCGCTTGTAGCTCCATTAATACGTAACGCTCCATTTAAATTGTGGTGCGAATGTTCTACTTAAGCTCTACCCTACGCGTCTACAAAATTTGTCCGAACCGTTTCAGGGGCCCTTTAATGAGCCGAGTTGAAAATTTTTTGCGGCAGAACCAGTGGCGTAGCTAGGTCGTCTGGCACCCGGGGCCCTTAGCTCTTCTGTAACCTCTCCCCCCCCCCCCCCGGGTGTAGTCGAGGAAGCCGAGGATATCGACAATGTTCGGGTGTCTTCAGACGTATATGACACCCCCCCCCCCACCCCCACCCCCTAATGGCCCCGTGCACCCGGGGCCCACGGCCCCCCTGCCCCCCCTGTTGCTACGCCACTGGGCAGAACGCTCCCTAGGGGGCACATAACTTCCAGCGTAGTATAACCAAAATTTGCTATTGGGCCTGGTTAGGGGCCCTTTAACGCGCACTTAACCGTACGTAAACTTAGCACAAGCTTTTTGAATTGTGCCTTCATCGATATGCGGGCGCCGCGACCGGCTGTCGAACCTGCGACCACGTGCTCAATAGTAGAACGCCACAGTAGCCACCGCATCCACTGCGGCGGGCATATACAGCTGAGTTTCTCAACCCCCCCCCCCCCCTCCAAGCTGCCTCTCCAGGTTTCTATAGTTTCGAATCGCTGCGCAGACCACTCTATCTGCTTTCTAAAGCCTCCGAGTTCCACAAGAACCGTTTCGATTGCTGGTAGCGGATCTCTAGCGGTTTTCCGGCACGAAACCGCCTGTCCTCCTTGACACTGTAGCGCAGTTGAATAATGGCTGCTTCAGTTTTGAGCTCGCAAAACCTTCGCAGTCTGTGCACATGCACTACTCGTGGGGAAAAAAAAAACGCGATGCTAGCAGGGAAGCGCGCGAAGTGCGTGAGTGTAAAGGTGCGTAATGGATGGGATGTTTTATCAAACCGATGGTAGCCTTCTGTTAGTCTAATTGTGCGGCAAGGATGGGATGCGATTCACCAACTTCCCATCGACAGCCGCAGCACAGCTCTCTGGCTTCGACCTGTAAACCGTGACATCATTCGTACAGTGATGTTCACTCAGCTAGTATACGTTCTAGGTTCAAGATTAATAAGTAATAAAGGGAAATCAGACATCCACCCGTTAGTTTCTAGGTGTAGGGCATTCTAGGTTCAAGATTGCTATCTTGAACCTAGAACGTATACTAACTGGTGACAGGGGACGGAATTGTACGCTTTGTTTTAGCCGAACCTTTGATGTGCATATCCCGGCCCTGTTTCATTGTTCTTGACGCGAAGACCGACTGGGTGAAGTTTGTGCCGGATGCGACTATCGCCTTGAGGCATAGTATACTGCCTACACAGAACTCGCAACGTAGTTGAGTGCGCTGTCTACACTGTACGCGTGACGCCATTACAGCGTCCACTAGTAGTCGCAGCAATTTTATCTCTAGAGATTCTAGCGAGGTATAAACGTGGGCTAAAATTTGTACACCAGTTGTCAAGAGACTGGCGCTGAACAGCGGGAACAATGCCCTATATTGTTGCTAATGCTTTTTATTTACTTTCATGTTTTAATCCATCGTCTTTTTTAATGCTTACTGTCGGCATTTCCCCGTAACAGCCAAGCCGTACGGGAAAGATGGACGTTCGCCAGAAAAGCGCTTGACGTCACCCGTGCGTTCGTCGGACTCGCGTCATGCGAGCTACCGTTTATTTTGAGTGACTTTCGAGTATTTTGTTTGCGTGGCCCTCTCTACTATTCCTTTCTTTTTGGCTCCGCAGATGAGGATGCAAGTCGTCGTCGTTTCGTTCGTAGATGAGATAAATATTTGTTCGGATCACGGTTAACAATATCATCGACTAAATAAACGTGCCTTCGTGTATAGGAGCTCCATGTTGACCAGTGAAATTCGTGCCACTTCAGTGGTGTTCACTGGTTGTGGCGTTTCGCTGCTGATCGATAACGAGGTCGCCGGCTCTATACCCGGTCGCGGCGGCCGCGTTCAGAGCGAGCCCCCCCTCATCTGCGGCGTCTATCACGAGCCGCGTTTACACGAACCCGATAAAGCCGGGCCGACTACACTCTAAAAACAGTTTGCACCCTTTGGGGTGTATATTTGTCCCACAACGATAATCGTCATCTGGCTTGCTTGCGTTTCCTTCTCTGAAAACTCGGCGCTCGCTACTTTCCTGTCGAGAATGACGTCACGCTGATAACGCGCATGCCGTTCGTGACAGGGAAGTACCGGGCTCGCAGCAGCGTTAAAGGAAGGAAACGCAAGCAAGGCAGATGACGATTATTGTTGTGGGACAAATATACACCCAAAAGGGTGCAACCGTTTTAAGAGTGTAGGCTTGCGGGGTGGGGTTTCGCGTTCGTGTAAACGCTAGCGGGTCCGGCCTTAGCGAGCGGACGTCGATTGGAGTTGGATTTGTCGACCCGCCTGCCAGGGTCACGTGGGTCGACTCGCCCGAACCGCTTGGCGAGATGCTCGCAGACGCGGTCGGCGGATCGTGCTGGGTCGGCTCGGTTCGACCTGCTCGCATCGAATCGCAACCTCGAGACGCATTCGCGTTGAAGGAAGGAAGGAAGGAAAAACTTTAATGCTCTATTTACAGCTTTCCTCGGCTAACAGAGGTCTTCATGTTTTACTGAAGTGTTGAGTAAACGGAGCTATAGCCCCTCTGTGCAGGCATCCATCGGCAAGTCCGCAATTAGATACGTTATGTGGAGTACCGCAGGAAGGAAGTTCGGTGGGCGCCATACGGAAAAGTGCTTCAGCGTGCTCGCGCACACCTGCGTGCCGTGGCAAATAGCTGCCACCCCCCCCCCCCCCCCGTTCCACGCCACCTCTCACTCCCCCTCTCTGGAAATGCGGTCGTCCCGTGTGTATGTCTTTACACAGCGCGGCCTCTGGACGCGTGCGGCAGAGCCCGGGAGCACGCCTTTAATTAGACTGTCCCGCTGCTCTGGGGCGGCTCTCCTTTAGCCGCGTTTCTCGACATCCACCGTGCCGCTCTCGTGTGGCATTCCAGACCCGGCTTTTTTTTTCTCTCTCCCTCTCCCTTTCTCTCTTGATCCCTCTTCCCCCTCCCCCCTAGGGTTCTTCTAATCTCGTCTTTTTCAAATATCACTGCGGGGACGAACGCGACCGCGTCAGAACTGAGGATGAGTACCGCACCCGGCATGCACCGCGCGGGCGTACATATCGTTCGCGGTGGCGGCGGAGGTATCCGACTGTGCGTACTGGCCGCGTCCTGTCGCCTTAATTCTCTGCCGCAAGATCTTGGCGGCCGTCTCAGAGGGTCGGATCAGAAGACTACGGAAGAGGAACTAATAATTTCTACCTTCTGTACGCTGTTTCAAAGGTGTAACGATATCTGTAGGTCTTGTATCTTGTGTCCTACCGTATTGGTCTTTCACGGTTGCGCCCATCTGTGTCGTCGACCCGCCCCTGCTAGATCGTGCTTCGATGACGAGTTCAGTTGTCGCTGCAATTTTGTTTGCCGCGGGCCTTCGTTTGCAATGGGCGAAGGACCAGTTGCTGGTTTGGCGCATGACAGGCCTTCTCGGATCGGTATGCGGAGCGTGCGGTTTCTGTGCGATGGTGGTTTTGATAATGTCATTGTGGCGTGGGGGAAAAAAAAAAGTTTCCCTTCTCTATCGTATTCGGGTCTACGCTGTATGTACTTCCGCTTCCGAGACCTCGAGAGTTAAGTTGCAACGCTCTTCGACGTCGCCAACTGGCCGCCACCGGTAATGCGGGGGAGTCACTCTGGTTTGGCAGGGGGAAGAGGAGGAAACAAGAGGCGGCGACGCGCGATGCATGGGTTTCGTAAGTGACTGCACCCGGACTAGTTCACTGCACCCCCGGGGACCCTTGCTGTCTTGCTCGGCGGCGTAGCTGCTGTACGCCTCGCGTTGCGTCACACGGCGCCTGCTCGTCGTACTGCGTAGCCCGGGGCGCCGCCTGCTCGGAGCCCTGGCACAAGAGTCATCACCGAGGAGGAGGAGGAGAGGAAGCGAGCCGTGCTGTGGGACTGCGCGAGAGGGACGTCTATATTTGGCGCGCCCTGTACGCTGGCTGGAGCAGCAGGCTGGCACGTCGCGTGAAGATGCTGCTGCTGCTGCCGTGTAGTGCGTGTACGCTCATTCCTCTCGCCTTGCGCTTTCTCGCATTTCTCTCTTTGTTTCGATTAGTTTTTGTTTTGTCGCGTCCGTTCTGTGCGTAGTCACGCCGACTATTCCTGTCTTGCCTTTTTGCTTTTTTGGGGGGTTGATTTATCGCGCCTAGTTATTTCCGGATTGAGGTGCCGTTTCTCTGGTCATGTTGGCGGCCGAGCGGTTATCGCTCGAGGGGTAAAAAATAAAGACCGAAGATGGAGGGGAAAGGTGACGCTTTGGAAGAAGAATGTTTCCTTTCGGTGCAGCAGCGACGCTTGCGGAAAAGGAGAAGAAAGCGAAGTCTTGGCGTGTCATTCGTTTTTCACTAAATTTGTGCTGGGCCTGCCATTTAGTTTTTTTTTCGTCGTTCGAGACGTGTGCTTTCCGAGACGACGGGAGAAGTGCCCGCGAGCAGAAAAGTTAGCTCCTCGGTTTTCGTTTATAGCTCGCTCTTTACACCTCAGCGCCCCCGCCGAGAAGCGATAACGAGAGCGTTCGAAACTCACGTGGTGTGCCGACGTTATGAGTTTTTTTATTTTCTTTTTTTTAATGGGGGACACACGAAGCGGGCGCTATTTTGGACGTGCCGAGTTAGGCTATTTCTAAATTTCCATAATTTTGTACGCGCGTGCGGCTTTTATAGGATCATGTACGAGAGGCGCCGAGCGCGGTGGAGGAATAAAATAATGCACTCGCATAATAAATGCCGTCCGCTCTCTCTTTGATAACGGGGCCGTTGCGTCAGCTTGCTTTTGTAACGTGCGGAGAACGAACGTGTGGCTAAACGCGATCACGCATGCGCGATGCGTGGCGCTCTGCTGCGAGCGGCCGTTTTACGGGGCGCACTTATTTGGCGACCGCACGCCGCGTCACGGCGTGTCGCGAGACGAGCGCGTGAATGTACAGTCGCGGACAGAATAAGATGGACCACGGGATCTCCGAAAACGTTCAATTCCCAAGCAGCCTGTAGCAGTAACCAGTAAAACTGCCCACGACAAAGTTGTTAGCATATTCTAGTCGAGGTCCAAAATGCAAATACCAGATTGCGTTGTGAGGTTGCGGAGATATTCAGCTTTTTCTTAGATTTCATGGTCCGTAATATTCTGTCCGCGACTGTACGTTTCCGACGCGTCGCTCAGGCGTCGTAGCATCCCGGATGCTCGTTCTTTTTGTTAGGTGGAGTCGAGAAAGAAAGCGAGGCGCCGAGAGTGTACGGAAGCTGTACGTGTAATATACGCTATTGGCGAAAGTCGTAGAAATCTGCGACTCCGCGCGATAGTGCTGTATACACTCATGCGCGGTTGCATATAACAAGTGTTCTACAAGCGTTACTTTCATCGTTTCGATGAGGATAGGTTGAGAAATTCGATGTCTTCTGCGTAATGATTATTCGACTGCAAGCAAGGCTTTCCTTTTTTCAATCGTAAGTGATGCACTGTCTTTTGGCTGGCTATGCAAGCAGTGCAGTGCGTTGCTGTAGCCTCCAAAGCATGGCTTGTAAAGTATATATATATTATGACCGACCGACCGTTCGAACAGCTATGCGGTGATCACCGAACAGCGCGTGAAACCCCTTGTATATGGTCAGAGCTTTGTGGTTATAGGCGCGAGTGGTAGCGATAGTGCGTTGGGCACGTGCGAAGAGGTAGTGCAGGTATGTGGTAGGTCATAGCCAGAATGGCAGCTTGCGGGATTTCTGTTCTTACGCTTGTGTTCAGTCATATTATGTTACAAGTTACGTAACAACTTTAAAAAGGGAAGGGAAATACTTTTTGTGAACACGTAAGAAACCCGCCGTGGTTGCATGCTTAGTGGCCTTGGCGAATTGCGCTGCCAAACACGAGCTCCTGGGATGAAATAGCGGCCGCGGCGACGGCATATCGATGGGGGCAAGTTCTGGTCTAAATTAGTGCGGAGCAGTCCCCCCCACTACAGCGTGACTCATGATCAATTCGTGGTTTTGACACGTAAAACCCCCAAATTTAATTTTATCATAGTAAAGAACAAGGTTGTGGATCTACAGCGCGAACTCGTGGAGCCGGAACATTGTTCCCGTGCATCCAGCAATTATGAACCTACAATCTGGCTGGAAAGATCTGATCAAGAAACGCCAATGTATGAAAGCCTCTAACCCTACAGCTAGAATAGAACTGGCAGAACTTTCGAAGTTAATCAACAAGCGTAAGACAGCTGACATAAGGAAGTATAATGTGGATAGAATTGAACATGCTCTCAGGAACGGAGGAAGCCTAAAAGCAGTGAAAAAGAAACTAGGAATTAGCAAGAATCAGATGTATGCGCTAAGAGACAAAGCCGGCAATATCATTACTAATATGGATGAGATAGTACAAGTGGCTGAGGAGTTCTATAGAGATTTGTACAGTACCAGTGCCACCCACGACGGTAATGGAAGAGAAAATAGTCTAGAGGAATTCGAAATCCCACAGGTAACGCCGGAAGAAGTAAAGAAAGCCTTGGGAGATATGCAAAGGGGGAAGGCAGCTGGGGAGGATCAGGTAACAGCAGACTTGTTGAAGGATGGTGGGCAGATTGTTCTAGAGAAACTGGCCACCCTGTATACGCAATGCCTCATAACGTCGAGCGTACCGGAATCTTGGAAAAATGCTAACATAATCCTAATTCATAAGAAAGGGGACGCCAAAGACTTGAAAAATTATAGACCAATCAGCTTACTGTCCGTTGCCTACAAACTATTTACTAAGGTAATCGCAAATAGAATCAGGAACACCTTAGACTTCTGTGAAGCAAAGGACCAGGCAGGATTCCGTAAAGGCTACTCAACAATAGATCATATTCACACTATCAATCAGGTGATAGAGGAATGTGCGGAATATAACCAACCATTATATATAGCTTTCATTGATTACGAGAAAGCATTTGATTCTGTCGAAACCTCAGCAGTCATGGAGGCATTACGGAATCAGGGTGTAGACGAGCCATATGGAAAAATACTGAAAAATATCTATAGCGGCTCCACAGCCACCATAGTCCTCCATAAAGAAAGCAACAAAATCCCAATAAGGAAAGGCGTCAGGCAGGGAGATACGATCTCTCCAATGCTATTCACAGCGTGTTTACAGGAGGTATTCAGAGACCTGGATTGGGAAGAAATGGGGATAAAAGTTAATGGAGAATACCTTAGTAACTTGCGATTCGCTGATGATATTGCCTTGCTTAGTAACTCAGGGGACCAACTGCAATGCATGCTCACTGACCTGGAGAGGCAAAGCAGAAGAGTGGGTCTAAAAATTAATCTGCAGAAAACTAAAGTAATGTTTAACAGTCTCGGAAGAGAACAGCAGTTTACAATAGGCAGCGAGGCACTGGAAGTCGTAAGGGAATACATCTACTTAGGGCAGGTAGTGACGGCGGATCCGGATCATGAGACAGAAATAATCAGAAGAATAAGAATGGGCTGGGGTGCGTTTGGCAGGCATTCTCAGATCATGAACAGCAGGTTGCCATTATCCCTCAAGAGAAAAGTGTATAATAGCTGTGTCTTACCAGTACTCACCTACGGGGCAGAAACCTGGAGGCTTACGAAAAGGGTTCTACTCAAATTGAGGACGACGCAACGAGCTATGGAAAGAAGAATGATAGGTGTAACGTTAAGGGATAAGAAAAGAGCAGATTGGGTCAGGGAACAAACGCGAGTTAATGACATCTTAGTTGAAATCAAGAAAAAGAAATGGGCATGGGCAGGACATGTAAAGATGAGGGAAGATAACCGATGGTCATTAAGGGTTACGGACTGGATTCCAAGGGAAGGGAAGCGTAGCAGGGGACGGCAGAAAGTTAGGTGGGCGGATGAGATTAAGAAGTTTGCAGGGACGGCATGGCCACAATTAGTACATGACCGGGGTTGTTGGAGAAATATGGGAGAGGCCTTTGCCCTGCAGTGGGCGTAACCAGGCTGATGATGATGATGATGAATCTGGCATACTAAATCGCCTGCTTTCTCCTGCAGCTTCCAAGGCCTTTTTCGCTTCATGCGGCATCAGCGATGGCGTTACGAGCAGACGCGACGCATTATTTGGCAGATTCGTTCCCCGCGCTTCTTCGAAATGCCAGCCGGCCGCCAGCTTGACGGCAGCTTACAGTGCAGGCCACTGACAACTGACGTTTGGCGCTCGTTTTTGAGCGCGAGTTCGCGCACGCTTGCACCCCCCCCCCTCTCCCCCTTCCGAATCTTCTAGGAATCTGGGAAGTAGCTGTTAACGTGTCGCGCTCGTGCTGCTGTGGCCACTATTTGGTCGCTCTCGGTGGGGGGGGGGGGGGGGGGGGACGTCAGACGCCAGCCTCAGAAGGTTACCGTAAGCCGCATCGGAGCAGACGATAGAGCCGCGATGTAAAACAAGGGAGACTTCCCAAGTCCGAGCCCGTGACAAAGCTCAGCCTCTGTCACTTGGCGCGCCAGCACATTTACACCGCGCGTGAGGCCGTGCGCACGGAAAGCACGCAGAACAGACCCCGGTGCGCCGGGTGTGTGGAAGTGCGCGTTGGCGGGTGGCTTGCTCTCGCGTCGTGGGCAGCCACGTGTCCCACATATCTGACCGTCGTTCCGCCTGCCGGGCTTCCTTCCTGGTAGGCGAAATTGCTCTCGTTTCCTCGCTCGTTCCCGTGGCTGCTTTGTTTGTTTGGCAGATTCCGCTGGAAACGTGGTGGTCGTGACGTCACTGCTCCTTTCGGCCGCCCGTATAGTGCAGCAGAGCTCTCCTCGAGAATAGTTTCTCCGAGGAGAGGCGTTGCGAAGGTGGCGGGAGGGGGGGGGGGGGTGTTATGTTGGACGTGGACGCGGCCCTGTATGGTGTGGGGAATGGTGAAAATGCCGCACGAGTGGTTGCAGGATGTGCGAGGTGTATGGTCAAGGAAAATTGGCGCGCTCCAATATGAGTACAGACTAAGGTTTACTTGGCCCATAGCTCTGTATTGCAGTGAAATTATATCACGCATTTGTAAACACTGCCTATCAATTTATCCCCCCAATCTTTGTCACGCCTATTGGTGCTCCGCAGGGGGGCCGGCAGTCTCATTCTGACATCGCTCTGACTCGGGCCGAACAGGCGCGTTCTAAGGGCCGGAGCAATCTTCGTCTGCTTGCTAACCACATGCGGGCAACTACATGCAGCGCATGTCTGATGTTCACGCCGTCCTCTGTCTGCGCCTCCATGACGAAGACGCAGTAAACCACGATGTGTATACTCGCGGGTGGAATGCGTGTGCGACCGCACATACGTTTCAAGCCCGGACTGCCGTTGAGTTGTTCTCGTGCATTCGTAAGATGGACGCGCTGACGCCGCGTTGAGAGAGAGAGAAAGAAATGCGGCTCAGACGCGTCCATGTGGTTGCCGCTTGATTTCCTTGACTCTTTAGCGACTCTCACTTTCGCCTGCTCTCTCCCTGCTCTCTCTCGGTTTCCTAGCGCGCTGCGCCTAGGAGGTGTTGGCTGCGCACTCCCCCTTTCTTTGCGGCGCCGCCGGCGCGTACGCGCGTGACCCGTGTCCCCTCGCGACAGCCTCGTGCGTGCTTACACGTCGTGCGTGTGCGTTTTCACCCTTCCGGAGCAGCGACCGCCAGTCTCGTGCCCTTTTCTCCTCCTCCTCCTCCTCCTTTTCCTCCCGTCCCTACGTCACCGTGTCCGGAAGCGGGCGGAGTAAAGAAAGGCACGCCGACGGAGTTGTTCGCCTCCGCGACGGAAAACGAAAAAAGAAAAAGAAAGAAAGAAAGAAAGAAAAGAAAAGAAGAAAGAAACATAACGCCGCAGGGATGTCGCCCATCGCGGCAGCAGCTACACGGCGCACTCCTCGGGAGACAAGAGCAGCAACGGAGAGTGTGTGTAGTGGCGCGCGCGCGCAGGCGTGTAATTTATGAGGATTACCGGCGTTTAGCTGTCTCTCGGTCCGCTTTGTGTCACCGCCGCTTGACGTTTTTCTTCATTTTCTTTTCCTTTTTTTTTTATCCAAAGCCTTCGTTCAGTGCGACGAAGGACTCTGCTCCTGCCCCCTCTGCCGCCTTCACCGTTGCGCCTTGTTTTTCGCCTCTGTCCTCCCTCCTCTTCCTGCTTCGGCTGCTCTCAACTGGTTCGCGCCGGCGGTGAGGGAGAAACCGCTTTCGCTGGAGCAGCCGGAGTCGAAGGTCTCTCTCTCTCTCTCTCTCTCGGGCCTCATTTCGCTGTCCGCCGCGCCACTGATGCTTGCTCCCGGGCTTCCTCAGCGGCCGCGCATCCCGAAGCCAGTCGCCGCTGTGCGCCCGGCGCGCTGCGAGTCGCCGATGTTGCCGAGCTGGCATTTTTTTTCTTCATTTTTTTGTTTGTTTGAAAGCCGTTATTTTTACGCGTTTTCTGTCTCTGCTTCGCAGGCTTCTCGTTTTCTTCCGTCGTCCTCGTCGCACCGTGAACGCTGCCGCGCAACTCGACGACAGGCGGGTCCTCTCTCTTTAGACGCCGAAACGGCAGAGGAAAGGCGAATGCGAAACCCGCATCCACTGACAGGACGGTCGAGCCAGGGCCTCCGTCGTTTCTTTCCGTCTTTAAAGCGAAGCTCTCTTTGCCCCCGCACGTCTTCGGGATTTGGCGCCATTCGGACGGGTTTCTCACCGGGAAAGTATATAAGGCTTGCGCCTGTGCGGCGAGCTTATGCGGCACGCTGACGTCACAATGCGCGTGGCCCAAACTGTCGCTCAGCTCGGTGCATACTCTTTTTACCCGCAGATGCGCGTTTGGCACGAGAGAATAACAACCCCTTCGCTCGTGCGAGATAGCGCTTTTCGAGATGCCTGGCCCGCGCGACGCGTCGCACACCAACAATTCGCTCGTAGAATTTGCTTCCCGTCCTTCCCTCGTGGCAGCTATAGCGCTGTGAGTCTGCAATGTGACGTGGCACCGGCTTCTGGAGCGAGACAAAAAACGCTTGCGGCGACGATATGTTCAACGCACAGCGGCGCGTCTATGTAGCCGTCGCGCTGGACTAAGAGGTGGAGATGTGTGCAGCACACGAAAACGCTTCAGCTAGAACGACGCTGAGAAACACGGCGCATTGCGGTACAGCACAACCTCGCTTAGTTTGACAAGCATCTGCGATGGATTAGTTTTGTATTGATTGAGCACAATGTCTTTCTTAAGGGAGTTAACCCCGTTTTACGTATCAGGTACCCGGTTTTCTTTTTTAAACCTTTTCTGTGGGCCCGTACCGAAGGTAGTGTAGTCCATCAACGCTAAAGTTAGCCTAAATAAATGGGAGGGATACCCGCGATCTGATTTATGAGGCACGCCGAAGTGGGGGGACTCCGGAAATTTGCACCACCTGGGGTTCTTTAACGTGCGCCTAAATCTAAGTACCACGGGTGTTTTCGCATTTCACCCCCACCGAAACGCTGCCGCAGTGACGGGGGTTCGATCCCGTGACCTCGCGCTTAGCAGCTCAACACCATAGCCACTAAGCAACCGTGGCGGGTCAGTCGAAAGATGTGGGCCAATCACACACACACACACACACACACACACACACACACACACACACACACACACACACACACACACACACACACACACACACACACACACACACACACACACACACACACACACACACACACACACACACACACACACACACACACACACACACACACACACACACACACACACACACACACACACACACACACACACACACACACACACAGATAGATAGATAGATAGATAGATAGATAGATAGATAGATAGATAGATAGATAGATAGATAGATAGATAGATAGATAGATAGATAGTAGTCCGACGCTGCTAGTATTCCCCTCACGAAAGACGCGAAAGAGTGCCGCGCTCAGTGACTCTGTCCCGTTATCACCCGTAACTTCCTAAGGAACACTTTGCTTTTTTTTTTTTTTTGATCGACTTCAGCTAGAGTCCGACTCGGTCGCCTTTCAGATTTTGTGTGCCCTATACCTGCGTACCTCTGCGATGCCTGCGGTCGTAGGTCGGAATGTTGTAGTCGACACGGTCGCGGTTACGGTGCACGAGGTGACTTTTGGAAGTCGAGGCTGGTTTAAATTGCGACTGACTGAATTAAAAAAAAAAAGAAGACGCTCGACTTTAACGGCTGCACGCGCTTCATTACACATCAGCTCCTTGCTTCGGGGTCGAGTTTTTATATGTCTGCCTTATGCGAGAAGAGAGTGAAAAAAAAAATTACTTTTATTTGCGTGGATGCGCGCACGATGTAAGGAAGCCAAGCCACGCGTGCCAGAAGCCGAAGTCGCCGCATGTGTGCCGGTCCGCAAGCGGACGCCGTATGCGGCTCGAAACCCTGCGTCACGTTTTATTCCGCCATTTCCGAGACCCATTTTGGATTAGCTTTATTTTATTTTATTCTGCACATTACTTGCACCAAATCCTCCCGAAGAAGAAAACCAGAAAAGAAAGAGCTCGGCGATTACTTCCTTTATGCTGCAGTATACTCCAGTGCTCGGGACCGGATCTCCATTCCTCGTTCTTGCACTGGAGGGGGGCCGGCTTCTCCTACTACCCGCCCCCCTCGTCCTTTTTCTTTCTCACTTTTAAAGTAATGTGCTCTCTCCTGGAGTAAGCAGATGTGTGGCACGTGTGCGGATGAGCACGATGCGTCTCTTGGGCAAATCGTCTGAATATGTCATGCATCGCCTGAGTATTTTCACCTTGTCTCAGTTTCTCTTTTCTTTCCTTCTTTCTTTCTTTCTTTCTTTGACTACATGCGCTCCTTCGCACAGGCGTTCATCCTCCCACCCCTTTCCTTCGAGAGCGGGCTGGGAAGCCTCGCTGCTTCGTCCTCTATAATAATTCAGTTTTTTCCTTCCGCTGCGCGAGCCGCTTCCTGCTTTCCCACTTCCCCGCCTTGCTTGTTTCTCTGGTCGCGTTAATTTCTATGCGAGATGGGCGAACCGCACGGGGAGGTGCGTTTATTTCTGGATGTCTCTTGAGAGTCGATAGCGGGGAGGCGAGCTTTCAGGTCTTATCTTTTTATCCATCTCTCTTTCTGAGGTGCTCGGCGTCCCCCTCCCCCTTTTTTCTTTTCTTTCTTTCTTTCTTTTTCTCCCCCTTCTCCAACCTCGAGGCGCTGCGATAGCTGCGGCAAAAGACGTTGAGGGAGGATGGATCACGCTCTCCGCGATGTGGAAGGGAAGCGGGGGTGTCGTGTGTGTGCGCGTGCACAGAGAAGAGAGAGTGCGCGGGAGTACTTAACCACGTCAGTGTGCCATATGCTTGCAGAGAAACATTAAAAGGAAAGCGAACGAAAGTAAGGAAAAAAAAAAAAACGCGCGCGCGACGGAGGGCTTTGGGCGGTTTGGTGTTCCTGTTTCTTTCTTACCCGCGACGCGGTCTGGAATCGCGCGAGTCAAAGCGATTTCGGCCGGAACGGGTTTCCCCATCTCGGAGGAGGCGGCGGCGTCGTGTTTATTTGGGTATCAATCGCGGTGTGTTACTTTTACGGCGCGCGTGCGCTGGTGTTTCTTTTCGCGCCTCTTCGCGCGTTCTTTCGTGCCTCTGCCAAACAACCTCTACTACAATAAACGTTTACTCTCTCTCTCTCTCTCTCTCTCTCTCTCTCTCTCTCTCTGCTTGAACGGTTTACGCCGCTTCGGCGATGCCGAGTTTGATAACCTTCGGTTCCCTCTTCGATGTTACGGAGGCGCACCAAGCTGTGCCGTCAGATGTTACGGAGTTCCGGGTTTTTCTTTTTTCTTTAGGGATCGTGTTGTGAACGCGCTGATTTTTGTGCCCTTGGGAAGTATTTGGAACGGGCGACTCCGAGGCAGTTTGATGCAAATCGGCGTAGCTGTATATACGCACATATATTCTTAATTTAATTATTCATCTTTGTTAGAAGAAAGAAGGGAGAGTTAAAATTCTGCTGGCGGCACTGTTGCTGCTTATCCGACGGCTGACTCGGCCTGCAAGGAGAGTTGGGGGGATTAAGAAAAGTACAGTAAAGGATATAATATATATATATATAAACTGGGACAAGAGGCATGAGTAACTATTTGCAATATGTTATGTTACTGCACTTACAAATTTTACCAATTTCTGGCTGGTTCTGCGAACTACGGAGTGTGTGTGTGTGTGTGTGTGTGTGTTGATTTTTGTTGGTGCCGGAGGTGCAAGTTTTTCGGCACTTTTTCAGAGTTAGTACATAGTCTGCCCTGCTAAGGAACTCTAAATTCGGGGAATCAACTAAACAACAGTTAAACGAGTCAATCAATCATTTGTCACATTGCGTCCATTATTATTGCGGGCGCTCGTCGCCGACGTTGTCGTCCTCGTGGTCTTGTTCTCTCTCTCTCTCTCTCTCTCTCTCTCTCTCTCTCTCTCTCTCTCTCTCTCTCTCACATCCTCCTTTCCGTTGTGCGTGACGCAGGTGACGATGGTTGACCGCGACGCGGCGGAACGCGCGGTCAAAGAAGCCAACCCGATCATCGATGGCCGCAAGGCCAACGTCAACCTCGCCTACCTCGGCGCCAAGCCCAGGGCTAACGCGAACAACGGTACGTTTCTCTTCTTTCCCGCGTGGAACCGGCGAATTCGCCGAAAGCCCAGCCGTAGAAAGGAAGAAATGGTGGACGTATAGTGTTCGTCCAGTATGGCAACACGTGTAATAAGGTCAGTGTGAGGGCCGGATGATTCGTCGGAACTCGCTGTAACGTGGGCTATTTGGAGGCTTCAAAATGTGCACTATAACGTTGGGGAAGCCACTATAATTGTTGTAGCCCGTCTTTATTGTTTAAATAAAAGTCCGATACCTTGAATTATTGTCTCGGTGAAAATTAGATTCGGAGGGAGGTAATACGAGCGCCAATGGATGCACTGATTTTGGTATTGTCTGCAGTCATAGTGCTATACCAATAGTGAAGGAATTGCAAGGCGCCTATTGCGGCACAGGGACGGGTAATGAAAGCGTTGTGCGCGTTCTGTTTCGTGTTTTCTCTTTACTGAACCATGCTTGAGGCGTCGAAGGCGGAAGAGGAAGTAGGGTGTGTTGCGATTGGGTAAATTGCAGGCACTGCATGACGTCAGTCGGCTCGAGAAATGGGTAATTGGAGATCACTCGCAAGTGGACACGAAATAGGCTAGTGATGATTATGATTAGTCGGTGCTTAAGGAAATTACTGTAGATATTCGATTGTGGGCGTTGTACTGTGCTCCCTACGGCACACACTCGTGCTCAGTTCCTTGCACCGCTCGTTTTTTTATTGCGAGATTTGCCGCTCGTAATTCCTCGGGGAGATACGTCGCCAGCTGTTTTCAGCAGCTCCCTCCTTTATATATATATATATATATATATATATATATATATATATATTGTCATTGCGGTGCTTTTTAATTTGTTTGTACACTGCCAAGCCGTCTACGCTAAGGTGCGACAACTCACCGTTTTGTCGGCGTCGGTCGTCACGTGGCGATATTAAACTAGAGTATATATACCCGTCCTGACAATCCGCAGCCCGTGCAGCAGGTTTTGTACCCTGAACCAACGGCTTTAGTTATTGATGATTTCATTTCACGTTGGCTTGTCCCTGAGCATTCTGTATTTAAACTGAGTCGGTAAGTTACACTTCTGAAATGCCACGAAGATGACTCTTCCCGTGAGCGAAGGCTTGGTAAGTAAAAAGAAAACGTGGCGCCGCCACCTTGAAGTTGTCAAACTCAAGTTATCGTGACGTCGCGGACGTCAACATCGTTTGCAGAATTAATAAATAATTGTTTCGCGATAAGTGAGCATTACACCGCACTCTAATTAGTGGAACGAAATACTCCACCTATAGCGGGTTTCTGAACATTTTAGTGCACAAGAAGGGTCCAAACACGAAATGAAATCTGCGACGTCACACTGAAGCACCACCGGCTATGTATATTCTGCGCGATATACCTTAAAGGGCCCCTCATCAGACCCCATAGCAAATTTTGGTTATACGCTGGAAGTTGTTACGTGTCCTCTAGGAAGCGTTCTGCCGCAAACATTTTTCTAAACCGGCTCAATAATAGCCTAGATAGAAATATTTCAGTGCCGCAAACCCATGATTTCAACAGGTGGGCTCCCCTGCCAAACAAGACGCGCTCTCCACTTGCTCCGTCTAGCCTCCGCAAGCGAAATTCTTTCCCTGCGTTCTCCCATACCGGACCTCGAGGATCGCGTGAGGCATACGTCACAGGCGCCGCTTTCGTTTTCTTTTTTTTTTGCTCCTCGTATTCTTTTTTTTCGGCGCTAAACACTTCCGCCGACGGCATCGTGCGCGAACTGTCGTCTCGTTCGCGCAGCGCACGATTTTGCGCGCTGTGCACAAGGAAACATGAGTGAGTTGCGGTATAATTTAGTGCTACACGAATACTGAGGCAGAACAAGGGGATCACAGAGCGTGACCACGCTCTGGAACACAGTAGAAAATGGCATAGTTTCGTTACCTGCGCACATGAGCACACAACCGTGGGAAAAAGCAGACGAAGCGGAAGTACATCTCTCTTGCTTCGGTGCAAAGTAAAACAAAAAAACACGCAGACGTTCTGTTTGTGTGTTTTATTATTTCTCTAAATTTCAATTCGTCAATTCAAGCAACAGATCGCACAGATAACAGATCTTGTCTTGAATAATTCTCGAAGTCAGGTGTCACCATGAGCGACGTCACACTGCAAAGCAGAGTACGTAGGCGCAGGGACGTGAGTACGTCACCGTCCGGCTTGGAGCGCACCGGCCGCGAGGAGAAGGGAGAACGGCGTTCGGATTGAAATTTCAGAGATTTCCGCGGCGCGTAGCGATGTAATTCTTTGCGAACACGATCGTTGGCGCGCATTGTATGCTCTGCGCTTGTCAGCTGAAAATGGTCCGACCTGGTGAGGGGCCCTTTAAGTAATAGTAAGGAACTTTTGCCAACCTTAACTTTTGAACTTCGGGCAAACGCAACCAACTTTTTCCTCCTCACAAAGTCTTCAAAGAGTACTTTTTGAAAGAGTAGTCACCCACATTAACTGGTTGAGTTTTGCTCTTTGAAGGGACGCAAACAGTTCCACGGCGCAGAACAGTGACAGCGTGGGACAAATGCAATTTCTGACTGAGGTACCGCTGTCCTCGATGATTTTTTAAGTGCCTGCCTAATTTTCATTCTCTGTTTGAGCGCGGCGAACATATCTGTAACGCCCGTGATAGGGCTAGGAGGCCTCCCGGATAGGGCTAGGAGCCTCCCTGTCCCAGCATGGGACTAGCGAGGCAGGTGGCAACACCTTGTACAGGACAAGAATAAATTTTTTTTTCCTCCTCCTCCCCCTCCTCCTCCTGTGGGATTAGAGGAGCGCAAACACTGTTCGACTCCTAGCAACTCGTCTGGTGTGACACTGTCCGTTCGGCTAGTTTGCGTTGTACTGTTGGTCTTTGCTGCAGTGATAGCGTGCCACTCGCACTGTGGCATGCTGTTTCTCTGTCTTCGGCTTCGAAGTTTTCAGTGATTACGAAGTTCTTTGTCGCCTCCATACAGTCGCTGTGTTGTAAGCTTCCCAGTTTCGAAATAGCTGCGCGCATCGGAAAGCTGCTTTGTCTAGAGCGCGCAGCTAAATGACCTTTAGACCCCCCTTCGTGTTTGTTTGGGTACTCTTCATTCTTTGCGTGAAGTCAGAGACCTCCTAAACTCCAGCAAAAAAAAAAAAAATGAGCCATTTCACTCTGGAAAGGTGGATGACCAGCGAAGCAGGTCCGATCGGCGCTGAGCTTCGTAAGATGCGCCGGCACATGCGGCTACGCGTGACCGTTCGTCGTTGAGAAACGTGGAACCGCGCCCTTTGGCAGGGCCTCTGTATACGCGAGTTGTACTGAACGGAGACACACGTTATCCTTTATCAGCGCCTCCTTACACGTGCCGCCGCAGACTCGAAAAAACTCGCCCAACGTTCTCGCCGGGGATTCATGCACGCGTCAGCACATCCACCGCCTCCTGCCGTCGCTCTTCCGACCGTATGCCGTTGATTTCCGAGAGGTAGTCATCGAACCATATAGACGACCAGATGGTCGGCCTAGCGTGATCCGAGGTTGCGATCAAGAAAGTCTCTCTTTGGAACCTTGCGTAGGCGCCGTCGAATCCCGGCACCGTGCCCTCGACGTCTCTTTACGGCATTCTAGGCGTCGCGATGTGCGTCGTCGGCTCGTGTTGCTTACGTACCACATCGCGGGCACGCTCTCCCTTCTCGGGCCGCCGGGTTGGCACGACGTCGACTGGCTCCTCGTTGGTACGCTGCTCTGTCGCCTTATGAGGCGCGCACTGCGTCGTCATACGTTCACGGAGACACAGCTGCGACGGAGTGCCGTTTCACTCACTCCGGCGCCAGCGGCGATATGCATTTGCTTTTGTTGCTGGCTCTTTCGCTCTCACTTTTTAAGGGAGAGTAACAGGAAATTTCAGTCTGTCGTGTTTTGGGACGTTCTGTTGTCTGTAGTGTGGCGTGCTGTAGTACTTGATCAACAATTAAAAATTAACAGACACCTCTTTAGGGCTATGTAAATTTGTTAGTGGAAAAAAAAGGGAAAAGTTTTCCATGGGGATTCGAACTTGCGACCTGACGATCCCGAACCCAGTATCTTACCACTGCACCACTCCGAGCGTGCCTTCATAAGCACATTAATCTTGGCCATGTCAACAGTAAGAATCTCTGTATGCGTTGATGTTTACATTTGTATGTTGGGAGCCAAGATGCGCTTTCACTCCACCGCATCAACTGGTGCCTCTCTAGAAGAGCAAAAGTGTTGTTACCATCGACAACTACATCGTGTAGTGCTAGAACATCGATTTTGTTTTACGACGTCCATATTAAATAAAATGTTCAGAAATTGACAACGGTGACCGGAGACACTGTTACGGTTATTACTGCTAATTTGGACAGCTGTCTCTCGCTCTTTACAGTTTTGAGGGCGCATATAAATCGTCTGTTCAGTGCACAATAGTTGCATAAACATTCGTGGATGAGTTTTCATTTAGACAGCATACCGGTTTCTCAGGGCAGCGCTGTTCCAGAATACTGACACCCGAGCGAGACAGCTTTTCACGTAACTTTGTGGGACAACCCAAAACTTCTTTTTGGCTTCGCAAAAGCTTATGCAATATTTCTGAGGAATTAACTAATGTGTCAGCGTAAAAGCGCGTGTAAGTCGACAGTCCTGTGTGCCAATATTACCAAATAAAACAAAATGGATACGCAGCCGTTCCCGCAGATGGTATGATTCTGATCAGCGGCCGATTTTAAGGAGGCCGGTAGGGCGTTGCTGGTGCCTCGTCGCCAGGGCAGAATTACGACAATTTGCCTCGTCGAGTTTCATTGTCGGTGCTATCAGCGTTGCCGGATTCAGAGAACGCACCGTTGAATACCGCGCAAGAGAATAGTGCAATGTACAACCAGCGTACAACCACCGATGTGAAACTGGCATACAATTTTAAAGGGACACTAACGTGAAAAATGATTTCTTCTGCATCAGTAAATTACCGTTCTACAACACCAAAAACACCACTCTTACAACGATAAGACGTTTGCTAAGCCAGAAAAAGCACAAGAACGAAACACGGGTGGCGATGCCTACTTAAGTTCCCGCACCTGGAGGCTGTGACGTCTTGGATTTTGATGCCATCTTCTAGAGCCTACTAATTACGTATATCGGTACAGATTGACTACATTGTGTTCTAAAGGAACCAAATATTAAACATGGCAAGTTTCGGGAACCTTTATTCAGTCAACGCGGCCCAAATGCGAATACATACTTTGGAATCCCTGACGTCACGCCGACGTACCGGCGCTGGGGTTTCGGCGCGAAATTCGAATGCTGATACTTGGACCTTCATGTTCTCATCTAATAATCAAACTATTTTTTTTTTAAATGTCTGCCTGCAGGGTTCTCAAAGAATGCTTCATTAGTCTAAACTGATTTATTGTTTCCCTTTAGTGTCCCTTTAAAGCGAAGGCGATACCACGCCACGTGTGATCGTTCCCCCGCTTGCGACAAGTAGTTTCTTCATCCACTTTCATGGCCACTAATTTATCATTTCTTTAGTACATTTAGCTAGTACGAGTATTTTCCCCTATGTTGTACTTGGTGTCTTTGTTTGCTGGCTTACTATATGTGTAGACTTAGAAGATGGGTGGCTCCACTTTGACGACCCTCCTCCAATGGTTTCTGCATTATTTCTCTCCCCCCCCCCCCCCCCGAGGTATGCAGCCCGCTGCCGAGCTATTCGCTGAGTTTCGCGTTCGAATATTTGTTCCGACGCTATTGCGGCCGTTCTTGCGGTTGAGTTGTAAGGAAAGGCTGCCCGATTTGAAGCTGCATACGTTTTTCCTCCATTCTCCGAGTATTGTTCGCTGGCTGCACGCGGACTTCCAAACAGCTGCAAGTGACTCCATGTAGGGTTGTTGTATATGTCACGTGCCTCTTTGTTCGAGCGCCCCTGTGCTGCCGTTTTAACACTTACCGTGTTTATTGTTGGCAGCGAATAAACAGCTGCTTTTATGATGGCCGCGGTCAGCGACTCTTTCGTTAACAGTCGGAGCTGCACCTGAAGTTATAGTAGCGGCTCTTTTTAATCCTCCCACCGTCATTACCCGCGTTGTTTGTTCCCGCACCCTTACATAAAGAAAGAAAGAAAGAAAGAAAAATGGAAAACGGGGTTGGCCTCTAATTGCTGCTGCATGTGGTGATGCGTCTGTTCTTAACTGCCCGTCCATACAAACACAGTCGTCCAGACAGCACGCTAGAGCGCTTTGTCGATTAATGGGGCGGACATTGCGAATATTCTTATGAACGATCCCATTCGCGGCAACTAATGGGTGCCGTCGCCGGGGCCGCCTTGCCGTGTGCAAATAATCGGAATTCATTTTATCCGGGAAGGCGATGACGTCACGTTTCGCGACGTGACGAATGCTGAAAGTGGGTTCTCTTGACCTCTTTCATTTTGTCGTTTCGGCCAAGGTGATGTTTTACGCGTGCTGTAAGCCATAAAAACGCAACAAAGTCGAATCATGGTGCTCGCGTAAAGACTTGAGACCGACTCTGACCGCGGAGCTCTCGTCAAAATGGAGCACGTTGTAACACAAGCAGACGACACCTTGCTGTGTGTCGGAAGTGCTTAAGTGTAGCGAGAAATTGTACGTGTGCATTCTCTTTCTATTGCTTTCTTTTTATAGAAACAAATTAACTAACATTCCAGCTATTAGGAACAACATTTGTTCGCCATAAAGTTGGGAAAATTATCGATGACGCGCCCTGGGCAGCCAATCGGATATTTCGCCCCACTAACGTCATCGGGGCAAATGACGTCAAATGGGTAGGGACGGCTGAAAATTTCGCCGAGCAGTGTGCTGCGATCGGCAGCAATCTACATATTTGAAGCCTCATAAGAAATTACACCCTTTATGCGCAGCACCTGGATGCGTCAATTAATGCTCAGAAGGACCTACTCTAACGACTCGATGCCGTTGTGCAAAATGGTCAGAATCGTTCCAAGGTCCCTTTAAAGGATTAAATTGTTTTTCTGACTTCAAACGGCTTTGCAAATTGATCAGCCTCAACAAAATATTGCACCACATTCAGTAAATATAAACCTAATAAATAAAGTTTAGGAACGTTTGAATCTGCAATCGCGAAGATTAAACAAATGCGCTTACAGTACTAGCCATCATTTCCGCGGTAGCGACCGCAGCGCCAGAGTTTCCTCTAGCGATTTTAGTAGGAATATCTGTGGTTTAGAATTGTGAATAAATTTCGGCCGTACTGGATTAAACCGTATACTACTTCGTCTCATACGCAGCATAGGCATGTACCCAAGGGGGGAACCGGGGGGAGGGCGCCCCCCCCCCCGAATTTAAGACGCATACCCCCATCCCCGCCCACGCCACCACGCATTCATAAAGCGCCGCCAAATCAATGTTGAAACTTGACAGCTATTCGGTGGTCAACATTTTGCTGCCTTTTTCACTCCTTCTGGATGGCGGTAGTTATAGGCATCTCCTGGGGTGGGAAGGCCAGTTTCCTCATCGATTCAGTGCCCGCACGATTAACTCGAGATGCATTCAGTTGTCACCGTCTTTTCGACGGTCACACGCATAGCTGTTACTTTATTAGTTCAACCTTCTTTGTTTAGACTTATGCAGGAAAAAGATTTGATTCGTGGTCAGCTGCTGGTCTCTTCTGGTTAACTCTTCTGGTTTTTCCCTAATTGTAGAGCTCTTTTCGTGCAAAATTGCCAACTGGAAACAAGAGTCGCAAGGAGTTGAGAAATGAGGCGATCTACTAAGGGAGACAGCCAAAGCAACAGCCATACAGGAAGGGAAAGCGAAAATTCACAAATTTAACCATTGTTTATAAAAATATTTATGGATCAACATCTTTTTATTTCGAAAGTAAGTAGAACAGAAAAAGGAAGTGGAGAACAGTTCCGTGTGCTTCGAATGACGCTTCTACAGTTATCATTGGAGCCGTCTAACGTAGCCACTTCTCTGCTGTGCTTATGTAGGTGTTTTTCTAACCTACCGCGGTGGGCGTAGTACGTCTAGAATCGGTGTCCTGCGCTATACGCGGTTGTACGGGACTGGCCGACAGCCATGCATCGTTACGTAACTTCCCAAATAACAATACCGAGTCGGTTGTGGCACTTCACCTCGTAGGGCATAAACGAGAGATCCAAAAGAACTGTGATTGCTCCCCAGATATATATTTCTCTATAATTCTTCCAGAGCTGATTGAAAAAACGCTGCTATGGTCGGATACAACTTAAGTCTGCAGTGAAGCCCCGCCCATGCCCTCATAACCACCAGCCACTGTTCCTCCGTGAGGCTGCAAATAATTCGTACTTCAAAGTTTCCCTTTTACCCAAATAAGGCGGTAACCGCAAAGCTAAAATTATTAGTGCGTAATTTTATACCTTTTGCCTCGCTTAATGTAGTGGAATGACCAAAGCTTAATTCTTTATTGAACTGAAATAACATGCTTGCTTTGCTGCAACTATTTACTGTCAAGTATGACTTCAAGGGCCCCTGAAACTGTTCGGACAAATTTTGTAGATGCGTAAGGTACAGCTTAAATATAACATTCGCACCACAATTTAACGTGGCGTTGTCGGCGGGCTGCAGGCATCCGGCAGACCATGGCGACCGGGCAAGGACGAGACGATTTCTAGTGCGAAGCTTGCATGGTTTATTCAAAGTTTGATGAAAGATGATGAGAAGAGAATGAAGGGATCAAAAGTACATTTCGGAGCCCCTTAAATAGGCTCTCTACAATCGTGGGAGGGATCTAGCTTCCGTCGACGTCACGTGACCGGCACAGAGTTGGATTGGCGGAAAGAGGGCCCCGCCTCTAGTGGTACCGAGAGTGAAGTTCGGCGTTGTTTGTGCGGACAGCTGCATGCAAGGGTCGCGCGGGGTGGTCAAAGGAGACGGGTGGTTCGACACCAAGACGGCGGCGACTTATAGCATCGTGGGTGGGGGGCCCTCGGGCTACGAAGAGCGCGTAGGAGGGGTGACTGTGTGCCGGCTTCCGCCCCTCGGGCTACGAAGAGCGCGTAGGAGGGGTGACTGTGTGTCGGGCTTCCGCCACCCGGTTCGCGGAAGCAATGCCCTGGCCTTGAAGTCAGCCCCTCGTCGCTTAACCGCACTGTGCCGAGACATTCGCAAGCTGTCCAGATGCCCGAACAGAACGCGGAAGTGCTTTCTTCGGGAAGTGTGTTTTTTTTGCGAGGTTGTGAGACAAAAGGGGACTCGTTGCACTGCAAGGGATTTGTGGCAACGACCTGGACGTATTGGAACTCCCGATAGTGTCACCTTGGAGCCCCGTTGTGTGCACACTGCGCGCACCGCAGTGTGATTGGACGAACGATGGGGCGAGGGGGTTGCTGGGAATGCTTTTAGGTGCGTGCGGGGCCGTTGGTGGGGATTCGGTGTAGATTCGGCTAAGAAAGAAGACCAAAATTCTAACATGTTACTCGTAGTGATGTCCGTGTAAATACTTTCCTTTCTATCGCTTGCATATTCTATCTTAATAAACAGTTAACCCCATTGCAATCAGCGTCACTGGCTTGCCTACTGTAACGTGACTTCGCGACATCCATAATATCTTCAAGTTTTCCCTCACTGACATCGAGGCGAACATCAACTCCGAGCTTCCTGGAATTGTAGACGCTTGCCCGTCTCTTTTGTGCGTTGCTGGTTCGTGGAAGTTCTCCTGTAGAGTTTGACCGTTCGAAGAAAGGGTCCTTTAAAGTCGCACGCGCACACACACACGCACACACAAAGAGGCATGTAAATACTGCGGGGCTTCCGCCAGACCGGCAGACACTCGCAATGGTCATGGCGAATTAGGCAGTCACGCTTCATTTCGACGAGGCCTGGCGGGTGAAGGTCGGGTGAGAGAAAGTCCTTTCTGCACGAAATGCGGGACGTCAACCGTAGCAGAAGTCACGCCTCATTTCGACGAGGCATGGTGAGAGAAGGTCGGGTGAAATTCCTTTCTGCACGTGGTGCTAGACGCCAACCGTAACAAGAGGTGTATCGCACAGGCGTATTTCATTTCTCTTTTGTGGATTTACGCGTTTTTATGGCGAATGGTGGATGTTATTCACATTTGTACTAGTAAAGCACCCCCCCCCCCCTCACCGAAAAAAAATCCTGGCTACGTGCCTGACGCAGCATGCAACGTTACGAAGGCTAGACACGCTTTTCTCAGTGCTCGCGTTCAGAATAACAGCAAAAAAAAGAGCGTTTCGCATACGAACGAAATGTATATACTCCGTTTCATACATAATTTCATACATCATACATCATACTCCGCGCGTTCCATGTTCCATGTATGCTTCGCTGTACGCCAGGGGCGTTTGCTCGCGCAAGCATGCATGTGAGGCTGCCGCGACGGGATGCAGATAAAAGAACAACGAAAAGCCAATTGATATTAAACGACGTGTTATGAGCCGAATGAGCGCATGGTTCGTCTGCTTCTAAGGGTAAATTATTATTTTCATTCAGAACTGACCTTATATATAAAAACATTTTCACGAAAATCGGTCAAAGGACACCGAACTATTTCTAAGTGCGAACGCAGGCACTGCAAAAGGTATCTCTAGCCTCCACAGCGTTGCACCTGATGTATGAAACGGAGCATAGGTAGGTTTGCGTTGCGTAATTAAATCGGAAAACAACTCCACCTGCGCCTTCCGAACCCCCAGCGCCACCTGTCGACAGTGGTGGCGAAGAGCGCTGTGGTTAAAAATCGGAATTCCCCGCAGTTAAAAATAAATGGCAGCTGTGTACGCTCCTGTATAAAGTGCCGCAAAAGCTCGGAAAAGTGCAGTTGGGAATATTTCGAATTCCAGTAATTTTTATTTTTATCTGTGGAAGCCGTACAACGACGACATCACAGCTGCCGACGCGCGTCTTTCCATTTATAATAGGCAGGCTTTCATGTATTGTCAAGCTGTAGCGAGCAGCGTTTTCCCGCCAACCTGCATAGCCTGTACCAGTGTGTGAAGAGAAACTCAACTACAAAAATTACACGAACAAGCAGTGCGTACGTAATTAGTCAAAGGGTCGTCTGCAAAGTGTTTCCTGTATATTAGGGCAACTCTCTCTCTCTCCAACTCGTGGAGTTTAGTGTCACTTGTTGATTGATAGATCTTCTCCGTTTGCTATTAAAATTGACAGCGCTTCTCTGTGGTAGTGAAATGGCAAAATTTAGGTGTTTTAATACAGTTCATTCTTTTTCACTGACACTTTAAACTTTGGTCTGCTGCGTCAAGTATAATAGGACACCTCAACGCGTCGTGTGCGTGCTTCGTTAATTTTTACTAGGGTCACGTTCCAACGCGTGCTTCAGTTGTCCGTGAGTGTCGAGGAATCTGCTATCAACGATAGTCGACTGGCGCGTGAAAAGTTTGTCCCGTATACATAGCGTTATCACGCAGTACGCATTCTTTGGAAATGTCGGCAGTTCGTTGGGGGGTGTCAGGATTGGGGGCTCAATCCCATCGTCCGTGGTCCTTTGCCAAGATTGGAGTACGGCATGAATTCGAAGGTAGCTGGCCCATGCCGTCGTCCAACTTATTTACGCTGAGATCGTTGATGAAGTGAAGAACTGTTTCTCATCGAGAACGAGGAAAAAGGGTTTATTTACAGAAATTAAATCAGTCTAACATGACTGCTTGAGAAAAAGAGTAACAGTCCAACATGACTGTATGAGAGAAGTGACTCAGTCTAACATGACTGCTCAAGAGAAGTGTTCCCAGCATTCGCACAACCACAGTTTTTATACACTCGATCCGCCGGTCCTACGACGCGGCGACTGTTCGTTTACTCATCACCAACTCGCCGCTGCTCTGCAGATCAGTTTACAGACACAAAGGCAACCGCGCTCTGATGCCCGACGACGGCGTTGGCGGGGTGCCGAAGCGTGAGACGCACCAAAATACGTTGTCCCCACGGCAGCTTGTCCGTGCGTGTCAAATCAGCTCCGCGTTGGGGAACTCCGGAATCATTGTTCACACACGCCGAACTAGTTCCGTCACAATGTCGATGGGGCGGGTGGAAGGCGGCGGATTCCAGCGCAAAGGCCGCTTCTTTGAACGCCTCCCAGCTGCAGCGACGGAGAGGGAGAGGTGCGCGTCGTGTCGCCCTGTCGTAACTGTGTGGCAATCTTGTTTCGCAGCTCGCCATTCTTGACAGCGGTTAAACAGGAATATAATAATGTTAGCAGCCGGCACCATTCGACGACCCGGTGAACGGGTCGTCGAACGTTTTAAGAGTGTGACTGTGACTAACGGTAAAGGGAGAGAGAGAGAGAGAGATTGAAGGGAAGACGGAAAGGCGGGGAGGTTAACCAGACTGAGTCCAGTTTGCTATCCTACACGTGGGGAGGGGAATGGGGGAGTGAAAGAGGGAGAGAGAGAACTTAGGTGTAGGATGTAAAGAATTTTAAGAAGGGGAATGGGGTGATAGATACGAGGAGGGGCGGAGGAGGGACGGGCATAAAAGGCGTCGAGATCGAAGTTTGTGGATAATTATGGACATAGGGAGAGCGTCTCGGGGTCACTGTCCGATCGCTATACGCCAGGCGGCCGTGGCCAATCGCCTAGCTGAGGCTCCCCTACCCGGTCGTAACACGTGCTACTTTAATTGTTGCGGAGGGCCCGTTCTAACTAAACGTCTCGGCAGTTTTCAGAGTAGACGGGTGTCGGGACACACGACACAAGTCGCTTGGGGCTACTGGACCTTACTTTACTGCGAAGAATGGGTGCCGTAATTTTCACATAGGCTCCTGAACGGGAATCATCATCCCTGTTTCGGACTGTCTGCCCCATCGATTCCCGAGTGGGATCAAATAACAATGTGTGTCGCGTTGATGACAATAGCATGACCGCAAGTTACTTCCAAACATCTATTCTAACAAGTCGGGACAGCAGGTCACCAAAAGTGAGCGAAACTTGCATCATATTATGCTGTCGAAGTTCTAGAGCAAAGCTTCGTTCCCGTCTTTTTTAATCTAGAATAATATAACATGCCCGCAACGCTGAAAGCGCGATTGAGTGAAAGGCGACTTGCAAAATAGTGCCGGCCCTCTTCCCTACGTAGCCGTGGCCGTACCACTCACTCGAAGATCTGGCTGGAAAACGGCGGTTATCTACACTGTTACATGGGCTGCAACAAGTCTGGCCTGCAAACAAGAGGACACATGATAGTGCACTGACTTGATTTTGTTTGGCCTCGTTTCCAACGCTGTTCGTTTTTCCAAGTCATGTATGTACCAGCTAGATCATCGACATGCATTATATAAATGTATCGATTCGTAAGCGAAATATTAGTAGCTGTTTTTTATGTCAGCATTTTTTAAAAACAGCATAAGGATGATAGCATAACTTGATGCGAAGTGGCTGCACGCTTAAGCAAGGGAAAGCTTTTGTCAGAAGTTGAGCAAGGTGTTGTTTCGGCAACGCAAAAACGTCCATCCTCGTTGTTAACGTATTCTCGTCCGGGGAGTGCTAGGAGTTTGTCTTTGCGTGGTGTGTACAACCTTCATGCATATATTATTACAGAGAGAAGTGGGTAAAAACATATACATAAGGTTTTAAAAAAAACCATCAAAAAGTGGTTCGGTAACATAGCAAAATTTATTAGTTAATTGTATCCGGGAGCGACGATGTCTCATATGGCCGAACGAAATTCTCAGTTGTCCTTGAATGCAACAACGGCGCCGGGAAGGTGGTTCCATTCCTGAGAAGTCCTGAGAATAAATGATTCGCGACAGCTTCTGTTGTGGCACTGAATTATTCCAACCTTATGGCTATGATCAATGCGAAAGGAAATATGGGTAGGAGGTGATATAAGGTTATCACGCAGGAATGAATTGTGGAAATGAAATAAAGCAAGGCGAAAGAAAGCATCTACGCCGGGCTGACAGCGGAGGAAGTAGCTAGGAGTGTTCTCATGGAAGTTACGCTTGATGTACGGCCATAATTTCTATAAATGAAGCGCGAGGCATTGTTTTCGGTTAGCTCCAAGTGATTGAATATTTTCCGCTTGACCATCTTCGTCGCTGCGCGGCAGCGCCACCACGCCATCGCACGAGGCCTATGCTATTCGCGTAATTTCCGCAGCTACCTACTAAGTATGAGGCGGAGTGTAGTTTTCTTGCAATGCGGCTCCATCGCCGTGTGACCGCCGCTCGCACCATTTACCCCGCTTGACAGAGGGTGAAAAATAATGGAAGTCGAATTTTAACTGCGTTCGAATATGCGCAGACGCTAGGTTAGCGGATCTAATCTCGTCGCCAGACAATTTCCGAGCGTTTTCTTTTTTTAATTTTTCCCCCTGCTTTCACAGCTGCGACGACTATGGTGATCCTATAGTGAAATAACGAACGTGGCAGGTCAGTTCGGCGCTCTTCGTGTGCCGTAGCCGACGTCCTTGCCGTGGATTTCTCTGAATTGTGCCTCCCCCCACCCCCCTAGTAAGAATGCGCTGTGCGTCCCCGACCCGTAGCTGCTGGCCGTACCGGCGTGCCTACGCAGCAGGACGACGGAGCCCAGCGCTAGTACTCACTCCCTCGCGCCGCGTTGCGAGATGCGGAAGAGCGCGCGCGACGATGGGTGCTGCCCTCTGTGCGGTGGAGCCACCGTGCAGGACAGAAGACGCGAGTCAGGCATGCTGCCGTAGCCCGTGCTGTTACCGGCGTTCTCTTCTTGACTGTTCCTGCTGCCTCTTGGAAGGCGTCGCACGGGATGACGGTGGGGGGTAGGCAGTAGAGAAGGCCCGGGTGGCGCCGAGAAGCGGCGGCCGAGGCCAACAGCCGACGCTGCGCCGGTACCGACTGGCTGTTATGGGGAGGAAGGGGGGGGGGGGCGACCACGCGGTAGCCGAAGTTTCTGCGACGCGCGCAAGGCTGCGGACGAAGGAACAACAAAGCAAACAAGAGAGACCGCGGTGCAATCGTCGTTGTCGTCTTCCCTGTCTCTCGAAAGATCGGTGTCCTTGCGCTCTGCCGCTGCGCGCTGTGAAAAGGGGGTGGACTGCGGCGCGACCCCCGAAAATAACGCCTTGACGTCGGAGAGTCATCCGGCTCTCTTCGCGGCGGCTCCCCTCTTCATCTCTTTCTCTCTCACTTCGTCTTACCTCGCCGGCGATGGTTCCCGCGTTTTGATTTTTTCTTTCTTTCTCTGCTGCTGCTGCTGCTGCTACTGCTGTCGGCGTCGCCGTTCCCCCTCCTTCTCGTCAACCTCTGGAGGCAACAGCTCGCTGCTCAAAAACAACCTCGCAGAAAAGAACTGCACTGGGCGCGTTTTAGCAGAGGGAGAAGGTGGGGGGGTAGGCCTGGCCACGCGGTAGGTGTAGCAGCAGCCAGCAGCAGCTCTCTGCGCAATTGCCACTACCCCATTGCTGGCGCTTGCTCGTGGCATGGGCAGGCAGGCAGGCTTTCACAAAGGTGCGGGGGGAAGGAGAGAAGAGGGAGAGGCAGAAGAGGGCTCTCTTTCCTTCGTTAGTCGCTGCGCGTGGCATCGGCGTCGTGTCGACCCCGGGACGACGATCCCGCGGTTTGCCCCGCTGCCACAGACGTTTCGCTTGTGTTACTCTGCGCGCACCCCTCTACACTTTTCTCTCGTTGACTGTCATTCGTTGGTTTTGATCGGCAGGCGTTTTCCGATGGGTTGGCGGCACGCACGCGAATCTCCCCAGCGTAAAACTCATCCCAACCCCGTTACGACTGGGCGGGCCCCGGAAGTCACGCTTCTCCGCAATGCGTTGCTGTGACGTTGTGTAGTCGCCGTCTGTGCGAATGCGTCAGAGCTTTTTGGCAATTGAAGCGCAGGCTGGCGCCTAGAGGTTTATAGTGTGTGTAAATAGCCGCGAACACGTGATTAGATTGGTCGTTTGTGCGCTGCTAGCCTTGGCAGCGGGATAACATTGGCATGTGTAGCAGTTGGCACTGTGTGGCACAAAAGAATTCCAGTATCGCGTTGTTATACAGCTTCTGTATTGCCAGTTGCTGAACAACGTTAGATTTCAAATGCAGTTATTTTTTCGAATACGTTCGGTGTTTCAGCAATTCTTCGAGCTGACATTTGGCATGTTGCCAAAATCATGATGCAAATGTGGTGGCAGCCTTCTAAATTGAGGGCTGATGCGGTTGCTTCTCACATTGTGCCTCAAAATATTGGATCTTCTCCACTCAGGCTTAAGATTTGCTGGTATCTAGTGAAAAATATAGATCTAGATTGGCTGCTAGATGTCAAGCCTGGCCATTGCAAGGTAATGCCATCACAAAATTGTGGAGAGTTCTGCTTATCAGAGAGAACATTTGATGACCCACTTGGCGGCACAGTGAAATTCATTCTCCAAGAAGTGTGCAGGTTAGTTAAGTGGAAATTAATGAATTGATCGCAGAAGGTGCTGTCTAATTTAAGAGTTAAATAAGGCTGTGCATCATTTCGTGCAATCAATGCACCTCTTGTGGTTTGGTGAATTTAGCAAAAAGTATCAGGTTCATGCAGTTAGTTTTGTTTACCCAGTAAGCTAGGCTAGGCTTGGAGATATGCCAAGGCTAGTTGAAATTAAATTGGAAAGGCAAGGCATAAAGCCAGTACATTGATGGAAAGGGGGGCTGGTCATTGGTTTCATGACATTGCTCCTCAAACTTGCTGAGGAGTGCATTATTGTTCTAGTTGACATTTTCACAAAAGGACTCACTTGTGATGTGCAAAGCTAAGTGGAATACCAAATTATTTTGTGATAGTTTGCTCCGAACTGCTGCTTATGTCAGGATTAATACTCCGCATTCCTTGAGCTTTGACCAGCTTCATTTGTGCAACTGCAGCAATTGAACTAAAAAATTAACTCGTGGTGAAACAGCTATGCCGATTGCTCCAAATTGTGTAATGAGCAGTAGTTTGCACGATTTTGTACCACGACCCGTCGCGGTTGCTTAATGGCTATAGTGTTAGGCTGCTGAGCACGAGGTCGCGGGATCGAATCCCGGCCACGGCGGCCGCATTTCGATGGGGCGAAATGCGAAAACACCCATGTACTTAGATTTAGGTGCACGTTAAAGAACCCCAGGTGGTCGAAATTTCCGGAGTCCTCCACTACGGCGTGCCTCATAATCAGAAAGTGGTTTTGGCACGTAAAACCCCATAATTAATTTGTTTTTTTTTTATTTTGTACCAAAACGGAATTTTATCAAAAATTTGTGCCAAGCATGTGCCAAATGAGGCACAAGAACCACAGCCTGTTGTCGATACTGCCTCCATGGTAGAACTGAAATCAAACAGAGCAGCCCTAGCCAAAGATATATCCAAATTCGTTGGCTCTACATTTGCTGTTTTCGTGCTTTTGTTGCATATCTTTGGCAGACGTCCCAATGTAATGCCTCTGCACAGTCCTTTTGTCTGTGCCGTTTGTGCTGCAGTTTGGTATTCCTCGTGCCAGCATGACACAGAGCTCACTTGGTTAGGATGACAGACCAGAAAGAAGCCTCTGATAATGTCCATTTGCACATTGTTCACCATATTTGCTGACGGTGCCACTTGGAAAATGTCTTTAACACGTGTACTCAGCTGCTGACATATAGGTTGCTTATGAGTGGGGAACTTCCTTGCAACCTTGCACTTCTAGTTTTTCACTTTTGTGTTACTCAGTGTTCTTTTGCATAGTCAGCTGCTTTTGATTATCTGTTGCCAGCTGCTTCAATTCCTTCCTCCTGTTCTGCTTGTCTATACAGCAGACACATTTCTTTCTTTCTCCTTTCCTCCTCCTCCTAAGGCCTTCCTTTGCCCTTCCCTATGCAGAGTAGAATGTAGGTTCCTACATCAGCAATAGCGGAATTTTCTGCATTACATTAAAACTCTCTTGCATACATTAATGTCACAGTTACTTATCCAGCCCATATAGGCAATATTGCTTGTGTGCGAGCCTGAGCAGTTGGCAGATAGTATGTCTATTATTATGTGCATATTAGAGGTTGCATACATATAGTGAAGAAGTCGACAGCAGCAGCCAAGTGTATAGAAGTGAACTAAACAAACTTAAAGAAACTGACTGGTGGGCTAGTTGGTATTTTATCACTTGAAGTATAGTGCAAACGGGGCACACAAAGAGACAGAGAAGATGAAGACACAACATTACTTCAAAATATTGCACGCCTTCCTTTTGTGACCGAATGAATGCACGGACCCGCCAAACAGCATTAGCATGGCACATGGGAGCAGTCCATGCTAATGCTGTTTGAAGAGTGTTGAATGTTTTCACTTAGTAGCACCATGTCATTGTATTCTAAATGGGTCCAGCACATTGCATTGAATGAGGAGTATTGAGCTACATGGAAGTGAAGAAAAAGAAGTTAACAGAAATTGAAATAAATAAATAGAAAGCTTACCAAGTTTATCACTGATTCACACATTTGTGTGCAATCTGCTTGTATTCGAATTTCTCTCTCTCCCTCCCCCCCCCTTTTTTTTTCCGTCTTTGTAATTGTCAGCCTAGATCTGCTGATGGTCTCCTTTCATGTACATGGGATTTCTCCAGATCTAAAATTGTCTGTCTGTCAGCCCCTTTAAGTATTGTTACATCGGACAGGTGGGCTACCTAGAAAAGGCTCTGCTTCAGATGCCCAGCAACGTCTGGATTTTTTGGTACGCTGCTTTCTTATCGCACGGAATATCGCACTGGCTCTCACTGTTTGCTGCTACATGTTTAGGCTGAAGCTGTGATTTTGGCTTTGCCCAAGCTTCATCGTGACATGTTCTACTGATGTGCTGTACTCGCAGTAGTTAATGTCCCATTTTGTTTCCCTCATTTCATTGCAGCGACATTTCTTCAACATTTCTGTTGTGCAGGATTCCCCTTATCTGTGAGAGCAGGAGGCTACCCAACCTTTCTCCCTAGTCAATATGCTGGGTAAGTAACGCTGCTGGCCTATGCATTTGAACATCTGCATGCTATTACTGGATTTTCACAGCAAACTATTCTAAATGTCCCGATTTTTCTGTGGACGCATCAATCACTGAGGTTTTTCCCAAGTTGCCTACAGTACCTTGAAATTTGACCTTGCAAACATATTGTGGCTTTGTCAACAGCAAATGCACAATCCTACTACTGCCTATGAATATAAAACTTAAGATTGGGCTTAAAGCCTTAAGTAGTGAGCTGACCAATAGAAGGTTGCCTAGAGCACTTACCATATTTTTGTCAAAGAAACGAAGCTTAAGCTCTGTACCAACTCGGATTTTGCTGTTCACATAAATGTGACGGCAACTGTTGGACTGATTTGAACAAAATTTGTTGCATTTGAGAGAGACTCCAATTCGACGGCCTGGAATTTTTTACCAATATCCACAAAAATTGGTAAATCAACAAATTTAAAGAAGTTTGAAGAAATATAACTCTGCACTAAAAGCAGATAGTACATTCTGTAAACTGGATCTGTTGGAGCACCTGAAGTGGACAAATTTCATATATGAATTGAATTCACAGCTTGCACGGATTTGTTTCGATGTTTACGATGGCTTTGTGAAAGTCTTACAAGTTAGTGGTATATTACAGAGTGATGTACGATACATCAATTTTGTCCATTGAGATGAGTTAAGTGTAGTTTACAGAATTATGATATTGAGTTTTTGTGGGGAGTTAGAGTTGTGAACTTAATACTTAAGAGGAAGCTTTAGCTTGGCCCCAACTCCGATGCGACCTTTTTATTAAAATACACGAAAAACGTAGAAACGGTTTTCTGAGATAGCCACTTAGCCAATTTGAATGAAATTATTGCATTTGAGAAAGAAAGTTAAATTCTAGTGACTGTTCTAAATACTTCGATTCAATGCCAGCATACTTCTAAAGAATTTTTCAAACTTGCAAAGTTTGAAAAATATAAAAGCACGAACTTTACAAATTCGTAGCTCTGCACCAAGAACATGTATCGCAGTTTTGTAAATTACATCCGTTAAAGCATCTAGAGTGGACAAATTTGATTTATCAATTTGTATCCTACGTGAGTTAGTTGCATTGGTTACAATAATTTTGCAAAAGCCCTATCGCGTATTAATAGTCTACTTGAGAGCCATTTTTAATACATCATTTTTGCCCGCTTTAGATTTACTATTAGATGCAATTTACAGAACTGTGATATCATCTTTCATTGCTGAATTAGAGTTGTAAACTTGATAGTTCCATTTTCTGAAAATTCGCAGTGTTCAACGATTTTTAATAAAAAATTTGATGTTCGGATCTCCGTCATAACAACACACTGCGCTGAACTACAGAGTGAATCTGCAAGCAAGGTGCATGCTGAGAAGGAGCCTAGGAATTGCTGTGGAGTTTGGGGCAGGATTTTGATTCTTTCTTTTCTTTGCCCACAACTGTCTTTTTAAGTGCAGTCTAACCAAACTAGAAACAGCATGTTTTTTTTTTGTCAAATTGGGCCTCATCACCCATAACGTTTACTAGCCGCGTTTACATGAATGCGTCAGTGTCGCATCGCATCGCATTTCTAGCGCATCACATTCATGTAAACAGCAGTAATGCGCTAGGAAGGCGCACATCGCATTAATGCGCCAGGCGAGGGTAGATTTACGGGCGCGAGTCAACTCTCGCGGAGCATGTAAATGCAGGATCGTCGCATTAGGAATGGTGGGAAGGAATTAGCCATCAACATGGCGGCGGTCCCGGCTGCCCGCTTCGAATTGAATTTGGCGTTTCTTTTGTAAAATGCACTTCATTAGCAGCAAATGATTGTGTAAACGGCTTTCGCTTAGTCTCAGGCCGCTTCGACGATAGAGTATTATGGATACCCTTGTGGTGTTTTCTCGTTTCGAACGAGTCGAAGCCTAACGAAAGAAACGTTCGAGATGTCAGCGCTACCTATCGCTAGAGTCGGAAAATAGCCGCAACGACGGCATATGGCCTCTGAGATCTGAAGATCTCGATGGCCAACTAAAGCTGCAAAACACGTGCGCGGCTTTGCGTCCGCGCACGTGTTTATAGCATACGCTATAAGTTGCGTACGCTAAACTAAAACTGTCTATTTCTCGGCACTCAACCGCCAACGTGCACTCGGCCTACTACCGGAAACCAGTTACACCGGAAGTCGGTTGCACTTCCCTTATACGACACCATGTGGCGCTACGTTCTTGCGAGAGTTAAGGCGTTACATGTAAATGGCGTCACATCGCCTTTCCCAAATGCGCTTGGAAATGCGATGCGCCACTGTCGCATTCATGTAAACGGGGCTACTGATCTCAGTTTACTCACCACAGTAGCTCTGCTGCCATGGCATTGTGCCACTTAGCACAAAGTAATGGATCTGATTCCTGGCGGTAACGGCCACATTTCAATGGTGCGAAAATGCTCATGCATTTAAAATTTCAACGTACGCCAATCGGCTGACATTTATCTGGAGTCTTCAAATAATGGGAGACTATGGCATCTCTCTGCCTGCAATTTGCTTTGGCATGTTAAACTCCACAGTTGAATCGATGTCGGTTTGCTAGTGCTTGCGTCTGTCTGCAAGCAATGAGTGCTGGTTGTGGGATTGAATCCCGGACATGGTGGCCGCATTTCGATGGGGGCAAAATGCGAAAACACCTGTGTACTTAAGATTTGGGTGCACGTTAAAGAACTCCCAGGTGGTCAAAATTACCAGAGTCCTCCACTACGGCGTGCCTCATAGTCACAAAGTGGTTCTGGCACGTAAAACCCCATAATTTAATTTTTAAGCATTAAGTGCTCTTGTGCCAATTTTTTTATTGTCTGTACATGTTTCTTCTGGAACGTTTAGACAGCAATTTTTTTTTGCTCAGCTTTTTTTCTCTCACTCTTTAGAATATTTTTTAAGATTTCACTTTGATACGATAACAAACTGCTTAACAGCTCACAACAGTGCAGTCCTTTTCTGTGGTGTTTAACTGAAAGGTCTGTGCAAAATGGTGGCATCAATATTTTGCTAATGTGTTGTGTGCATACTTCAAGTATGTAAAACGCTAACTATTTCAATCCTTCATTGCAGCTGACATCTCTCCAACACCGTCTCACAGGAATTCTTTTCCTGGTTTATAAAGAGAGCTAGGCAGTGTACTGGGATGAGTGTACCTACACTAGCTGCATGTGATCATAGACAGTATGCAGTTAAGGACAGGATATATTAAAATACTAGCAGATGAAGCACTAGAACACCTTTTTGACAACTAAAAGTTGCGTGTCACTTTAAATGATGCGTAAACATTGAAAGAAGACCATTTAAGCTTTAGATGAATCACTAATCATTATATGTTCACAAGGTTAGTGCTAAAGGCCCTTTGGTGTGTAGTCGATTGTTTGTATCTTCTTATTGCCCATGCTGTCACACGCGACAGCTCACGGCAGCAATAAATATCACGCGTCGCCTTTAGAAGAACCAATTCACATCACATGTCTGGTAAACTGCGTCTACCTCACCAACACATCCTGTGCTGGCAATGCCAAGAAAATTGCCTCCAATGCCTGTAGGCACTGTCCATGCTTCGTTTGTATTTTGTTCACAGAATGATGCCATCTTTCTTTGACCATTATTGTACACTGGATGAAGTTGGCTTTATTTAGACCTTTTCAACTTCTATACTCTAAACTTATGGTCCACAAATGTTTCAGGTGTGTGTCCGATGTGGGATTCTCACACCGTACTCTTGGGACAAAGGAACGACAACACAGTAGTGCAAACAATCACAAGGGCATTTATTGCACCTTTCATAGATCAATGCCCGCTAGCCGAGTTGCTATCCACAAAACATGCCGATGGGCGCGCGACAAATCTAGAAGTCCGACTCACCACGACCGGAAGCGAGCGAATATGTTCGCCCCATGCTGGATCCCAACGCCTGGTCGTTCGCGTGTATGGTCACGTGAATCGTGGCGCGTTCGAAGGCGGCCACGCGGGACGGTCTCGCCGAAGCATCGGTCGGCGCGCGGCACGGCACGTCCGTCCCGCTTGCTTCCCGAACCCAAAGAGAGCAAGCGCTTTCCTTTTGGCGCCCAGGTAACCTCGTCTGTCGGCGACGTTAGCAGCGCAACACTCGCGCCATCTCTCGCACTGCGCTTCAACCACATCGACCGCGCGGGCGTCACGCAGGCCACGCGGCGAAGCGGGAGTACAGGAGACGCGCTATGCGGGAAAAACATCAGGGGACGCGCGAGAGTCGCGCATCCCCACACAGGGTAACTGGGAGAGACTGGGAGAGCACTTTTCTCACTTGGCATTGTCTTGGGGCTGCGAAAGCTAACTTGGCCATGTACTGGTCAAACATACTGTATTTACTCGAATTTCAGCCAATACTTTACTTCAAAAAATAAACGTACGAAATTAGATTCGTGGAGGTGGCGGCTTGGCTACAACTGCCAGACACTGCTGACAGCAGAAAGATCAATGCCACGAGGGGGAAAAAGACTGATCGTATAAGGACACAGAGAGGCAGTAATACAAAGGTGAAAAGGGTCACAAAATGTTCCGACACATAGCTTGGAACAAGTTCAAGTGCCCGTCTATTTCGACACGCCTTTGACATGTCTACTAGGTTTTGACGGCATGAGATGAAATTCCGGCTGTTCTTACAATGCGAGCATTCTGAAAGTGTAACATCCTGATGATGTTGCATGTTCTTTTTGCCATGAAATGCCTTTTTAATTTGTCTTGCATTCGAGGAAAGTTTTTATTTTCTGACCTTCCAATTTGGGGGGGTAGGCCTAGCATTGATGCCAGCCTGTATTTGAATACATGCCATGCCTTGACAGTTGATATAGCTAAATGCAGTTGCCTCAGTCTTTCTGACCCTGTAGTAAGTGTATGGCTTCACGCAATCTTCAGCTCACTTCGCATAAGTTGTGTACATTGAAAAAGTTATGAAAAATTGAAGCCAAGTTTTATTCATCATCATCATCATCAGCCTATTTTGTATCCACTGCAGAACAAAGGCCCCTGCCTGCAATCTCCAATTACCCCTGTCCTGCGCCAACTGATTCCAGCTAGCACTCTCGCATTTCTTAATTTCATAGCACCACCTAGTCTTCTGCCGTCCTCTACTGCGCTCCCCTTCTCTTGGCACCCATTCTGTAACCCGAATGATCCAACGGTTATCAACCTGCACATTACATGACCTGCCCAGCGCAATTTTTTCTCTTAATGTCAATTAGAATATTGGCTATACCCGTTTGCTCTCTGGTCCAAACCGCTCTCTTTCTGTCTCTCAATGTTATGCCTAGCATTCTTCGTTCCATCACTCTTTGTGTGGTCCTTAACTTGTTATCAAGCTTCTTTGTCAGTCTCTAAGTTTCTGCCCCATATGTCAGCACCGGTAAAATGCGCTGATTATACACCTTGCTTTTCAATAATAAGGATAAGCTTCCAGTCAGATGAACTAGAGATGAACTCTAGTTCATCTCTAGTTCAAACTGGGAATCTCACCAGCATATAAAACTGGTCATTCATTTCCTCTGTGCCAGACAGCCCCTTCGTTGTCTTCTAGATGGAGAGATAGGCTGTGTTCCAGTACTCGCCGTAGACGGCTAAGCGTACAGCGGCCCTCTTAAGTCTCATTCCAATTCTCACGAAGATGTCGAAGTAGACACCTTCGTAAAGACAGCATCGAAGTCAAAAACGATGCTGGCTACTTTCCTGACCAAACAAGATGGCAGCTGAGCAGTACGCTTGGAAAGCCAACTTCCTGTTGGCTTTCTAAGCGTCCTGCTTAGCCACAAGAAAACATAGACACACTATCCTTGGCCCTCAATGCTTAAGCTTCAAAGGCGCAAAGATTTTAAGCACAGAAATAATGTGGGCCCTTTTCAAATTTTTCTTGTGGCCACGAGGTGGCATCACGTCGCAGAAGCGTCTTTCATAATTCTTCCAGAATGCTAGAAACACGTTCGGTTATGTGACCTCAAAGCTGTCTTGGCTGTCTCCTTAGCTGTCTATGTAGACTGTCTCTGATGCTGGCCAGAATTGCAACACACCTACAAGGTGTCTACCAACCGGGAAAAGCGGGAAAACTGGGAATTCTCAGGGAAAACTCAGGGAATTTGTGCTTCTCTCAGGAAAAACGAGCAGTAATGTTATTGAAGGGGAACGAAAATCGCGGTAATGCTGACTCGAGTAACAGAGAGGAATCGTAACGAATCCTCTTTGACGCCATGTCGTCCGCTGGAGGAGTTGCCAGAGTACGGTCAACGACTGACTTTCCGGACGCCTGACAATGAGGACGGCTCCGCGGCACCACCACGTACCCCATAGAGTGAATGTATAAGAACTCCTGAAATTTCACTCACGAGAACTTTTCGCCGTCCGATTTTCCAGACTTTCTGCCATGACCGCAGCTTCAAAATGGCATTTCAAAGCCCCCACCACCGGCGCTCTTGCACGCAGATCTGCTGGCAACTGTAGCCACCACCGCTGTAATGCTAGGCCTGTAAGATTTGTCAGGCGATCCCACCGCTGGCATACAGTTGTAGGAGTTGTCGGACGATCTCGCCGCTGCCACCATTTGTAAGGGTCGAAGGTCGTAGAGAGGAACTTGGGAGGAACTAGGTGAACAGGGTTTATTTACAGTATTTACATTTTAAACATGGGATACATTTACAAAGTCTAGCGGGACTCCCAAATGGAGCCCGCAAGACGAAGCTTACAGCAAACGAGCACATAGCTCACAAGTACGATCACAGAGCACAACGACGAGCACACACTAGCACCCGACAACAGCCACTTCGTGTTCCCTAGATCCCTAGGTGAGGCAAATACATTCGTCCAGCCATCAAAAAAGCGTGGATGACGCGAGAATTGTTCACTCAGTGGCTGCTGCAGCTCGACGACACAATGAAGAAGAAAGACAGAAATATTATCCTCATCGTTGACAATTGCTCGGCGCATATCGTGATCGTGCAATTGAGCATTGTGCGACATGAATTTATGCCCCCGAATTGTGCTTCCTTGCTCCAACCTT
The DNA here is from genome assembly GCF_038994185.2 of Dermacentor albipictus. NCBI lineage: Eukaryota > Metazoa > Arthropoda > Arachnida > Ixodida > Ixodidae > Dermacentor > Dermacentor albipictus. Next base: position 114,962,128 of record NC_091823.1, read on the forward strand.
TGGGCCAGGGCATCATCAGATGTGTGAAGGCCGAATTTCAGAAGGGCCTTGTGCAGCGCCTCCTGATTAATATTCGACTGAAGCTGCACACACAGGTAAACATCCGTTAAGCTGCAGAAATGCTTACAGGGTCGTGGTGGAATGTGAAGGCCAGCACTATCAGCAACCGCTGGCAAAAGGCAGGCCTTTTAAAGGCTTCACCTACACCACAAGACTGTGAGGACACAGAGGAGCTCAACCCAGAACTGTGGAATGAGCTTACCGTGAAGCTCCTCGTCGACACCATGGTGATGTTCAATGATTACATTGACAGCGACAGCGCGGCGGCTACACCAGCAGAGCTCACCAATGAAGACACAGTGAATAAAGTGCGTGAGCAAGAAGATTGGAGTAGTGACGAAGACGACGCCGACACTGGATCAATGCACGAAGAGGAAAAGATGGTTTCCAGCTCGGATATTTTAGTTTTTCTAGAAAAGACGCAATCATTCCACGGGCGCTGTAAAGATGTCCTCGATGACGTTCAGAAGAAGGTCGAGGATGTGGAGGCGTTCGTCCTGCAGCGCTTGCTGTCTACTCGCCAGAAGAAGATTACAGACTTCTTCAAGCAATTAATTGTAGTTAAACTGTGCCCAGCATTCTCTTTGATTATTTATGTAAGAACACGCATTTATGCTGCAAAGGTATATAATTTTTGTTGTCGAGTTACATTACTGACATGAAAATATTGGTTTTCAGTACTACGATAATTCAAATTAACGAATTGAATTCGGCGGTTCTGCGGAGTTTGTTGTAACGAAATTCTACTTTATTCCTTAATTACACACGCGTGCAACCGCCATCTCCTGTCACAGTACAGGCAACAATATGCCAAATAAGTGCACTGGCAGGCCTTCGGAGCTTTTTTTGGATGTGCCTGTGGCGATTTGAGCCCTTAAAAGGCCCCTCACCAGGCCCCATAGCAAATTTTGGTTATATGGTGGAAGTTGTTACGTGCCCTCTAGGGAGCGTTCCGCAGCAAAAATTTTTTCAAATTGGCTCATGAGTAGCCGAGTAGCCAGATACCCATGATTCCAGCAGGCGGGCTCCACTGCCAAGCAAGACGCTCTCTCCACTCATGCCGTCTACCCTTCGCAAGCGAAATTCCTTCCCTGCATTCTCCCATACCGGACCTTGAGGATCGTGTGACACATACGTCGCAGGCCCCGCATTCATTTTTTTTTTTGCTCCTTTTTTTTTCACTCTTGGCGCTCTATACACTTCCGCCGACAGCGTTGCGCGTGAACTGCTGTCTCGTTCGCGCAGCACACGATTTTGCATGCTGTGCACAAGGAAACATGACTAGCGGTATAGTTCAGTGCTACACGAATACTGAGGCAGAACAAGGGGATCATAGAGCGTGACCATGCTCTGGAACACAGTAGAAAATGGCATAGTTTCGTTACCTGCGCACATGACCACACAACCGTGGAAACAAGCAGACGAAGCGGAAGTACATCTCTCTTGCTTCGGTGCAAAGTAAAACAAAAAACATGCAAGAAATTCCGTTTGTGTGTTTTATTATTTCTCTAAACTTCAATCCATCAATTCAAGCAACAAATCGCACAGATAACAGATGTTGTCTTGAATAATTCTCGAAGTCACATGTCACCATGAGCGACGTCACACTACGGACACGATTACGTAGGTGTAGGGGCACGATTACATCACTGTCTGACTTGGAGCGCGGCGGCCATCAGTGATGAGGGAAACGGGGTTCGGATTGAAATTTCAGATCTTTCCACGGCGTGTAGCGATGTAATATTTCGCAGACACAATTGTTATCATGCAATGTATGCTCTACGCTTGTCAGCTCAAAATGACCAGACCTGGTGAGGGGCCCTTTAAGGGCAGTAAAAGACATGCATTAATTTTTTTCAACTGCCTGATTTTTCTTGACGTTTTTGTGGCCCTTAGTGAGTCCAGAAAATCTGATGTTGACTGCACAACTGACTAAGAGGATGCTTCAAATGGTCCGTGGGGTAAACGCATGGCGGAAGGAGAACGAGAGCGGAAACGACCTATGCATTGAGGAATGAATGGGAAAGGAAGCATGCCGCTTCTTCTTTGAAGGAGCTTGAGCTCAAAAAACGAAGTGTTGACTGACGCCAAGATGCAGGTGTCCCTCATCCAAACCAAAATAAACTCTTTAGAGCAGGGAAACACAACACTGACGCGTTGTGTGTGGGCTGAGAGTATGTCGGGACAGTTGAGGTTGACTTCCCAGCTACTGAGAGAGAATCTTGCTTGTGACAAAGTTCGAGCCTCATACCAATGAGCTTGCTATCAGTTGATAGAAATAGCTCATATTCGAAAATATTTGCTTCTGTATGCATCTCCTTTTTATTCGTATATACAAAGAATGTTCAGCTCAATTTGAAATGGGTTTTACCACTTTTTTTAGAAGATATTTGCTGTGCATTTTACTACCCCCTCCGCCCCTTTCTGTTTTTTTTTAAATAAAATAAACGCTACTACTTACTATTCAAACTGGATTACGTCATTCCTTATATTTTAGCATGCTTACTAGAGAGTGACAGCATAGGGCGACATAGTGTCAACCCATCTTGACTTAAAACAAAGTTCTGTGTCACTCAAAGAATTTTGCAAGGGAACTTGGGGAAAACCTGGAAAACTCTGGGAATTTAGAAATGTCAACTTGGTAGACACCCTGCACCCATATAATGCCTGTTATGGACACTAAATGGGAATTGTACATGAATAGAGGCAACATAATTTAACGCTTTGTACAAACAGAGCCCTTGTAAAAAAAAAAGAATAACACGATCACTTGGCCTTCTGGAGAATCATTTTTTTTTTCTTACCCTAGTCCACATGCAGACACTTATTTGACGAGTCCTGACCGTCCTCCCATACTTATACTAGAGTAGATCTAGGGATTTGAAAGAAAGAGGAGTCCGAACTATCTGCCTCATTTCCCTTGCAGGTGCAGGTTGTCTGAGAGGTTCATGAACACTTGAGGTATTGTAGCTTGCGTAGCACGAACACATATTGTGCATGTGCAGCATGCTTTTCAAGTGTGATTTTGCATAGTTGAGGCAGAAAGTATAGGTGCAACCTTTGTGCTTTGCGGATGACACAGGTCTGGTAAACGAGTGGTGGTTTACGCAACACACTGAAAACTTGATGTGCCATTTTGGAGTGTTTAGCATGTTGTTTGCCAAGAAAGGGTAATATTACTCATCATAACAAATCTCTCCCTTTCTCTCTTTTTGTGTGTGTGTAAACAAGATGGGGCACTTATCACGAAACAAAACAGCATGCATGTGATAGGTTCTTTTGTTTGATAGCCACAATATGAAATGTACGTATGCAATCTACTGCAAATACGTATGCTGTGCAACTTTGCAGTGAATGGGACTGCACGTAAAGTGTGCACTGCAATTGGTTGCACCGACCTTCTGCGCACTTTGGAAGCAGATAATTTCCACAAGTTACCTACCAGAAGCATTCGTTCTGTAGCATCTCACGTCATGCTTTGACTTTCTGCGTCCACCCCTATTAGCAGCTGTCGTTATCTGCTTTGGCATCCCGTGCGCAGGCTACACCAGCCATTTGTCTACCCGTCCGCCTACCTGCACACGCCGAGCCTGATCCTACCGCCACACCCTCCCCTCTCGCCCGCTGCGGCCGCCTTCTATGACTACGGGCCATCGCCATTTGGACATGGGGCTGCAGCTGCAGCTGCCTCGGCCAACCAGGCTGCGGCCGCAGCTGCTGCAGCTGCCGAACTAGGCTACCCATTCTCGACAAGCCCTTCATCCGCCGCCCTGGCCGCAGCTGCTGCTGCCAGTTACCTGGCACCACCGCCGCCTCCGCCCACAGCTGCACACCATGCCGGGCAAGCCGCTGCAGCTGCAGCTGCTGCCTACTACACACTGCAGCAGCCCCTGGGGGCGGTGACTAGTGGCGCTGCCGGGTCCCTGAGCACCATGCCATATGCCGCCACGCAAGCTCAAGACGCCCGGCTACAGTGATTTGGGTGGTGGCCCTGTTCGCCTCGTGCTGCCCGCCGCCGCCACCCACGCACGCAACCGACACTTTCAAGTAGTCTAGAGCAATACCAAAGCAGGGGTGGGTACATCGGCAGACATATAGGAGGCTCGTCACACCACCAAACCGGGGCACCCAGGTGCTTGCAAAGATGATTCCGAAAGAGCAGCACTGGTGAGGAAGATATGCCTGGTGGACTGCTTGGACGAACATTTTTTTTAATAGCTAAATCTTATATTTTTGCTGATGTTATCTGAGTCCTTGGGGCAAGCTCCTTGCAGTAGTAAATTAAGTGTGATCATCTGTTATGGGCAATGCAAACTTTTCTTTACTGACCAGAAACTTTGTGGAGTGCATGCACACATGGGGTAGGGACGCCGCGCTCAAAATTGATGCAAGGTGTTTAAGTTGTTTTACTGGCCTCTCTTTTCTAGTCTGAGGGAATTAGACATCCCATATTTGCTCAGGAAGTTGCTGTAGTTAGCCATTTGTTTTGTTCTATGGGTGGGTCTTGGCAAGAGTACTATAGTCAAGGTGCCTCTTATTTCATCACCTGCAACATACGTGCAGTAGAAATTGCTGCTGTAGTCTGTGATGATCCTTTTCTGTTGCTTCCCCTTTCAAAGTGCACCGAGGGCCAAACTTTAACGAGTACTTGCTCAAGTTGTGAAGTGCCAGCATTCCATGTCGTGTTGTGTGCGATGCTGCATGCTTCTTGGAATTTTGAAGGGATCATATTTTCGCCGGAAATAGCACTTGAACGAACTATAGTCTAATATTGAAAGCTAGTCATTACCACTGTTACTGTGCATCAGGATGAATGACAGCTGCTTCACATGTGCACTCGAGCAAGTGGCATTGTTTGCACTTGAGCATCAGGAACACTTCAGCAGTGCACAGTCTTAGGCACGATTGATTAACTCGTAATCCGTCGACTAAAATTAGCCAGATTCCAATGTGCTGCCACAGCTTCGACAAAGTTTCGGTTACCATTGTAATGTCAAGGCTTTGCAAGGAGCTTGCTTCAAGTAGACAATGCATAGACGGGGCATTCCTCAGAAGTGTAGTTAGTCCAGAATGCTTGCCAATCTTTTCAAGGGCGCCTTCAGTGGTCACCCAGCATGCTGCTTTGTGCGCCCCTGGCTGAATGCGCGTCCCCCCTCGATGGCAGGTCACTTTAGCAGACAGCCTGATGTTTTATTAAGCCGCCAGCATTGATTACAGAAACACAGCAGCACTTCTGCCCTTTCAATATGTGGGGGCTAGCTTTGTACCAAAAGAGAACTACTACAACAGTCTGGTACCACTGTGGGGTCTGATGCTGCCGCTGTGCTTCTGTGGGCAGCCGTCGCACAAGAGTACATGTATACATACGCAAGACACAGACCACTTAATTAACTACACTCTTTAACATGCATGATGACCGCCCTGCGTACCAAAGGGGCACGTGGTAACACTTCGCATGATCATGTTGCTACAAGCGTATGCGCGAGCTCCAAATGCCTGCAGTGTGCTCTTTGCCTGCAATCATGATTGCGCACCCTGCATTGCTTTTTTTTTTTTTCCCCGTCTCCATGGCTACCTAATCGGCACTTTATTTGGTAGCTATTTGGCATTCTCCAGCATTCTCTTTGTGGTCTTTCAAACTTGTGACAGTTTGAAGTGGCTGTTTAATTCACAAATGCTGTTGTTAATGAACTGCTCATGGAAGTTCTGATTGCATTGTTGAGTTGGTTTTTCCTCTCGTTGGCTTTGAACATTATGCGCAAGCAGACATGGCAAAATTTTCTATACAGCTCGCAAAGACTATTCTTTTTTTTTTCTGTTAACTTTCTGTTACGTTTGCAGAGATGTTTCTGTCATGGATGCAGTGCAAAGAGTATCCTGGTGGCATCATTTGGGGCATCTTATTGCTAGCAGGCAGCCATCATTTCATACACCCCATTCATTCTGCATATCAGTGCCTTGTCTGCTAGAGGAAAAAAAAAAAGAAGATATAAAACATCATCGGTGAATAATCTTCACTCTCGTCACTTGCTGCTCAGTGAAACTGCTTGCTTTCATTCTCATTTCTATTTGTTAATTGTTTGTAAATGGCTGTTTTCTTTTGCTTGATGCCTGCTGGTAGCATTGATGCATGCAGAATGGTGCTGTCAGTTCTTGCACACTGAGAGAACGCCTGCTGTAATCACTACTTCAGAAGGTGGCATCACATGCTCTTAGTGATGTGAATGACCTTAAGATGAGAATTGTCTGTGTTGCAATGTGCCACCGTGAATTCTGGCAGTTCTTTAAGCCATCACATGGTCTATTTTATGACGGAGCTTTGAGCTAGCAAGGTGAGAGAGCAGTACAGTGGTTCCCCCTTTTTTTTCCTTTTTTTTCTCACTAGCTCACAGACACGCTATTTAAGTACTGTCTAGGTTCTGTAAAATGCCACCTCATTGTGATAACCAAATGCTCTTGCATGTTGTTGCTTCTCATTGCTTTTTTTTCTCTCCCTTTTTTCCCCCATCTTTCACCCAATCATCTATGCATCACCTCCAAGAGACGCTCATTCCGGACATGCCGGTGGAAATTTTCATTGAAACAGTTTTAGGGGAAATGCGAGAGGCACGAAAACTAGCCAACCAAGTTCTTTCAGGAGAGATCGGCTTGAAGAGATATTTGTGCAGACAGACCCACGAGGCAGAATTGTTCTCGGTCTGTATACATACGTCTCGCAACTCCTGCTGGAGAAAAGAAAAAAAAAAAGAGATTATGGGTGCAAGAGCTCGAAAGAAGATGCAAGAGCTCCCGAGAGCCTCTTGTTGGCGATGTCACAACTCACTTAGTTCGCGACGGCTAATTCCAAGGTGCATGTAGTGATTGTAGCTCTGCAGACTGTGCGTCCCAGCACATGCATTTCTTTCCGAGTCATCTCGTTCTCTGCATTGAGAAGGCAGGTGAAGTTGGCTGACATGGCGCTTATGACTTTTCCCCCCCCCCTCTCTCTGCGAAGAAGCTAGAAACCAAAGCAAATTTCTGTCTCCACATGTCGCTGTGCGTCATGTACAAGATGAAAGAAAATATGTAGCTAGGATGAACTATATTTTCCTCTAAAGATTCAGAAAAAAAAAATGCTGCCTTTGTATTCAACTTTACACAGCTGCAGCCTTCTTGCCACACGCGAGTACCTACAGGGTCTTTCTCAAATGCCTTATAGAAAAACACGCAGGAAATTGTGGGCCTTGCAGGCCGTCGGGTTTGACTATCCGACGGGGGACAGGCACTTGTCTCATAAACACTGGATCTCACCCGCGTGTCTCTCTCTCCTTTTTTTCTTTTCTTTTATAAACATTGTTGTTCGTCTACTATTTATCACTCCCTGCCCCTTTTATTTATGTATTTATTTTTATTTATGTTTTCCCTCCCTCACACTTCCCTTTTGTACCCCAAACTTTCTTGTTGAGACGACGGAAGGCACAATACGGTCGAACATTTAAGCAAGGTGCTTTTCCTAGCCTCGAGCTGTGGCAAACGCACAGTCTAAACAAGGCTGTGTGTGCCGCGTATCAGTTGCATGCGTCAGAATCATCTGTGTGCTGTCGTTCAGAAACGAGGGATGCACACCTGTGCCACTCTGTGCTGTCATGTGATCCACAGCAGCTGCTGTTGTCCGCGCGTGGCAGCTCAAACGGAACGGGGCAAGTCCTAGTCCCAATGTCCGAGCTTCAATGAACATGTCGGTGTTCTGACAAGCCCCCATAACTGTGGCACTACTGGAAACTTGATGCAGTCTTGGTTCTCAAAAGCCGGGTTCCTTTGAAAACTTAAACTTGTGGGCTGCCTATGTTCTCCTGCTGTCTGAAGGTGCGCATTGGATTCGAATTGGCACCACAAGGTGGCCAGTGCAGCAGCAACCACAGCAGCAGCTGTATTCAATCTGCGGACTCTTGCTCAGTACTATACAGCATGTATATTCCAAGTTGTTGGGAACAAGCATTTTATGACTTGCGCTTTGCTTGTCGTGTTCAAAGCTCATCCAAAAAGGAGAAGAGGAGGGGTGAGCTGCTCAGAGCTTTGACAGAGCCATGAACAGAATAGATATGGCACAGTTATGGCACATCGTGTCTTTCGAGGCTTCCGAGATCTGACGTGCTTTTAAAACTCTATTCACGCCGAAAGGTGATCAACCCCTCTATACATTTGTGCATTCCCAATCTCCGCAGTGGAGTGTCTATGCATTTGCCACAGCTCTGGCGAAAGCTGGAAGCCGTTTTCTACTAGGATGCGTAAATACCCCCCCCCCCCCTTCCCGTCCGTCCGAGTCTAATCCAGTACCGCTGTCACATGTAGCCGTGTAAATGTCATTTTGCTCAAATGAGTTCTCGCAGAGGTGCTGTTGTGAAAAGAAATGGCTGTGATGCAGCAACATTTTGTGGCAGTGGTTCATTCACCCTTTGCTCGAATGCTGCCCACCTGTTTCTTTTTTTTCTTTTAAGTGGATATTCGTTCAAGACGAACTCATTTACATGAAATGGCCTTTACCTATGCTAGCATGACACGGACATAGCTAAGGTGGATGAGATGTATATTTTACACAAGGAGCGAGAGAGAGAGGAGGAACACTCATTATTGTTAGAAACTTCTAACCAGTCAGGTTTTATACTGAGCCTCATGCACATCACTCACACATTGTCACAGAACAATCAGGTCAGAGAAATTCCACCAGTTTCTGTCTTTTTTTTAAACCTTCCATTTGAATGCTATTTACTTATTTTATCTCAACCAACAGTTGTCTTTGTTTTTGTTCCGTTCTCTTTTACAAGCAGTTCTCTATTCTGCTTTTAGATCGCACATTGCCTTAAGACATACTGAAATTCGACATTGAATTTGTTTTAATTTGAATTGCGTGCCTTAAAGGTTCCAGGTAACAACCAAACAATGGCTATTGTTGTTTGTAAACTGACAATCATGTAAGTTTTTAAATTGGTAGCCCAGAGATGCCTTTACTGGTTGTATAAATGGTAAAGCGCCAAGCCTGCCTTAACCATAGCTTTAGACTTGGGGGGGAGAGTAAAAGAGTTCCTGCTCTATCCTTTCCTTGTTCTGCAAAAAAAAAAAAGTCTTTTGTTCTAGTCAGTGTGCTATAATATTATGGACTCTAGGAACTGTGCCATTTTAAACGCCAATTTTTTTTTCCAATTGAATGTGGTCTTCATTGGACGAATGTGTGATGCAGAACTGTTCTATGCGAATGATGTGGTATGCCTGTTCTGGCATTTGGAAGAAGTGTTGATCTGGACTGATTGTGGACATTGCAAAATCGTTTGCTTAGATCAAAGATGGTGTAACACTTGGAACACTGCGCACTTTCGAGATACGCACAGATACTTACCTGTTCCTGTTTAATACACTCAACATGTGTAAAAAAAAATTGAGATATCTGATGCTATGGTTTATACTGTTTATCACTGGTGTTATTTTCTCGTAAAGGGGCCCCTAAAGGAGGGACAAATAAGAAGGCAAAAATGCTGAGTAATTAAGGCCCATTTTATTCGCTCTGATGTTCTCAATCGACCTGATTGTGATATGTATCCTAAGAAGTTTCATAATAAACTCCTGTACACTTGGTTACATGTGACGATCCTGTTTGTGTTCATATACATGATTTCACCTCTACCCTACGGTAGATAAAACTGAGTAGCATGAAGCTTTTGGGCTAATTTGTGTTATTCTTTGTTGCTTTCTCAATGGTTAAAGGCACCCCCTATATAATACGCCCTCCACTTTCTGGGGTATTTGTTTTATCCACTAGAAATAAACCTGGGAGTGTTAGCCAGCACCACCACTCGCAAGCCTTGGCGGCCAATGTGGATCTTCCTTTGTTGGCTTCTTACGATATTATTAATAATCGGGACCCTTGGTTCCCTTTCTTCTCATAGGAATACAAGAATAAATTAATCTGCCACAGTCAACATGACATCCAATGATCATTTTTCTACACACGCAATGTAAACTTTTGAAATGCACAAAACAAAAAGCTAGTGTACTACCATATTCTGTGTCGGCATGACAGCTTTCATAGTAATTGCAGTGAAGTGAGCATGAACAAAAGCAAGTTTATGCACTTTGTCATTGCATGAAGTTTGTTTAATTTTAGTGTAATTTAGGGGCCTGGAAATTTTGGCTATTTTCCCAGGTGCTGGAAAAGTTTTTTTTTTTTTTCGTACAATAACTTTTTTTTCCAACCATTTCCATATTTCCATAGACAAGAGTGTGGAGACAGCAACAGAAGCACAAATGCCAGCTTCCATTTTATCCAGCATGTGTAAAAAAAAACACGCAGAAACTCCTGTGGGAGTTTTCTGAATATGTGTAAGCATTGTGCCACTTGCTCATCTCCACGCAGCTAGTTGTCATTGTCAGTGTTGTGAAACATTATCCAACCAGTATAAATGACAGTGCTGCAGCAACACAAACTGCTGCAGAAGGCAGTGCAAGGTGAGTTGACATAAGCTAACTACTGCAGGTGGTGGTGCCAGTTGTGCTGATGACGTTCTGATCATTATAAGTCGTTATTGCACTTTAGCGCCTTATCGATCTGTGTCGAAACAGTATCAGCCACACTCCAGCAGCGACTGCCCTGAAGCGATCCTTGAAAGTGATCTGCCATGGGAAAACAGTTCGTTGAGTGCTGATAGCTTTGTCTGCGCTCTGTTCTTGCCACTTAGTTCGTGTTGAAGCGGGGCGCATAGGCCTTTTCTTAAGAGCAATCTGCCATGGGGAAACAGTGCACCGAGTGCTGATAGCTTTATGTGGGGTCTGTTCTCGCCGCTTAGTTCGTGTTGAAGCAAGAGGCACAGGCCTTTTCTTGAAAGCGATCTGCCATAGGGAAACAGTTCGCCGAGTGCTGATAGCTTTATATGGGGTCTGTTCTCGCCACTTAGTTCGTGTTGAAGCGAGACGCGCAGGCCTTTTCTTGAAAGCGATCTGCCATGGGGAAACAGTTTGCTGAGTGCTGATAGCTTTATATGGGGTCTGTTCTCGCCACTTAGTTCGTGTTGAAGCGAGATGCGCAGGCCCTTTCTTGAAAGCGATCTGCCATGGGGAAACAGTTTGCCGAGTGCTGATAGCTTCATCTGCGCTCTGTTCTTGCCGCTTAGTTCTTGTTGAAGCGAGACGCACAGGCCTTTTCTTGAAAGCAATCTGCCACGGGGAAACAGTTCACCGAGTGCTGATAGCTTTGGGTCTGTTCTTGCTACTTAGTTCGTGTTGAAGCGAGATGCACAGGCCTTTTCTTGAAAGCGATCTGCCGTGGGGAAACAGTTTGCCAAGTGCTGATAGCTTCGTCTGCGCTCTGTTCTCGCCACTTAGTTCGTGTTGAAGCGAGACGCGTCTTCCATGGAGAAACAGTTCGCCGAGTGCTAATAGCTTCGTCTGCGCTCTGTTCTCGCCGCTTAGTTCTTGTTGAAGCGAGACGCACAGGCCTTTTCTTGAAAGCAATCTGCCATGGGGAAACAGTTCACCGAGTGCTGATAGCTTGGGGTCTGTTCTTGCCACTTAGTTCGTGTTGAAGCGAGACGAACAGGCCTTTTCTTGAAAGCAATCTGCCATGGGGAAACAATTCGCCGAGTGCTGATAGCTTCCTCTGCGCTCTGTTCTCGCCACTTAGTTCGTGTTGAAGCGAGACGCGCAGGCCTTTTCTTGAAAGCAATCTGCCATGGGGAAACAGTACGCCAACTGCTGATAGCTTCGTCTGCGCTCTGTTCTCGCCACTTAGTTCGTGTTGAAGCGAGACGCACAGGCCTTTTCTTGAAAGCAATCTGCCATGGGGAAACAGTTCATCGAGTGCTGATAGCTTGGGGTCTGTTCTTGCCACTTAGTTCGTGTTGAAGCGAGATGCGCAGGCCCTTTCTTGAAAGCGATCTGCCATGGGGAAACAGTTCGCCGAGTGCTGATAGCTCCGCCTGCGCTCTGTTCTCGCCGCTTAGTTCATGTTGAAGTGAGACGTGCAGGCCCTTTCTTGAAAGTGATAGTTACGATAGTTACGGATTTGTAAACATTGTGCTTCTGTTTTTTTCTTTAATAAACCTACAGATTTACATTAACGTCTGTAAATAATTCCAGGCCCTTCAAATGCAACGCTACAGACGCTCAGTCGTGTAATTAACCAATGGTCACTGTTGAGAAATGTGCATCTGCCACATAAGCATGTCTGTGGCTGGCAATCTAACAGCAGCCAGCATCAACATGTGCGAGAACCGACCAGACTCAGTCAGTGTACTAAAGCTAGCAGCTTATTTTATTACCTTATTAGATCGTTTAGTTGATTACATCATTGTTCAGTGACTATAGTTCTGAGTTCATGCATGTTAGCCGATTAGACACACATTGCAACAGTTTGCCGTTGCAGCTTAACTTAGCGTGACTTGAGTGGAACATACTAGAAGGCTGTGCCATGGCGAAACTGCATCCACGACTCCTTGCCCACAGTGTGTGCGTTCGACACAGCATGTTGCTTCTTTCGCGACGGAAGGAATGTGCTACAAAGACTCCCATCCCAAAGACTCCTCAAGATTGCCACCTCAGACAAGCAGATGCACTGCGATGCCTTGCATTCACCAGCAGGGCCTTGTGTTCTGTACTACCTGAAACTGATAAACAACATGGGAGGGCACTGTTGACTGTCGCTGCCGCAGTGCCACCTGGGCAGCACATCAGGCCTATTAAGGCAGCCAAAGACTGCACTTCACAAGTTTTTAGTACTTGTAGTATACTTTGAAATTCATGACCTCACATAGGTGTACCGGCACTGAAGTTTTGGTGTCCCTTTAGGTTTACTTTGTGGGCAGCAGTTTTTCCATTCTCTTAATGCATGCACATAGGCAGACAGAAGGTATTGGCAGTCTGAGAGCACTGTTGGGTACGATCAGTGTACCTAATGTGTCTGCTACAATCCAAGCACAGTTGTTGCACTTTCATTCATTTGTTCTCATTCTCAACACTTGCACACTTAGCATGGCACTCTGGATGTCTTTGTGAGTTAACACGGTAAGTGAATGAATGGTGCCAAGCGAACAGATGCTGTTTTGCAGTGGAGCTGTATAATGTCTACCCGTCCATTGATTTTCAATGTCGGTGCTTGAAGTCCCTCTTGCAGTTGTGAGGAGGCAAATAAAACCAGTAAGGCATGTGCTGACACCTGGCTTAGCAAGAAGAAAGCTAAAAGGCCACCTAATACAATATAGAGTTTCATGCAATAATTACTAGAGGGAACTCTGACGCCAGTGTCTACAGGAGCTGCAATTAGGGCGGTTCAGCCAGCATGGAAATTATGGGAAGTACGTGGATTTGCCTAAACTTCATCTTTCTGGCTTCACACGGCTTTGTGACTTAGTAAGCTTGTCATTTTCAACAAAGTACTGTGTAATAAATAATTAAACAAACATTATTAAAACTGTTTGACGGCAGGATTTGAACACAGGACCTCTAGTACAGAAGCCCGATATTGTGCCATGGACGCATGCATCAACAAGCGGCATAGAGCGCCCTTACGTATTTCTCGCGGGAAAATCTGAGCGTTGAGATGTGTGGCGTGTTTTGATTTGGCCACCTCGACAGTCTCAACTGCTGCAATTAGCAATTGTGTGTGTTCACAGAGATTGTGCCTGCAGTTGCGAGTATTCTGATCAGTGTATATCATCGTGACCGCAAAGCCATTGTGACTATCGGTACTAAGTGACAATGAGTAATGCAATACAGTCTTTATCACAGGTTTTCTTACCACAACATTTACAGCGCCGCTGGTCATCCACCTTCAGAGGGCGGAATGGGTTTGAATTTTTTTTAATGACCACCTCGGTAAGACTGCAGCTCTTGTTGCCCGGAAACCCAAACACAACCTAGCGACGCCATCACAAAGCATTACATCAACATAGCTAAATATCAGACAGAGCTGCTTATGAACGAAAACAATAGCTTACTGGCTGAGTTGCAGTGTACAGTCATGCGCAATCGATACATTTCACCTTATTAAATACAGGTATTACGTAAATGAGGGGTATTGATGTGAAAAATGCTGATTTCATTGACGGGCAGTAATTCTGCATTGTTGTATTAAACCATATTTTTTTCCATGACCATCCAGTAGATTAGTTCATATAGTTCAGAAACCTTTTCAACAAGTAAGCCAAGGCAATAGTGGGTGTATTCTTTACGGCAAAAGCCTTAAGTGGCTCGTTGCAATGGCTCATACTCGAAAAAGCCGTGGCTAGTCGAGTGGTTCAAAAAATAGCGTCAAGTCGAGTGGTTTGGAAAAAGTTGACGAGTGGTACAAAAAATATCATCATCGGTAAAGGCTCATAACCCCAAAAAAAGAAAAACATGATCTGGAATGGCATATACCCCCTTAAGCAAGCACAGATGCAATGGCCGAATATGAATCAAGACACGAAAGAAGAAAGAACGAAGGAAAGAAAGAACACATCAACGCCAGGAATGGCTCATAACCCTGTAAGAAAGCAACAATGCAATGGCTGAACATGAAAGAAGTGAAAAAAAGAAATAACAGGAAGGAACTAAACAAAGAAAGAACAAACGAAATAACTTTTAGATAGTGCATTAGATGTTCTCATGTGTCATTGAGGAAATCAACTTGGAGCGCAGTAAGTTTACTTCACACTGCAGCTCTTTATGTCTTGCAAGAAGTCTGACCCCTTCTATCAGATAAAGTGTGTTACCACATGTACTGCAGACTTTTGCCTTTCTTTATCTTCTTTGTTAAATCCATATTTTGCAGTTAAGATAAAGCAGCAATATGTGCACCTATATTTGTAAAATGTGAACGTTTTTTCTTATGTGCTACCACATTTATTCACATCTTTAAAAATATTTTTGCCCTTGTACTGCCTACAGCAAGGGCAAAGGATGTTGCCGTCAGGAGCTGGATCTGCATTACTGGCAGAAGCTGAACTCACTGATGTACAATGACTATCCAACGCATTCCGATGGCATATCAGCCATCGCTAGTAGCAGGGCAAAGTAGTCGTTCACCTTTCACGCATATGTTGTATCATAAAGTCACCACCATTAGCCTGTTGTAAGCTCACTGCTGGATGAACACTTTTCTCAGTTATTTCCAATGACCTCTGTCTTGCAATGCTTGCACATAAGGCGTACCAATTGCAATGTATTACGTAATCGTATTTTGTGAATCAAGTTAACTGCTCATTGTTCAGGAGAACATTGAGCCTGTACTGGCAAACATGTTCATAGCAAATATGCACCTATAGCTCAGCTCTTTGCGCCCCATTGCAAACTGCGCATTTCACTAGACTTTTGTTATGCAGTGAAAGAATATGAACGTTTCTGGCCTGTGTGTTGTACCTATTCTCTGCGGCTGCTCTTCTCATGTTCACCTTCACACATGTACCTTCTTTTTATTTCCTCTCACCCAGGTGTGCTGTTGCTCAACGCCTGTTACACAATGTTATAAACAAATGCAAGGGTGGACACACATAGACAGACACTGCCAACCTGCAAAAAGGAAGCGTATGTTGCTGGAAGGCACGTCACCTTTGTTAGCATGCAGTTGTTTCCATTACAAAAGAAAGTGCAACACGTAATGTGCTCAATAACTTTTCACCCTTTGCATTTTGCTGATAAGAAATGCTTTTGGAAAATTTCTGCGAGGAGATGATTAGCGAGGTAGCTTGTGTCGTTTGGTCAAAGATGATTTATAACATGCATCTGTAGCTCTAGCCTTGTTTGTCTGTAGTATATAGATGCATACAAAATGCATATATACATCTATACTCATGTTTTCTCATTTCACAAGAAATGTGTTGTACTTGAAGAAAAATATTTATTTGTAGTTGCGATGTTTTGATTCATGCCTGATTTTATAAGCATTTAACAAAAAGAACCTAGCCTAGCCAAAAAATTCAGTGGGCCCAATGGGACAATTTCCAACCACTGCCGAGCGGCGTTGAACCAAGTGCATTTTTGCCACCCATTGGACCATACCATTCATAACCTCTTCGGAACACTGCTTGAAGCCAGTTTTATTTAAATGGTAACCAGTTTGACAAAATTGGTGGCCACTTTGATGTGCCTGGAGACAACTAAATGCAACTGGCTACTCAGATAGATTTTCATTGCAAGCCACCTGCTTTAACCTGAGTAGTCATCCAGCTGAAAGTAACTGGTCACCCAGTTAGTCGAACCTGTGTGAATGAAAAAGTTCACAAATTCAGCCCCTGAGCATAATGATTGCCTGTTAAAGGAACCAGGTTATCTGATATTTATTCAATTTGAGAAGCTTGTTTGTGCACAAACGCACAAGATGTTATTGCTTCACGGAGGCTCCCCAACTAAATGTAACCTCTCTTTAGACATGTCTTTGTCTAAATTCCAACTACTCTCTGTTTTGAATGCTGCACATCTTTTAAAATATATGCCAGAGAATTCTTGCACCAGGAAGTAGCACCAGTTTTACAAAACAAAAAGGTAAAATTTTACGGCCAACTCGAACAAGAAATAAATGCTGCTCTCTGTTGATTGTACCAAACTACAATTACTTCTTATATTGGACTATCACTTTAATTGCACTATTATCTTTAATTAGTTTGTCATTTCATGGCGCTATTCATAACTGCAACCAAATGGCGTTTAAGGTCACATTAAGTCCATCCCTGCATAAATAAACGCTTGGCACTCTCAAATATATGTTTTAATGGGACACACAATGAGCAACTCGCAATCTGACCCAATCGGAACTTTCTTAACAGCAACTGGTCCCATAAAAATTAACGTACAATTGGAAGCCTAATAACACCAACCAACTGGGCCCCATTACATTGTATATGTTACAAATTATTTTCTAATGCCTGTCAGACCCAACAGGAGTTGAACAACAGAAAATTGTAGATACTCTGTAATGTAAGCTACCTCGAGTTGTGCATTTTGCAGTCACATGTTACCAAAAATACCGGTATACATTTTAGTGTTGTGTGTGGTGTTTCCAACAAATAAGGGGGCCTTGCAAAACATTTTTAACATATGGTAATTTGCTGAGCCACAAGACAATGCTGCCGTACGAGAACTTGAATGGACGATTAATTATTCCTGTACTCGCAGCAGATGAGAGCCGTCATGCTCTGCACAGCGATGCCAGGGAACGGCAATGATCAATGCTTTTTAGCACACAAAAAAAATAGCCCAGAAATTTCTGCTGCATTTCGTGTTTATTCTGTGATAAGGGTGATGGCACTTCTTTCGGAGGATCATACTGCCACACACTATTTGTGGTTTCGTACTACTGTGCTGATACTATGGCCTCCGAGCATGGAGGATGGAAATTTTCTACATGCGCCCTAGGGGCCCTAGGATTGTGTCTGCCACCTTGACTTGTCCCTGTATTGACCCTTTTCCCAAAGCAGTTTGCTACAGAGGAACGAGATGGTGCACTCGGCAGCGTGCCGCACGTTGCCTCAGAGAAAGTGCACGAATACGAAACCATTTGCCTTGCTTCTGTAACAACAGAGTTGTTGTTACAGAGTTGCTACAGAGTTTTCGCTAACACACTGTGCTCCATTCATGCTGCAAAACATGGAGCAGTGGCTGCAGTAGTTGGCTGCAACAATTCTGACTGGCATATTAAGGGATGGAATGAATCTGTGTGTCAAAGTTCACAGAGCTTTGCTACATAAGGGCTACCTGTGTTGCCGGCTCTTCGCGATGCATGGCTTCCCTCGAGAATAAAAAAAATTCACTCATCCACCAGCGTTGTAGTGCCAACCTCCAAGGAAAGGACTTCAACCCCGGAATGCCTGCACGAGTGAGTACCGCTCATTATACGGTAAGAAAGGGAGCAGCACCGTTTCTTGGCATATACAGTCGAACTCGGATATATGAAACCTGAAGGGGACCACAAAAAAGCTTGTTATATAGGTAATTTGATATATAAAATAAAACCTTCATACAAAAATTCTTGTGAGGATTTTACTGATGTTCATTATACACAATAATTTGTTATATGTGGGTTTGATATATCAGAGTTTGACTGTAGTAAGTTTCTCGCGTGTTATCTACACACATCCACCCCAACTCGCACACAAACATACGCCCATTTTATCACCAACGAATCAAGAATAAGTGAATTTGGGTGCACTCTTGAATCAATGCGCCGAAGCAATGGTGATAGCGACTACACTGACAGCACAATTTTGTTCGAAGCTGAACGTTTCATAATGACCCAGACTGTGAGTGACTAGTGATAATTATGTATTTGCTTGAGGCTATTATAAAGTACTGAACATCTACGTTACAAGCCTTGCGCGCAGCAAGAACAAATCTATGGCAAGTGAGCACACCCACAAACGATCAGGCAAAAAATAAAGAATCAGAGTGACCGCCCAGGGAACATGACAGTCGGAGATGTGACAAGCTGCTGCTTAAAAGTATTTGCTGAATTAGGGACGAAAAACTAAACACACTGATACTGATTGGCGGAAAGGGAGAAAAGGCCGAAAGTGAGGATAGCTTGCGATATATTTTTAGCCCCGCTTTTTGTGCAAGCACTGCAGGTAAACGCTGCTTGCGCCATTTGGAGCTCGGGAAGTGCTGAAATGTCCTCTGAAATTGTGGCCAAAGCTTCGCGTGTCGTCCACTCAGTCACCCTCTACGATATCCGCCGAAACAGAGGACCGCAGAGCCGCACCGACGTCGTGCACCGACGTCGCGTACAACGGAAGCGGCTGAGACCACGTGATCAAACTTGGCCGCGCCCACGGAATCGCCGTGAGCTTGAAGCCTCCGAGATCATTCGTTATACAGGTCACTTCGTTGTAGAGGCCGCGCGCCGCACTATTCGCAATAGAACCGGGACAGAATCATTCCTTAATTGTAGCGGCGTTCGTTGTAGAGGGACAGTGCTGTGCACCATAGTCGTGATGGAGGTTCGTTTCGCGTCACGTTGGTCTTCATTAGCCTGCGAAGGGCGTTTTGCATAGTGTTTGGCCTGCGCAGGTATAGATGGAGCCACCATTATTGTCGCCCAGAAAATCGGCTGTTTCGATCTGTCGCCGTGGGGTATGCGTCGTTTTGATTTACTCTGGGCACCCTCCTGAAAAAAAAAAAGGAAAAGGAATATCTATGCAGTGCCCAAAACCCACCGCAAGATATGCCACCTCTATGTGAAATGCGAGCGCAAGCGAGGGCAGCGTTTAGCTGATCGATTTGTTCCTATCGTCTCATCGGGCTTATCCCTTCACTGTTGCGCTTTTAATGTTGGTGATTAAACGAAGAAAAGGGAAGAGATGGTAAAAAGGAAAACGTACCGGTTTTCATCTTCATTTTTTGTTTTTCAGGCATAATGTAATTCAGCTATATCATTTCGGATGGTCCTCGCTAGTACTTCATTTTGTCTTTGCGAAAAGTTCTTGCGAAGAGTTTATTTTCTTTGCTCCGCTTTTATTTGCCTGGTAAACCATGTAGTGCTGCGACACATGCACTGCACACACATACGATGCATCTGTCACAGTATGATTTGCTTCCGCCCCCTCTTTTAAGCTTTTATCGTTGCATTGAAGCTTTTCTTAGGAAGCGGGTTAATGTCAAGAGGCCACATTTCTCCACTTTTTCCATGAGCTGCTAGAAAACGGTTATGCCCGCGGTGTTTATTGATGGTTGTTCAAATCAATTTAATGTTATTGATAAGCAAACGAGTTTTTTAACGCATTTGACTTCGCAATGCACATAAAACGGATAACCCTATCTAGTTATAGAAGGAACGTTGCGGTAGTAGGAAGCGGACAGCGTTCGCCTTATTGTCTGGTTTCGGTTTCGATTAAGTTATTTTTTTTCTTTCACTCAAAATGTTATTAGCGCGCTAGTGTAACCATTGCCCTTGAGAGTAATGAAAATATTTATTCTACTTAAATCTGTGATTTTATCCATATTATTATGATAGGTTTGAAAAAAGAACATCCACATAGCTACATGCGTTGTTCACAAGAGGACGCTACCAATAAAAGGAGGAGTTGCCGAGTTGCCTAGCTGTGAGTCACTGAGCTTGGGATACTCGTAAGTGTTTTGACGATTATATGTGCTTCAAACGAGCGTTTTAAACCGCGTTTTGAGGCCCGTGGGTCACATTTGCACCCGCGGCAATTGGTTTTTGAGCACTGCAACTCGGGCGAGAGCTCAATAGCAGCATAAGCGCAGTTCGCCGGCGTTGGCGGTGGCTTGGGCGCAGCGCTTGCGTCGCGGTAGCGCACTTTGATCACCTTATCTGGCATATTCACCGGTGACTGCATTGTTTTCGTGCGATCTCGCGTGAGCGGAAGCCAACTGGAACTTCTAGTCCCTCCGTGTGGCTCGATTGCCGTGTTTCTTCGCAATAGCCGCGAACGACGTTGCAGTCATCAAATCGGGAGCGTGCGTGTTTCGGTTGTACCTTTTTATTTCTCGCCCAGGTGTCACCGACCTTATCAGATTTGGGGAGGTGTAAAGAAAGATATCTCCAGGCTCTTCGCACCGCACCTACGCCCTTCACCTCGTCGCTGCGTCCTTCCCTAAGCGCCAAAAGTCATCGGCGCGACTTTCATGCGATCGCCGCCTAGAGGAAATCGGAGCCTACCTTGCGCTACAGCTAGCTGTCACAAATGTAATTACGCACGCATGCGATGTAAGGACAGAAGGAGCGACGCCGCCCTCTCTTACGCTTAATTTATTTAGTTCGCTTACTTGGCAGCCGACGTTTTGATAGTGAGGCTGACTAGCGGATCGCTGCGCGACCCATTTTTCTTTTGAATGAGAGAACACCTACTCGCGCGCGCGTGTGTTCGTATTCAACGCAAGCCGCGCGGTGACACGGAACGTTTTGCCGCTTGATTAGGCGCCACGCCTGAATGTCTGTTTTTGCATTGGCATCATCACGGCTACAGTGCGGATGCAATAAGCGGAGATGACACGGCGCGATTCGATCTGCCAATCCGGACAGCACTGCGGCCGTCTCAGTATTAGAGCTCAACGCTTGGAGGTTTTCTGTTGGCCTAAGTTCGGCCACCGACGCTTGTGTAGTCAGTTTCTTGCGGTTGGACTAAAATCGTAGTGATACAGGTGAGGACCAGATGTTGTTTGCTTTATGTGGACGCTGCGCACTTTTAATTTAATTGTGAATGTGTGTGCATGATAACGCCGGCCGGATCACTTCACTGTTATTTTCTTAGGAGCGGAACGGCGTATAGCAACAGCTCCGCGTTACAACGTGGCCATATGAGGAAAATTTCAGTTCTGTCAAACAGAATTCGTGGCAGCGAATAATGTGCGGATGTCTGACGTCACTCATCCGGCTTCCACGGGCTTGCAAAAGCGCACCGACGTAATGACGCGACGCGCAAAGGAAGCTTTCGGTTGCGGAGCCCATCTTACGGAAACCCTCTGTGCCTTGCGGATCGATGTATTGGTTCCTTTCTTTCTTTTTTTTCTAAACCCGCGTTCTTTCTGGCCAGCCTTGCATTTGCACCTAAAACGAACTTTATCGTTAAGTAGAGCGCGTACCAATACCAAGAACACCGTCGTCGCGGTGTTCGTAGGACACGACACTTTCGTTTGGCACCATCGCAATAGTTGGCCTTGACTTCGTTATAACGAGTGTCTTCTCTCTCTCAGTCCGCTGCTCTTGCGGAACTATATAGGTCTGGTGGTGCATGGTCGAAGAACTATACAACGCAAACGGCATGCTTTAAGCAGCCGTGCATGTGTGTTTTTTCTTGTCGGCTGCTAGCAAGTGTCGCGAAGCGGATGTTGCGTCTACGCGTGTCATCGCGCTTGGAGTTCTACGAAAGGAAAGGGATCGCTAAGGGGAGGAAAAAACAAACCCCTCGGTGTCACTTTAGGATTTGTTGTGCTGACCTACGCGCACGAATGAAGGCACACGTTCTATTCGTGGCCTTATACTTCATTAGAGTAGGAGGGCGTAGCCATACAGACCATGCTTAGCAGGTAAGCTGGGGCCAGATTAAACCGATTAGTTACGCACACGGCAGTCCTTCAGTGGGTTTCGAAGCTTGCAGCCCTTACCTCGGAACGGCGTGAATATATGGTCTGTGGACCGCTCTTGTGTAACTTATCAGCTCGGGGGGCGTATCTTTAATTAATGTCGACGAAGAAGCAAAATGCTCTGCTCCGCCTCTCATTGAGCCTGCTGGAAGCGTGTGTCAATTAGTCCTGTTCCGTTCGCATCACAAATTACGTACGGTCAGTCTCGGTGGATATGTCAGAGACAGGTAATGTTGAAAAATAGTTGGGGGTTCGACTTGGCGGTTTCGTACGTGCGGCACAGCACATATGTAAGAGTAGGCGGACATAAAGCCATCTCTCTTTTCACCAGCCGTCGACTTTGCACGACGGAGGTGTATCGTGTACCGCTTGCGTGCATGTGGCACTTGTAGTCTAATAATGAATCTACTCACCATATGAAAGAAATGGTTATGTTCTCTATATAATACTGGCAATCTTAATGGGGATTATTGCATGAAAGGCACAAACGTATTAAAAGAAGAAAAAAAAAAGGAAGAAAGCCGAGTTATTACAAAAGGAACAAATCTTGTACACTATAATTTGTACTTCATCCGAAGCGATCACAATGTTTCGATAGAGTGTTCTAGAAATTGTTGCGATTCCAATGCAACCGATGTTAACTCCTGTAAAGCTTACTCGCATTGCCCCAAACTTCAGGCCTCACATTGTTCTGAGGTCTCGCATTAGTATATTATTTCACGTGAAATATCGGCATTAATGGTGGGTACCTGTTAAAATGTGCACCTTTGTATAGAAATCTGAGCACAAGGGCGTTTTCGCGCATCGGAATGCAGCCGCCTCGCCCTGTGTTCAGTGGTGAACGTCATAGCCACTGAGCATGCTTGTACCTAATTAATTACTTGTATTCAATTACATTTTTTATAGCTTTCTAATTTATCGATTACTTTTTTTTTACTCAGTAACGCTCAATGTAATGTCAATTGCCTTTTTTTTCAGCGACCAGTTACTTGTAACCATACTTTCGTTTTCAAGGAACGTATGTAAACTGCTGGCGCCCTTCACAATTCCTCGGTTCAAGTCTAAATGGCTGACGAGAGAAGTCCGGGCTATGTATATATGTTTCGATAGCGATGTCCACTTTGGTCGTTGGCGCCAGGAAACCATCTTACCGGAACCACCTTCTCCGAGCTCCAGCAACGATTCATAGAGGACGCAGACCCTGTAGCATCGCGGCATTGAGTATAAGCACGATTTTGTGAGCAAGGTGTTCGTATGTACATTGCATTCACCCTTCCCCGCTGCCCTCGCACATCGAGCACGTTGTTAGTGCCGCTGCCTGATGACTTCTCAAGGAAACAAGGGAGGATTATCGATGAAGTTTTGGAAAGCAATTGCTGGAAAACGACATGCGATAGAGCTGCAGAGGGCGTATTGAAAGAGCCATGGGTCACCAGCTCGTCCTATCTATTAGATTTGGCGAATGTTAACAACGGTGTAAAGGCAAGTAACGTAAAACTAATTGATTGCTTTTTTTAGCAGTCGCTCGGTTACTTTCGCGGGGCAGTAATTGGTCACTGTAATCAGACACATATTTTAATGAAGCAATGGTAATTATAATCGATCACTTTTACGGGACGTGCGTGTACAAGGAGACATACATGGTGGACGGCAAGGAACTGGGTCTTTCTTGAAAGAAGGACATCTTGTATTGACGGTACCCAAACGTCGTGTTCCTGTCTCGCTGTCAATCGTTTCGCGCTTTCACACAATAGGTACGGTTATTGAGATCCCGCCGGGTGGCGGTCAGAACAATATCTCGTTAAAGTTTCTGTATATGCTATCTTTGGTAGCATATACAGTAACTCTAGCTCTTGTAAGGGAGCCGAGGCACGGTATGGAATTGCGGGGTCAGTGACTTTCAGCAAAAGTCCCGTTGTGAATGAGCGCCAAGGTATTCACCCAGCAAGGACCGTAGGAAACGCTCACCTTCCGGAAGCGCTGGGTTTCAAAGCTGGTATGAGCATTAACTGGTCAGCGGTCGAGAGCAGCAAGGTACGCCTAAAGTATGGGTGCACGGATAAGAAGGCAGGAAAGATATTTATGGAGCCGGGGTCGTTAGAGGCGTAGGTGACTGTACAATATCGAGACAGATGTTTTAATTACCAGAGATGAGATGAAGGGGAGATAAACAACAAAACGCTAGACTGCAGTTGACGTGTAGTATATCCTGATTAGCTCAAGCAGGCTATAGTCGGGTACAACTTTAGAAAAATGGGGTGGCCCCGCCCAGATGACCGAAGCGCGACAGCCGATTGCCTCCGGTGCTAAAATAGTACCGCTCAAAAAAACCGTGTTTAGAAAACGTGTAACTGCAGTATAAATACTTTTGTATTTTGACGACTGGTTTGGTAAAGCTCTCGTCTTTGGAATGCTACAGCACATATACCGGATCGCGAGAGAAAAATAACCCCGTGCCTTCTACAATGCTGCGCGTCGTCTGCTTTTATAGCTTCATTGCAAGGGAAAAAAGAAAGAGAAGCTCTGTTTTGCGCTGGTTACTGGTTTACACGGCACATTTACTACTCACAAACTTATTTGCAAGTATGTGATAGGGTTTTTTTTTCGTTTCTTTTCTTTTGTCTTTCTTTCGTTTTTCTTTTTGCAAGCCTGCAGTCTCGCCAGTTCGCGTAGCGCCAGCGATGCTCGCTGCAATTTTTCGTCGCTGAATCACGGCTCAGAATAAACGCACGCGGCACAAATGGTGCATTGTAAGCTAGCAATAATATTTGCGGCATGATAGACCACCACAAACAATTTGGGAATTCACTCTTACGAGGGGCAGACGCGCACGAATGACGTGATTCGGCCCAGTTAGAAGCGCGGGCGACCATCTTCTCCATCGGCGAAGTCACCTACCGTCCGGCTCATGACGTCAGTCTAGAGTGCGCGCCCGTTGGTGGAGGCTCGTGTGCATCCGCCTCGGAGGAGTAAACGCCCCTTTTTTTCTAAAGTTGTGCCTGACTATAGGTGACTTTTTGTCGCCGCCCCGTTTGAAGGGTCGCCAAACAGATCGTCATCTTCATATGCCGTAAACAGGTGTACTACCTGTTTGTGGCTTTTTGTATACTAGCTGTCCGTAGTCATGTCCCAAGGAGTTGCTTCGAGCCAGTTCTTTGAATGTACTTGTTTTTGCCGCAGTGGTTAGCGTCGCTCTTCTTAATTTCGTCCCCGCGCATCATTTTGTCGCCACGCATTGAAGGTAGAGCTGTGCGATTATTCGAAACTTTCAAATAACAAATCGAGTAAGTTGTCCCGTGTCCATTCGGACTTCGCATGAAACAGTCACTGCTCGTAAGTACGTCTATATTTCCGATGTTTGTCGGATGTTTTAAATCAACTGTGCGCGATCGAACGCAAAATTGGAGCATACGTACGTGCGATACATTTCATTCCGGCGCCCTTAATGCATAGTCATCAACGACGAAAAGTGACATAATGGTAATACATAACGTATTATGTAATACATATGGTGCCGCATGATACGTACGCTGCACGTACGTATTACTCGGGGGTCCATATATTTTTTTTTCGGCTGTGTCGCTATTCTTACCGAAAAGTCCACAGTATGTGGAGAGCTGCTTATCTCCTCCTAGTGGTCTTTTTTTTTTTCATTTAATATACAGTGCTTCATAATATGTGCAGTGTAATAACAGAAGCTTGCTAGCGTTGTGAATACGCTACGATGTTAAGGTCGCTTTATATTAATGGTGAAAACAGTTCATTTATTGGAGAAGTGTTCGATATTCGATTCGCTTCCGGCACTATTTCATTCGTATACGATTCGGTCTCAAAATGAACTATTCGCACACCCATAATGAAAGAGACAGTGTAAAGAGAAAAACAAATCAAGTTGTGTGGCAATAAATAACGCTCCTGTAAGCTCGATATAAGCCACAAAGAAAAATACGCAGACACGAAGGATGGATGGCGACGCCTGCTTATAGTTCCCGCACGAGCTCTCAGTGACGTCATGAATTTTATACTGCCTCTGCTCGACCCTAGCTATAATTGGTTATCCATGAAGTTGGACTAGATTGTATCCTAATGATTGCCAAAGAGCGAACCTAGCAACTAGTACTATTAGTACTGTACTGGCACAACGGCCCAAATACGAGAAAATAGCTCGGAATCCATGCCTGTCACTGTGACAAACCTGCGTTGTTGTTTCTACGCAAATTAAAAAAAAAATGCGTAAGTTTCGCCTGCATTGTCTCTCCTACTAATGAACCACATGCCGCGAAATTAACGAAAATAGAACAGCTTTGTCCTGTGCTCTGTCGTCTCTATAACCATTCCTGTAGCTTCTTTTGTTATGAATCTTCCGTAGTATTCAGCCTACTCGAAGCTGCGGTGGTCCTCAGCCGTCCCTGGTCAGGAAGCTACATTATCTCGTTCACTTCACTATATTGTCATGGCCTCCGAGATCGGCGCGCGTTCGGAGGTCGTGCTATTGTGCTGAATGGGCCGGTGCGGTGCATGACCTTACACAAGCTGCAATGCCGGACGCGACGAATATGTGGTGGCTCTACCTACGCTTTTTAACATTTAAAGTTTAAGGGCGAGTTCCTGAAAAGAAAAAAAAAATATGGCGAAATGCTGTACTGTTCGGTGCTGGCGAATGTCTAGCAAGCGAAAGTCTACTCGACCTATCGGCGTATTATATTTTGCCTTTTCAATACGTCCATGCACAATTTTCTTTCGTAACAGGCAGCGTATTCATATACTGTGCAGCATTTTCTCGCGCACCGCAAAGCCGAACTAGCTGGCCTGAGAATAAACAGTACTAATGAAAACTTAAGTTATATAAATGTGTCGCATTTTTTAACATGGACCATAAATGTAAAAAGTTGCAAGATAGACTTTTGGCATGTTTGCTACGAAGCATAGTGCGTCGTTATATAGCGGTTTATCTTATTTCGGACAATAATGATTTGCGCTAGGCAGATGTCTGACAAATGTTTTCCTAGCACACTCCATGCGCGGTTATCTCTTTTGAAGTATTTTTTAGAGTTCCAACAACAAATGCTCTCTCAGAAATTCCCGACGTCATCCGCTGCTGCATGTCTTTAACAATGCAGGAGTTGCAGAAAGTCTTACAGTCAACCTTTCAACATACAGAATTAATTGGCGTTTGGAGGGGATATAGCAGCCGAGACAAGGTGACAATCGAGACAGTATGTATAATAGTGTATGCCGTCTCAGGCACATGTCGCTGCTCTGATCAGCAGCCGTGTTGTCGTTTGCGCCTCGACCCCTAGCAGCACTGTTTTCGTCGCACTGCCCTGCTCTCCTGTTGCCCACTTACTTTTTTTAAAAGTGAAACACAACGGCAACGACGTATAAATAGGCCTCCACTCGTCGGCGGGCCGCTTAGCGGCGCGTCCCGGGACGAAAACGTCGACGCCCATCGGTTTCTTTGGTGGCACGTGTTATGGAATCCCAACCGGTGCCACCAGTATTACGAACTCCAACCGGTGCCACCAGTATTATGAACTTGCACCGCTGCACCACGAATACGGCTTTGTGGTCCCGTAGCGCTCGTCACCCGTTTCGTGACAGAGCGTTGGTAGCGAAGACTCCGAGCCTGGCGTCGATGAGAATAAAAAAAGGGACTTTATACATTATATACAGGTTATCATACAGGACATGAACGGATCGGCACTGGGGCCGAGAGCTCACACAAACGCGACTGTTCTCGCACGACGGCGTCCGGCGAAAACGCGTGACACATCTCACCCCAGTCGGGAGCGACCCTCTCTCCAGGTGGGGTCGGCGGATCCTGTTTTCGAGCGGCGTGTTGCTGCTTTTATAATCCCCGAGGCCCATTGTCACTCAAACGGCCCAATACAAAGTCAGCACACGACGGTCGTCCGAGGGGTCCAACCAGCGACCGCGCTGGCCACTCGGTTCAAAGTTCGCGCGCGCGGTGACCTCCAGGCAAGGGAGGTGCGGCGCCGGGCCGTCGGGCACACGCGGACACGTCAAAACACGCTGCTCCGCCGAGGCTTCTCCCGCACGAAGGCGCAGCATCTTGACTTGTGAAGGGAGAATTATGGCGCTCGCAGGATAGATTCTGCATCTTGCAGATTCGGGATCCGGGCTTGTGGTAATGGCACAACAGCATCCCCGCCCTCAGATAAGGCGCCGGGAAGACGAGCTGCCTCCACGTGGCTCGGATGCCAGGCGCGCACGTTCGTCAGGCTCGTCCAAGTTCACGTCCATTGTCGGGACGCCAGGTAACTTCACGTGCCCAGGTCCGACTCGTCAGGACAGGAGCTCTGCTCACCACGTCGTCGCCAAGGCACCTTGACCAGCTCCGCTCGGGTCGTTCCTAAGACCTTGCTTCTCGCCACTGGTCCCGCTTGGTCGTTCTGCAGCTTGCAAAACCGACCGGCAAAAGGCAACACCCAACACGAACAAGTGCCCTCTGTCTCCCGTCAAACACCAGACAAGGCCATAATTCAAATCAACCTAACTAAATTGTTTTCCCCTTTTTTTTCTCCCGCTGCAACAAGAGGCAGGTGTACGATCTAGCACACAAGGCTCAAACAACCAGTTTTCAAATTAACAACGCAACAAAATAGAAACAATTATTAATCAGCAATAATAATTACAAATAGAATGGTCCCCTTGAAATCACTTTGGACCGAAAACATACTACTGAGGAAGCAAATGAGGTCATTCATTTTTCCCGGCGATATTTTCGCGGAATCCGAAGCTGCTTATATTTGCGACCCTGCTTATCCGTGTAGCGGCGGTACAATAAGCCAGATTCCTTGCCAAATGAAACCCTCTTTTTTTTCACTCCCCGTTTGACGCTCTTCCTCAGATCGGCTAATGAACAGCCTTCCTGTTGCTCGCGAATCAGACTTTCTCTTTCAACTGCAGCCTGCTCCTGCCGGCTGGCGGAAACCAGAGCGAGTGTGGAGCCCGCGTCGCCTAATTGCGGCGTCGAGTCTATATCGCGGCTAGCACTGCACGCGTCACTCCCACTCACTTCCAGGACCCGCTCGTCTAGGCCAGCCTCCGAGCTCTGCCTCTCCCGTGACTGCTCGCCACTCAAGTTACCGTGATCGGTCCGTGTGCCGCACCGCTGTTCGCTCACCGACGCTAAGTCAAGTTCCCTCGACAGCGGGCGCGCTTTGGATCGCGTGGGGGCCATGTACGCCACGTCGGCAAAGAATGATTTGCCCTGATCCCTCAGCAGCTGCTCCGAGCTATTTGAGAAGAGGTAGGAAAATTGCTCCGGGAGGGCGGCAGACACAGCGGCTTCGGTGTTAAGTTTCCCAAATTCTCCTTCAATGCTAACCGTTGCGATCGGTAAACAGACACTCTCCTTCTCGGCCACTTGCCGTATCCTAACGCACTCTCCCGTAAAATCACTCGAGGAGACGAAAGACGGGTGAACAACGTCCATAGTTGCTGCAGAGTCCCGCAGTGCTCGGCACTTCTTGCCGTTTACCTTAATTTCCTGCACATAGGGCTCCAATAGACGTATGTTTTTGTGAGTTTCCTGTATCGTTGCAAAAGCAATTCTCTCTGGGCAGCTTGCAGCGATGTGCCCTTGCTTTTTGCAATTGTAGCAGGTTAACGGTCTCCGTTTTTCAAAAGAACGCGTCATTTCGTTTCGCTGTTTCGGACCATCGTCATCATTCTGAGATGCATTCTGTCCATCCCTTACAGTTTCTTTGGGAAGGGACTCGTCGTCCCGAAACTCGCGACGCGTGATTTCCTTCTGTTCGTCGGGCTTCCCGTAAAACCCATCTCTTCTGTCTGCTTTTTCTATGCGCACTGCTTTGCTGTGCAAGCTGCGACGGGTGTAATACTCTTCCGCTAACTCTGCTGCCTTGTTTAGCTTAACCTCCTTTAGCCTATCTTGCAGCCAGAGCCGGACATCCTCATCAATGCAACGGTAGAACTGCTCCAACGCGATGCATTCGACAATTTTGTCGCGGTCGTCGTAAACCTCTTCGCCCTTCAGCCATTCCACCAAGTCGGCTTTTAGACGAAACGCGAAGTCAACATTCGACTCCTTACCCTTTTTTGCATACCGGAACCTCTGCCGGAAAGCTTCGGGCGACAATTTGTACTTCCGCAGTAGCGCTTCCTTCACATCACTGTAGCTCTCAAACGCCTCTTTCGATAAGCAAGTTATTACGTCTGATGCCTCCCCAGGAAGCAACGCTAACAGATTCTGTGCCCAGAGGGATTGCTCAATGCTATTCCGTTCGCACACGTGCTCAAATTTCACGAGGTATTTGGCCATATCCTCTCCGACGACAAAGGGTGGAAGTTGATCGCGTATTCTTGGAACGTTAGAAGTGAGACTAGGCGCTGGCGAGCTATTTCGGGTCTCCAACTCTTTCATTTTAAGCTCGTGCTCACGAATCTCTCTCCTTTCCTCCTTTTCCTCCTCGCGACGTTGCTGTTCTCTCCTTTCCTCCTTTTCCTCCTCGCGACGTTGCTGTTCTTTCCTGCTCGCAACGTTCCTTCTCCCTTTCCTCCCTTTCCCGACGTTCATTGATACCCGCCAAGGCCTCTGCGGCTTCCTCAGCCGTTACGTCCCCAGTCCTCATGACCTCAAGGATCGCATTCTTTCTTTTGGTTGAGCCCAACTCAATGCCCAACTCCTCACAAATTTCGAGAAGTTCCTTCACCTTGTACTTCTCCATCGTTCACACTGTCCTCCTGCTGTTTACCCTTTTTGAATATACCTGCCGTACGCTACTATAATGCTACTAGTAAGACATATGCAAGTATTTCACACACTGCCCTGTCTACCCCCTCAGCATCCCCTGGTTTTCAAAACACTCTTACTAGGCTTGAAACACACAAGGTTATCACAATGCAACACCAAATCCTTCCCTAAGCTACTATAACCTGTGTCAGAGAAAGTCTGGTGTTTGAGGTAAACTTCAGGCACTCACCGCGCCGAGGTAGCTGATGCCGGTCAATCCCACCGCTGCCACCAGTGTTACGACATCCCACCGCTGCCACCAGTGTTATGGAATCCCAACCGGTGCCACCAGTATTACGAACTCCAACCGGTGCCACCAGTATTATGAACTTGCACCGCTGCACCACGAATACGGCTTTGTGGTCCCGTAGCGCTCGTCACCCGTTTCGTGACAGAGCGTTGGTAGCGAAGACTCCGAGCCTGGCGTCGATGAGAATAAAAAAAGGGACTTTATACATTATATACAGGTTATCATACAGGACATGAACGGATCGGCACTGGGGCCGAGAGCTCACACAAACGCGACTGTTCTCGCACGACGGCGTCCGGCGAAAACGCGTGACACATCTCACCCCAGTCGGGAGCGACCCTCTCTCCAGGTGGGGTCGGCGGATCCTGTTTTCGAGCGGCGTGTTGCTGCTTTTATAATCCCCGAGGCCCATTGTCACTCAAACGGCCCAATACAAAGTCAGCACACGACGGTCGTCCGAGGGGTCCAACCAGCGACCGCGCTGGCCACTCGGTTCAAAGTTCGCGCGCGCGGTGACCTCCAGGCAAGGGAGGTGCGGCGCCGGGCCGTCGGGCACACGCGGACACGTCAAAACACGCTGCTCCGCCGAGGCTTCTCCCGCACGAAGGCGCAGCATCTTGACTTGTGAAGGGAGAATTATGGCGCTCGCAGGATAGATTCTGCATCTTGCAGATTCGGGATCCGGGCTTGTGGTAATGGCACAACACACGGCGCGATCAGTGCACTTACTTGTGACTGTTGTGCTTCGAACTTCGCTGGTGGAGGCAGGGCGTTTATATTATTTTTAAGCCCAACGCCATCTTTCTTTT
This sequence comes from Dermacentor albipictus, assembly GCF_038994185.2. Taxonomy (NCBI): domain Eukaryota; kingdom Metazoa; phylum Arthropoda; class Arachnida; order Ixodida; family Ixodidae; genus Dermacentor; species Dermacentor albipictus. The sequence continues at coordinate 114,994,067 of NC_091823.1, forward strand.
ATGCTTCGAACACGCGCCAACGTTTCTTTTTTTTTTCCGGGAAAGTGCGCACAAATGACGCCGACTGCATGAGTGGAAAGGAGGCACGCGGGCCTACTATACGGCGGTAGCACGTATACACAGATCTATATGTTCTAGACACGACGGTCTTCGCAGATAGAAAAAAAAAGCAGATCCAACGCAAATTTCGGAATTAGCGAAGATTTCGTGGAGCGGTTAATTAAATGCTACTATAAGACTTCTCGCCTTCTGCGAATGCATTTTGCGGCGTAGCTATAGCGATCTCGTGGCTCTCCAGCAAATCAGCCCACGTGATGCACACTCTCCGGGATCGACCCACTAAAACCCCTTAAACTTCGTAAAGTAGCGACACTCTCCTCCTCCGCCTTCACTCCTCCTCGTTTCTCTCTTTCACGCTCCCTCCTCGACCGTGGCGCCGCCTGCACTGCTCGAGCGCAGCAAGGGCGCCAACATGCGCTCCTCACCGCTCCTTAGACGCTTCTCGAGCAAAAATGGCGCTGATGCACGGCGCGAGGGTCCACGTGATGCTATTAGACCAATAGCGACGCGGCGTCGGCCTCGGCCGGAGCGCGCGAGGAGGAGGCGGCATTCTTCAAAGCGTGGCACTACTTTACGAAGTGTAAGGGGTTTTACGGCCCACTTTACCCATTTCGTACAGCACTTATCGTGCAAAATCGGCAACTGGGAACAAGAGTCGCAAGGAGTTGAGAAATTAAGCGATGTACTACAGGAGAGAGCCGAGGCAACAGCCAAACGGAAAGGAAAAGCGAAATTTAACATTTAACTGTTGTTTACGAAAATGTTTATGGATCGACATCTTTTTATTTAAAAAGGAAGTAGAGAAAACGCCGCCGGAAGTGGAGAACAATTCCGTGTGTTTTGAATGACGCTTCTACAGTTATCACTCGAGTCGCCTGACGTAGCCACTTCTCTGCTGTGCTTATGTAGGCGTTTTTCTAACCTTCCGCGGTGGGTGCAGTGCGTCTAGAACCGCAGCGTCCTGCGCTCTACGCGGTTGTACGGGACTGGCGGCCACGCATTGTTACGCAACTTCTCAAATAACAATACGAGTCGGTTTTGGCACTTGGTAGATCAACAAACGAGGGATCCAAAAGAACTGTGATTGTACCGCAAATATATATAGCTTTATAATTCTTCCAGAGTTAATTCAAAAGAACGTTACTGTAGGCGGATACAACTTAAGTCTGCAGTGAATCCCCGCGCACGTCCTCATGACCACCAGCCACTGTTTTTCCGCGAGGCTGCAAATAATTCGTACTTCAAACTTTTCCTGTTACCCAAATAAGGCAGCAACCACAATAATGAAATTATTAGCGCGATATTTTATACGTTTTCCTTCGCCTATTATAGGCTAACGGTGAAAGCCTAATTCTTTGTTGAACTGAAATTAGACGCTTTTTCGCTGCAACTGTTTATTGTCAAGTTTGAATAGTACGTACGATGCAGGCTTGACAATAAACAGCTGCAGCGAAGCAAGCGTCTCATTTCAGTTCAACAAAGATTCAGTTCAGTTTGCAGTGAAGTTTCATTAGTAAAACGGGGTCAGCAGTGAAATGAACTGTACTGCGGACTTTTGAAGAGTGAAATGCTCAGACGACATACACTCTGTCCATGTCTGTTGCACACCTCATCGCTTCCGCCGGTGAAAAGACTCTTCAAGAATAGCAGACGCTCCGGAGCTACCAAGTACGACGCCATTTTGAAAAGGCCGCGTGACGACGGTTTTGTTTGCTTCTGTGATTGGCTGGCGGAGTAACACAACCCCGCGCGGTCCATGTACCTTGAGCCAATTGCTGTTTCTTAAAGTTGTATTCTACTATAGAAATCTTTATTTTACACTTTGTTCGCTGAAACACCCTGTATTGATGCGTTAGCATTACGGGTGTCAAAGTGCAAAAAAGTGTATGTGTGTGATATGTGGGAAGCCAGTCACGGGGTAGAGATAAAGAGGGGATATATATATATATATATATATATATATATATATATATATATATATATATATATATATATATATATATATATATATATATATATATATAACTGCAACTGACGATGACGTGCTCCGTACCAGCTGCACTTCGCTCCTCGAAGAGATACAATGTGGTGAACGGCGGTTTGGATCCGGGACCTCAAAGAGGTATGCCAGTAAATGTGAGAGGAAGCCTAACGCAGTTCTCTTGCATTATAGCTATATCACCACCGAATTACTTGTATCCTGTACACAAGATTCGTGAACCGTAGTTCACGTGTTTAGCGATTGGATAAGCACGAGCCCTGCGGGGCTCCGTTGTATATACCGTAATCGTTTCGAGTATTATGTGCGTATACTGCTACACCTGTTGTCAATTTGCACTTTATAGACGATTTTGCCGTTTAAATTTAGCGATCCTCTTATGCCCTTATATGGGGGCCAACGTGCGCGGTACATAAAATTATTGGCGACACTCCGCATTCATATACAGCAGGCAGCGTACGCACGATATAAAAATATAGCGTTACGAGACTACAAATTAGGGTACATGTAAAAATTAGAATGTCGTATAGGAGGTCGAGCGCGCTCGCTATATAGGCACTTCCCCCGAAGCTTGCAATCGAGGTGCAACACAGCTGCAGGGAAGCAACGGTCGTTTTATCACTTACGGACCCCGTCTTGCACTTCCCGTTCCGTTGAAGTTCTTCATGCTCTACAGTGCACGGTACATTTGTGGTGAGTAGGCGCAGTAGACTTTCGCGTTTTCACGCTTATACGACGAGCTACGATTGTGTCACCCGAGTGATTATTATTATTACTTTCTCTTTTGGCATGGAGAGGGGTGTGTGTCCCCGCGGGGCCATGTGTTCCTTAATTAGGTGTCTCTTATAGTAAACAAAAAATGTTCGTGTAGTTACACGTTTCTGTGGCTATCCCCATGCGGCCTGAAACGGCACCGATCCAGCTGGTGACGCTGGGTGGTCTGAGGCGCAACACCTCCGCAGTAACAAAGCCTGTGCCTTCTGGCTGTGACATCAACTACGTTCCCATTGATGCCGAAAAACAATGGATTGAAAAGAAAGAGTGGATAATTCCGCTGAACTTCACTTGAGGGCCGCGCGTCCAATCTATGGCCTGTCGGCCTTCCCGTGTGACGTCACGGCTCAAAGCGCCCACGCCTTGCGCTATCTATATGAGAGGTGCCGGCATCTGGTTGGTTCGCGTCTCGCCGTACCGGCGGTGCCACCGATTCTCTGTAGATACAGTGTCGCTGTTGCTTCCTAGCATTGCGCTGGCAAGTGGGCTGGCCACCGCTGTATGTAGTCGCGCATGTCTCTATTCATTGTAGCACGCGCGTCGCTTATCGAGTGACTCCACTGTGCCCCAAGCAGCCAAGCGGAGCTAAGACCCGACGCGTTCCGCATCGGCCGCCATTGTGACACGCGTCTTGCTCCCAGTGGCGAGAAAGTGCCAGTGTATACTGGATGTCTTGCCGATTATGGGCAGCCCGAGAACGAGGCAGTTTCTCTATATAACCAACGACGCCTCCCGTATATATGGAATGCGCAAACGCTAGTCGGAGTTATATAGTGCCGCTTCGTTCGGTTTTCCTGTCGTGACGGACGCCGGACGTGATCGGAATCGGCCAGTGGCCCTGCACTCGTGGAAGCAGTGACGTCGGCATGCGTTGATGCCGCTGAGAGAAGCGCTCGTAAAACCGTAACCGGTCTCATTCCGTGTATGACGCATGCCTTCTCTGTGCATTACATCTCGCTCGTATACCCGCTGTGGCGACTGAGATCTGCTTGGTGAGAACGAGATCGCTTATTCGATATCCGGACGCCTCCGCGTTTCTGTGAAGGTCAAAATGCAAAAAAACCCTCGTGTACCGACCTATCGGTGCACGTTTAAAGAACCTGAGTGAGTCAAAATTATTCCGGAGCCCTCCACTTACGGCTTGTATAACAGCCCGTGTTGCTTTGAGTCGTTAATGACGATCGATCAACATCAATCAGTCAGTCAGTCAATCAGTCAGTGTCTTGCGTACAGCGCATGCGTCGCTTATCAGTGACTTCACTCTGCGCCAAGCGGAGAAAGTAATCAATCTCGCTCTTAGTTGAGCGGTGCGGGGAAGATAGCGCTCTCGTTTGCGCGTTGCTCGCGAACATCGAGGATTTGCAGCACTTTAACCGCTCGATTCGAAGGAGCTGAGGCCCTCTTGAATCCCGTTGGGGCCCGCAGGCTTCGAAGACCTCCGTTCACGAGTGCTGGTCAGCGACCTCGGAGAGACCATTGCTGCGTCGAAGCGAAAAGTGCCACGATTAATTCAATTTACGTTGATTTAGTGAGAGAGCTTGCATGGATTTAGAGCAACACGCTTAATGCGTAGAAAACTGTATTCTCTTTACCACGCGCTTTTTTAAGTTCCAACATTTTGTGGCTCGCGATAACGAGATTATTGCACTTTGTAAGAAGTTAGAATCTTTTCTGTGTGGAACAAAGACTTGCGTTGGAAAAGTAGCCTCGGTTCCATTGTGCGGTAGGGTTTTTCTGCTTCACATAAGAATTTTAGCTAAAACTCGTCGCGGGCAAGCGACCGCATTGAGACGCTCGGCACGTTTTGATTTGGCCTTACCGAGGCGCAGTTACAGTAACGCGCGGACAACACAGGCTTCCGGGAGCGACTGTGACGTGGCGTCGCGTCGATGCCCTCTCCCCTGACGCGTGACCTGGCGCGCGCTATCGCGGCAGCAGGTGTTCCATTTCCACCGCTCTACTCAGTCAAGTTGCGCTCAATGATAATGCATCGCAGGCAGTGGGAACTTACACCTGCCCATTTGCTGCCACGGACGACAGACGCTGGATTTTTCGGTCAATGGGCCATTTGACGCTTGCGCATAAAAAAAAAAATTACATCTCGGACCCCTTTTGCGACTGTCCTTATCTCTGAACGCGCCCTGCTGATACATCTACTGCATTGGCGGTGTACTATGTTTAATTTCGGAGTGGTAAGTCTTCGAACTTGTAAAATCTGCAAGTCGCAAAAACTTTCTTCTCCACTTTTAGGGAATTACAATTTTATTGATGGAAATCTGCGCTGCGCCTCACAGAACAAAGATTGATTCCTTTCTAGATACATTTTCGCTAAAACAAAAAACAAAAAATAGTAGGGACTTTCTTAAGTTTGTCCTTATCTGAACACACCCTTCCGTAGACCCTCTCGTAAGGGAGTCAAGAGGGACTGCAAGATAAACTTAGTGGTTTGAGAAATGTGGTGTAGCATTAAGGCATTATACGAGGTGTTTCAGTGAAGACTGTTTCAAGTTATTTAATTATGGCAGAGTTGGAAATGAAATGCTTGTTTTAGCCAAGTTTACTGTAGTGGGAGACACCAAAAATTGTGCGATAATCGGCAATAAACTCATTATGCATCGAATTTTCACCATATAACGAAGTCGCTACAGTAACGAAGTCCTACCAGTGCTCAAGGTATGTCTGCTGAGCAGGAATTCTCGCCACCATGCAAATTCGCAGCGAGGTGCGTTTGCGCGTTCTGCTCTACGCACGGTTCGCTCTTCCCACAGAGCGGAGTACGCCGCCGTTCCACTTTTACTAATCTGACCTAAATGCATATGCACTTCGGGCAAAAAAAAAAGAAACACGTTTCGAATAAAGCGATAATTCGAATAAGGCAACTTCGCTATAGCGAGTTTGCGTTCTCACGATGTGGGGAGACGAGCGGAAGATATTGTGCGAAAATGACTGTCTCTTCGGAACACGCCTGCGCGTTTGTAACCAGACAACAAAGTTTGGCATTCAAAACAACAGCGAAATCAATGCGAATGCACCGCCTTTTCTTGCTACTTCCTTTGCTGCATTGAGAATTATTACGGAAGTCTCGCGTTAATCTGGACAGCCCAAAATTTGAGCGCATGCATGCAAGCCGTCTTTGCATCAGCGGCGGGGGCGCGCGGGCCAAAGCGCTGGCCCGTCGCGACGAATGAATCAGAGCCAGACTGGCCCCATATACACGCGAATTGTTGCGTAGTCTTGCAGTCTCGCTCGCTCGCTTCCGCTCGGCGTCATCGGCTCTGTGGTATGAGCGCGCCCACTCTTCGGCGCACGTTGGTGCTGCCCTTTCGACCTTGAACGCCGGATTCCGGCTAGACGAGTGGTCGCCTAGCTTGTGTGCGATGTGGAACACGGTGACGACAACGCGTTGGGATTACGAGGTCGTATACTTGGCGATTTTTTTTTTCTTTCTTTTTGACCGGCAGCTCCGGCCGACTGTATTGTCTCGCTACGGCAAGCCGCCGGGCTTCTCTCGAAGCTCATTGTTGCCGTACGAGTCGACCGCATGGGGAATGCGCCGCCGTTGCACGTGTTAAAGCCTGCGGCCGAGTATAGCGACGTTCGCACGCGCAAGACTTCCTGTCGAGGCATCGTGCGGGCAGGACGCTTACCGGCGGAAATAAACGCGCGCGCGCGCGCGCTCCGTCAGCGCTTCGTCACAACAGCGCGTCGACAAAGCAGACCGCTACGCCAGCTTTGGAGGTTTTGGAAACGGCGAGCCGTTCCGCAAGGGCTGCACATTCTTCGTGGAAGGCCCGTCGACGACGCGACGTGAAAGGTGCGACGACCCCCTTTCCTGTCATATTCACGCGAGGGAGGCGACAGGAGGGGGGGGGGGGGGCTTCCCTGAGCTACAGCCGTACGCCGGTACCGTATTGCCTGCCGTACTGTAGCAGACGTGTGGGTGGAGTCGACAGTGTTGTAGACGACGTGTTGCGAGATGTTTTGAAAACTCTCTCGCTGATATCTACCGCTATTATTCGCTGACGTAGTCTTCGTAATTGTTCCACTTTTTCGGCGACGTGATCTCACTTTTTCTATTTCCCCTCTAAGAGGAGTCGTGCTACCCGAGGCAGCTTTCGGCGTACACTGGTTGAACGAACCCAGCGTAAGGTCGTGCGGTGTGTCGCGACCTTATAAAGTAGGCTGCAGATCATGGAACGTGAGCGAGAACGCAGAAGCGAGCTTCTCGTTTGTCTGTTGCTCGGTCTTTCGCGCACAATCTTGTGTGAGGCTTCCAGGTAACACGTGATGTATGCCGCACAGTGCGAAGCTGAACGAACATTGGCGCTTTTGCACCTTCGCAGCACAAAGGTAGCAGAAAAGTTTGCGCATCAAATACTGACGAGCAAACGGTATTGTTTTGGAAGTCGCAACCACTTTGCTCTTGCCGATTTCGCCTTGTTCAGGAACTTGTCTGTATGAAAGTAGCTCGAAGCAATTACCCCCTCACCCCCCCCCCCCCTACCACGCCTTTTGTTCTTTCACCATCCAAATACTTCAAACGGTACATTCCGAGACGTATTAGCTCAATTTGTCCACGAACGGTATCTTTCATTTTTTCCGCAAGGCTTGACGCTACATTCGTAAAAGCGTAGATCAAGCCCAAATTCGCAAACTTTACGAAAACATCACCATCGCGACTCCGTTGTCATTCCGCACCAACGTGGCCGGTTTCGGAAGCCCCCACTGTGGCTGAGAAGAGCAGACGAGAGGGAGAGAGAGAGATAGGTGGGGAGACAAATGAAAAGCCACATCTGGCAGCAGTGTTTCCGCTCGGGACATCTTTCCAGTTCTCCTTTCTCCTCTGGCTTAACCGTGTCGAATGCGCAAGGACGAGGAAAGGCGGCTTCTCTTCACGCGGGGTCAGGTCGTCTGCTGGCCTTGCAGTAGTGCCGGACGGCGACTTGCGTACGTGCGAGACTCCGGGCAGATTGCGCTTTGTCTTGCGCCGCAAGAAGGCTTCCTGCCGTCTTGCGTGCCGTTCGGTTTTTGTCGCCGCTTCTGCAGGCTTCGTCTGCTCCGTGCCGGTGGGGCTCATGGAGGACGTCTGCTTCGCCGTCGGCGGTACCCCCGCGGAGAGGATTTAATTAAATCAAATTACGCTTGGATAAAGTGTCTTTCACCTCAAGTTACGTGGCCCTGCGGGCCGGGGAAGGCGGGATACGCTACGACCGTTCGGTATATAGGAAGTCGGAATGGGGCTTCGATGTCGTAGGGCAAAGGTCGACGCTGACGACGTGCTGCCACCCTGCGCGAACAAAAGGTTCCGAGGGCTATGGCGTACCAGGGCCTTGTGGGGGTTGTCGATTCTCGGAGATCACCGCTCGAAGTAACGTCAGCCCGAGTATCATCGCCTTCTTGATCGTTCTTTTGTATCAATATATCGTTTAAACCCTCACCCACATACAGTCCCAGTCCTGTTGCCCACGTGTGAAACATTTCTCGTAGATATGGAGTGGAGGAAGGCAGTCTGTTAGCATACAGTGCGCGTGTCGTGAATGCGTGAGAGGAGAGTCCATACCTGACATATATACTTCTCTAACCCTGAAAGGAAAAATGTGGAGGACGCTTAAGCTTCGCCTTTAAAAGTGGAAAGCGATATCATTCAAAAACCCCCCGACTGCTTTTCATGCTACCCAGCAATTGTAGCTTACGTAACCGTAACATTTACTGGGAAACGCTGGCGGCGAACGCTATGCACGAATGCGAGCTTTCTGGTAGAAACGCGGCCTCTTGCGTGGGTCGATCTCCTGCTATTGTTCATGTTATGTTTATGTAGAAGAGCTAACATAAAATACATGCACTGACGTTTTTTTTTTTTACATTTGCTTGTGGGCTACCGTTCTCAAAATTCCGATGAATAACTTTGTAAAAAACGAAAGGCAAAGTTATGAGCAACTTTGGTGGTAGAAGAGTGGTTGTGTATGCGTGGTACGGAATTTGGTTCGAAATTTCTTTTGCCGAAGCGACGTCCGACGACGCTGGACGCAGACGCCTAACGCTTTCGGGTTAATATAATGTTTACGTTATTGCATCACAAAAGACCCAGCAGAGCTTCCGGGTTCAAAATCAAGGCACGATATCGCGTCAAGGCATTGATTTCACATCAAAGCGTCAACATCGACATTTGTATCAATCTGTGTCCAATTCATCTCCGCTTGACGCGTGAACGCTTCGCTGGGCAGCGGACGAAGCCTTCCGGACATTGAGGTTCGAGTCATCATCATCATCATCATCAGCCCGGTTACGCCCACTGCAGGGCAAAGGCCTCTCCCATATTTCTCCAACAACCCCGGTCATGTACTAATTGTGGCCATGCCGTCCCTGCAACGGTGGCGTAGAGGGCAGCGGTGGCGTAGAGGTAGAACACCCGCCTCGCGTGCAAGAGGTCCGTGGTTCGAATCCCGGTGCCGGCAATTTTCCACCGGATTAAAAAAAAAAATCCGCGTGTCGATAAAATTGCATAAACAGGCCTGGAGTGTGGCCTGATCCCGGTGACCAGAACCGGTAACGCACTCCCTCACCAGAGCAGGATTGGCCACCCTGGTGCAGTACTTGGCCACAACCTCCTGTATGAACAACACAATGAGGTTCGAGTGCACGTACACAAGTTTTTGCTTGCGATTCCCTGCGAGCCTGTTGCGCAGCTTAATGTGCACATTTCCAAACTCGAACCAGTTTCTTTCACATGCCGCAGACGAAGGGGGAATCTGGAGTACGCGACAGGCGAGGGGGCTCAAGGTTTGGTTGAAGCAGTCCTTGCCACCGCGTGGATGGATCCAGGTGCTTCGCAGGCTCCCAAACTCCTTTTGACTAAACGTTTAGATACCTCGAAAGGAGTCGCATCGCAGCGGAATAATTCTGCGGAGAAGCTCTGTTTTTATGCGAAGCATATTACGAGGGCTCAACCCAGCTCCTCAGGCGCGGCGGTGACCATGAAATCACGTGACACCGTGACGTCACGACAGAGGAGAACGAGGGCTCAACCCAGCTCCTCAGGCGCGGCGGTGACCATGAAATCACGTGACACCGTGACGTCACGACAGAGGAGAAGTGGCTTTGGCTCAACTCTTGCAAGACGGGCTGGGTGGGAATCGAACCAGGGTCTCCGGAGTGTGGGACGGAGACGCTACCACTGAGCCACGAGTACAACGCTTCAAAGCGGTACAAAAGCGCCTCTAGTGAATGCGGTGTTGCCTTAGAAACGCGCTGTTTCTAAGGCGTGCGTCTCTTGCTCAGGCGCACATTTCGTTGCCGCGCCGAACGCTGCTTTGCTCGACGCTCACCGCGTCCAATGCGGGGCGCGTAGTCGCTGCCCTGTAGCCCATTGTCTTACACCCCTTGGCGGGTCGACGGGAACGCTGTCGCGTTCCACTCTTGAAGGCGAAGAAGTAATGCATGAGTTGTTTCTTCGTCTAGCCGAACCAAATATAGCCAAGCAACAGCAGTTCACCAGGCTAAACAGTGGTTCAACAACTAAAATAAAGGCTAGTATGCTTCGCATCCTGGGCTTAACCTTACCTAAGCCACAGCCATTTTTTCCTTTTTCAATTTTATCCTGGTTGAAAAAAAGAAACGAAAGAAACCCTTTCCTTTCGGAAAATTAGTTTCTTTTTTCGTTTTGTTTTCATGCGCTTTCATCTCTACTCTCGAGCACGGTGGAGGATCTCTCGATTGAACGTTTGCGCGTTTCGGTGCTTCTCATTTGCACCGCGTGGGAGCACTCCTGTTGCTCTCGGTAGCAGACGGTCTTTACGGCATTCACTCGCGTCCAAGGCCAATCGCCGCATTTAGCGGTGGCCTACACGACTGACGCTTGCGTGAGTAATTTCCGGTAACCAGCACAATGTACACGATTCACTAAGCGTCGTTAACCAGGCAAGCTAACGCAGACAAACACACGTTCTCAATCACAAAGAGCGCAACAATATTTTCATTTGAAACAAGCGTGTTTTGTTTACCGTTCAGTGTGAAGTTGTTGTGAATTCTTTTTACTAGTATTTGCATTGAAGAAAGAATTAAAACAAGCTCAACATTCTTTGTCATCTATATGATGCATGCACAAGTAGCAATAACGGCCAGGCAAGGCAATTAGCGCGCGAAAATGGGCTATTACGTCATTTTACGTAAGTGTTCTGTTCTTGGCGGTCTGTTGCGGTGCACCACGCTTGCAAACATTCGTCATTCGTGGGTGGGAGGCTCGCTTGACGCCCCAGAATAGCGCTCACAGCTGGAGGCATGAGAGGGGGCGGCCGCCGGGGGCAAAGCGCACCAGCTCAGTCTACGAGGTCGCCCGTGTATTCGTTAAAGCGCGCGCCAAACCGTCCCGGTTTTAGCAGACGTGCCCGATTATTGGGAAGCCGCGAGCAAAACGAAGCCCCAGTAAGAAAACCGGGTTTTCGATCTTGCAAAAAAGTTGAAGAAGCTTCGTCGGGGTGAGCAACTCTACGTTGCCGTTGAAAGAGCAAAAGAACTCGCGCGGCGACACGCGTCCTCCTCTCCCGCGTTTTGTTTTTTGATATACCGGTTTCGTCGTCTTTTGCGCGCGTGCATCAGCAGCCGCAGCAAAGAGCAACGGGCGGCGCTGGGAGCGTCGCGGCGGCGGAAGCTCTGCTTGTGTGTATTTTGGGAAGGATGTGTCCCCCCCCCCCCTCCCCCCTCATGCCAAGCATCGTGCGCGCGCGCTCCCCGAGGTAGCGGATCGCTGGCTGCTTGGGGGACCCGACGTTTGGCTCGCAGCGGCAGCACCAGCGAAGCATCTCTTCGCCGCCGTGGTTTTGTGAGCGTTCCTCCCGGCGTCCACGACCCTGCTGCGAAGCGAACGTCCCCGCTTTACGGCGAAGGGATCGCTCGCGCCCTTGACCAGTGGAAACAGGTCTGCCTGCCCGCTGGTCGTTTCGCTGCGAGCGCTGCTGCCGCTGCTGCCTCGTTCCGAACGTTCCGCTCGCCGTGCTGCCGCCCGGTGTTGGTCGTACCTCCACAGAGCGTCCCGCCCTGCCGCCGCCGCCAGACTTTGTTTGGATAGATGTCTGAAGACCGTCTCAACGCTGTGCTCACTCGGCTCGCGGGACTTCGAGTGGCTCGCGATCACCTCGGTAAGCGTTTTCGAACGTCGGCAACGCTCTCGGCGGCGCTTCGCGATCGTTTAGACGAACCGTACCTTTTTTTTTTTTTCGTATTTCACGCTGACAGGCGCGCCGAAATGTCGTCTGCTCCCTCCGGGCCGGCTTTCCCGCCTGCAGTCGTTAGGCCGGTCTCTCTGACGGACGGCACGTTTGATTGCGAAGCCGGTTGAGTCACAGCATATCTTTCTTAGGAGTGGGTGGCGACGCCACCTTTCCTTTTTTTTTTTCCTTCTCGTCGCCGCGCCAATTTCCAACAATTTTCGGATCCTACTCTGCAACGCTTATCGATGCGGCTGGGTGATCACTCGGGCGTTGCGGCTGCCTCCGCCTTCCGGGAGCATAAACTAGTTTAAATAATGCGCATCGTTAGAAGTGTTTCTTTCTCTTCTTGCCATCTTCGCTGTCTGTTGCGTGTCGTGTCTATTTCGGACTGGCACTCGCTCCCACCCTTTGCACCTGAACTTGGATGCTACTGCGCTGGGCGCTGTCTGGAAGAGACAGACCCCACCCCCGCGTTTTGACTTTCCTTTTTTTCACCCCCAACTGCGCGTTGTTTGGGGCTGAGCAGGCCATCGAGATTTTACTACTGGGTGCGAGTTTATTTTATTGTTTTGCTCTGTCCCTTGGAACGGAGCCTGTGCGCATTGTGGAGGGCCAAGTCGAGCAGCAGGTGGCGATGACAGGCCTTGGGTTTTGCTTTTACTCGAAGCTCGCCCTTCTTTCGGCACGGACATCGACGTTGTGGGGGCGGATACAGCTGTTTGTGTACGGGCACAAAGCGCGTTTTACCTTGCAGCTGTGTTGCACTCACTGCGTTTCAACTTTTTCATGCTGGCATATCTGATCAAGCTTTTTAATTAGCCGGACATCTCACTGCTTCGTTCTTGTAATAATTTGCCAGTTTTCGCAGATTGCAATAGCTGTCAGAGCTATGTAGTGCGTTTGGGTTCTCGTAACCGGCAACCCCAGACTATGTACATTCGGCTCGAAATATATTTTGTGATACTCGATAAAAAACTGTAGTGCGTTAGTTGCCTTAGCAACAGCTGTCCTCATCTGTCACCACATGAAACTGCTTACAAGTTTGGTCCAAAATACTTGTATAGATTGCGTCTCTTTCTCTCCTTTTTTTTTTCCTACGAGCATACCTTGGAGCAGGAAATGAGTGTTGTTGGGTGTGGCACCCAGATCATTTAGTTTTGGCTTCTTGATCAGGGCAGGGGTTCCCGGCTTCTCAAAAATCGTTGAACTATCAGAAGGTTTGAAGCAACCCTGTGTCCAGGCTTCCTAAATGTACGTGAAGAAAATGCAGAAGAATGACCTTTTAAGAATTCACACTCTGTCATTAGATTGATCAGGCGGAGTTCACTACATGAAAATTAAAAGGAATGCAGTTGGGAATAAGCAGAACATTTTGCGCAGAAGCACTGTCATAAACAAGAATGTGCTCAGTACCCTAAATATTCTTGTATGGTCGAAGTTCTTGAACACTATTTGGAAAAACGTGGACAACGCTGGTCACCATGGCTAGAGCTTCATTTCTTTAACCAATAACGCTGATAGCTTTCATGCTTTTCATCCCTCTTCCACGGAGAAGTATGCGTCCAAATGAAATTGGGCTGCCACGGGCCACCTACAAGTTTACCTAGTGAACAGGCCCACAAAGTTTGGAATGCATGTAAAACTAATATTTAATTAGGAACAAGAAAGTGCTAAGGGTACCAAGCCAGAAAAAAAAGAAAAATCACTTTTGTCTAAAGCTGCAGTATCACAATCTTTTGTGCAGCAAGAATTGCAGTGTTCGGGGCAATATCAGTTCCAGCGAGTACTCAGGTGGATGCTGCCAGTCTGCGCATTGCTTGCACCAGATTGTCGCACATGCACTAGCATCATGCTAGGGGCATTGTCGAAGCCCTTGGCAGTTTCGCTCATTCACATCTCCAACTCTTAACAGCACATTCTGCTGTTACACAATCTCACTTTGCACCTTGAGAATTTCACTAATTTTGTCTTGCTTCTTTGTTGCCTAGAAATATTTTTTCGATATGATCAGGTGAAAATGCCATCAGTTATTTTTTGCAAACAGATTGTTTGTTATAACCATTGTTATGCTTGACAAGGCACAGCTTCCAGTCTCGTCATATTGTTTACTTAAGGGTTACTTTGGCGTCAAGGTTTGTTAATCCATTGGCATCGGCCAAGATGTCTGTGGCTATGGATTGAATTCTGTTGTCATCAGTGTTTTGTTAGTTCTTTTTAAACGTTCGTCATTTGACAAACTGCTTGTGTTGCAACTCCCTAACAGCTTCAATCACTGTCAGCCCTTTATAATTTGTGGTATTGCTGTTGACACCGCTACAAGTGGCTGGAGAATCCTACATGTGATTAAGTAAAAAACAGGGCCCAAAAATACTTATTATGATGACTATCCACAGGACAGTGCCAAGTTTGGGGTGTGTGAATGGTCAGTACTATACCTGAGGTGGAGGTAAGGCAGGAAAAGGCAGGGAAGGTGGCATTAATTCTGGTGAACATAGAATGTAGGTAAAGATACAGAAAAATGCAGATGTTTAATAGAGTGAGCCAGACAGACAATTCTCAATATATTTACCTTCCAGAGTCTTCATTGAACTCTGTTGAGAAATTTTGCTTCAGTACTTGAAACTTACTCTTATCTGCCAAAGCCATTCATTGCCTTGAACCTTTGAGCAATGGGTAGCTATTTCCTGCAGTTGTGTTGTATACCCTGAAGGGGATAATTATAATTAACAAAAACCCAAATTCTTGTCAATTAGTTATCTGCACATTGATTTGTTGTGCGAGTTGTGTTTGTTTGTAAAAGTTTTGATGGCGATTTGGCTCTGCTGGTGTGTCCTCCGCTACATTATCCTTGTGCACGTCGATTATTCTCTTGCTATGAAGGGCAACCAACCTGTCCAACTTTAATGTGCAACCGAGGCACACCTTTTGACCCCTGCAGGCAGTGTGACGACCATGTCAGTCCCGGAGTTGGCTGCGCTGGTGGACCGCCTGGAGCAGGTGGCCTTCCGGCTGGAGCGCTGTGAGGGTCAGGCCTTTGGAGGAGGCGGGGGCTCTCCCGCGGCGCGCCTTCTGCAGCGTGGCACCTCAGTGGAGCTGGTGTCGGCCTCGGTGCAGGGCTTTGAGGGGCTACTCAAAGGGCCTGTGCAGGCCTACATGGCCCTCAGCCGCACCATTGGGGGAGATGTTCAGACTCACGTGGGTACCCATGGCTGCATCCACACCCGCTCAGCTGCTTGCCAATGATATTGGTAGAAATTATATGTGTGTGTGTGTGTGTGCTTGTGTATGTGTGCCTGCGCATGCATGTGCATTTGTGTGTGTAGCGTTGCCACAGCAATGTTGTTGAGGAAGTGCTAACCCATGGACACTTTCTCTGCAAGGTAGCAGGAATATCGTAAGAATTCTATTCACTCAGTTCCATTTCTTTCTTGTCGTCTGCCACTCGTGACCAGCCAATACTGCTGATAACATAGGGCAAGCTCTGCTGTAGACCGCTGACTGATGAAGCGAAAAAAAAAAAATGCTGGAATAGAATTCTTACATTATCCCAACGAAGGTGTTAGGGATAATGTAATGCGCATATTATTGCACATATCAGTCTTTTTTTCTGGATTATGAGGAGTAGTTACTAAGAAGGGTAAAAATAACCTCTTGTATGGGCAGTGTAACTGTCACTCAGGGTGGACCTCTGGAGTCCTCGGCCGCAGAAGACGCATCGGCACTTGGCTAGTCCAGGCCATATCTCTCACAGGAATTGCTGCCAAACGTGGTTAGCTTTTCTGGCCAGCTAGTGTTGGAGTAGACTCAAGATTGAAAGGGCAAAGCTCGGGATGAAATAATCTTTTTACACTGGTTCGTGATAAATAATTTGATGGAAGAAGTTCATGTATGTGTGCCTTTCAGTCCATCTGTCAGTCTGCAGGATAGCTGGCTACAGTGGATCACAAGTTTGCTCAAACGTTCATTTTATTGTGCTTAGGTTTGGTGATCTGATGAGTACCAGTGTATTCAGCATGACATGGCCACTGAATTTGCACTCTTGCACTTTGGTTTGTGCATTCTTTTGTAACTGGAAGAATCTTGTGCATGCTACACACGCTTATGGTTAGGAGTGCTAGGATACGATACTAGAGCACAATGGGGTGTGCAGTGCTAGGAAGAGTGAAGTTAAGTGTGAATGAAGAGTAGTGGTTGTAAGCGCAGGACAAGCCCTTGTGGTATTAAATAACTCGCAATAGAGGCTTAATTACTTGTAATTCATTCCATTTCACAATCTATTGCTTTTGTTGAGCAAGGAATAGATGGTAATTTAGCCACTGTCTTCACTAACAAAAGGCTAGTTTTATTGTACTAGTTTTAGTTTAGTGAAGTACTAGTTTTTGTTTGTAGACAGCAATGCTACTCCTGCCATCAAAGCCTGGGTTCAGAAATTGCTGCTGGTGAGAATATTTCTTTCATGGCAGAGCAGATCTTGGTTAAGGAGCGAAGAAGCTTTACGTGTGTTTGTATCTACGGCTGTCAGCTCGAATGGGCTGCCACTAAAAAAAACTTTTTTAAAAGCTGCACAGGGAACAGTTAGAACTCCGTGAACAGCATTCTGATTTGTCATCATTATGAAATGCAGATTACTGAAAGTGGGGCTGGTAAATATTTTTGGAGAGTCTCCAGCATTGCAGCTGGTGTTTTAATGTGTCCTTAGAGTACTTCATGCATTTCTTGTCTCGTGTACTTTCTGAGGGTGTAATTGAGAAATGAAACAAGCTAGTTTTGAGCAAGGCAAGTGGGATTGTAATTGGTTGCATTTTTTCTGTAATGTAAGCCATAGTAAGTTATCAGCAATAGTATATCTATTGTATCATTGACAACATTGCAGTACTAGCTGCTTGGAAGCTGTCAAACAACATTTTAGAACAGGTTTGACTATTTCAATGTCTATATTGCATTTTTTATTGCAATTTCATAAATGGGTGAAGTGCAGGCTATGCACATTTGTCTTGTACTTGCGAGTCTGTTGCCTTCAGTGCAGCCAAAAGTGAGGCATTTCTAATGAGTACCAGGAAAGCTGCAGGTACATCGACATATGACAGTATTTGCTATAGATCTATGTACATCTGATGTATGTTAATTTTACCCCACCTAATCAACAGGCAAGCATGGTGGAGAAAGTTCTCCTGACGCAGCGACAGTTCCTTGGTGTCGCGGCCAAGTCGCGACAGCCCGACAAGGTAAAAGAAATCTTTAGCTGTTGCGCAGTTCATGCGCATTCCGCATCTTAAGGTTCTGCTACAATTCATTCTCTTGCTTTGTTTTTTCCGGCACCCAGCATGGCCTTATGACACTTCTGCAGCCAACATCCGAGCAGATCCAGGCTATTCAGGTACCCTCTCTTTTGTGATCGCCAAACCTAAGAGAACTAAAACATCACAGAACAGCTTAGAAGAACTTGTAGGCTGGCTGGTTGGTAATCCATCTTAGTAACTTGCTTCAGAGTGTAGGACAACACACTCATATACAGGGACGCACTCACACACAAACACCCCAAGAAAGGATGCCCCCTCTCTTTTTCACATAAGTGTGTGTGTGAAAAAGTGATTGTCCTTTGTTTGTGTGTGTGCATGTATGTTAAAGTGTTCTCTAGCGTCCTGAAGCAAGTTATCTACTTCACGGGCTCTTCTGAGCCAGCTAAGACTGAAGGAAATGTGCTGGTGGTTTGTGATACCGTCAAAGTGTGCTGCAAGGCTACGAAAGCTGGCTAGGACACTTTATAGTTTCATAAATCTTACAGAACACAAATTCTTTTCCTTTGTCTCCGGAAAGCAGTGAACGCTTGCCTTTCTTATCCTTGCAGCTTGAAATGTATGGCGTCTTTGGGGCCAATTATAGCTCCTGTTGCTTAGCATGCAAGCATGACAGCTCAAAAAAAAGAAAAGAAAGGTTTGGCCTTAACCCAAAGGGCAGAGTCAAAACTACTCTAGGGAAACAAAAAAAAGAAAAACAAAGAAACACTACTCAGGTGTCTTTGCTGTCAAGATAAGGAGAGGGCCATGTTTGTGACAGTGCATGACAGTGCAGATAAGATAACACAGGGTTGTCAAAGGCTGTTGTTGCACTGCATATAGCGTTACTTACTGTTTGCATACGGAACTGGAAATTTACTGGCTGGGGTGCTTCTGTGACCTTCTGCTGCTGAGCACAAGGTCACAGGTTTGACTCCCTACTATGGTGGCCACGTTACTCTGAAATGCAAAAATGCCGGTGTACTTGATTTAGGCGTATGCTAAAGAAACCCAGGTGGTCGAAAAAGCCCTGGAGCCCTTCGCTACGGTATCCATCGTAACCCACTCTGCCCTTTCGAAGATATTAAACCCCACAATTTAATTTTTTTTAACTGTAGATTTTTGAGCATGTGTGCCTTGGGGCTTCTCAGTTTCTCATTCTCACACACAGACGAAAATATGCGGAGTGTGTTGTTCATTGTCCTCTTGATACTGCCGCGGAAAAGTGAAGTACTATGGTAAGGCCACCTAAAGGCTGAAATTCTTTATGTAGGCGCCAAAAAGAGAGGGATGGTTTTGTTCCGCTTTCTTTATCACAGCGCGCTGCGTTGTGATAGTCAGTTGTGTGGCAGCACACTTCGCTGCTCTGGCCTCGCACTTGTTTATCTTTGCCTCGAATCTGTGTTACAGGATTTCAGGCAGAAGAACCGTACCAGCAAGCTCTTCAACCATTTGTCGGCGATCAGCGAATCCATTCCAGCCCTTGGATGGGTGACAGTCGTAAGTTGCTCTTGTCTTTGCAAGCCGCACAATGTGAGGATGTGTCAATTCTAAATGCATTTGGGAACAATGTGCAATCAGGTCCCCCTGTCTTTCATTGCTAACAGGCGCCTGCCCCGGCTCCGTTCATCAAGGAAATGAGCGATGCTTGCCAGTTCTACACCAACAGGGTTCTAGTGGACTATAAGGAAAAGTGAGTTTTTAATCTATTGCAGAATGTTCAGGACACTGTGCATAGAGGAATAGATGTGGAAGCTATTCATGTTGAGAACTCTAATGATTAAAACATGCAGTCTTTTTTTTCATTTGAATAAAATGCCTAGATTTATGAATATTTGTCTTTATTGACTTGCATGATATGATTACGTTTAGCACTTTGTTCTTCTCTCATTTCGCTAGACCATCTGCCAATGAACACTGCACTGCAAAGCACTTTTCTGTAGCTTTCCCCAGCAGCCATCATGGCTTTTGTTTTCAGACATAGCTTGTGATGAGTGTAGGTGGCATGGTCCTATCTCAGTGGCATTCTTCATTGATAGCTTTGCTATACTATGTGATGCTTTTGTCTGTTACATTCGGAAGGCAAATTTTGACCCAACATGACTCCAAGTTATCTTTTTAACTGATTTTCTTTGTCATACTTGCATGTGACAAATTGGGTCTGCTTACCTATGTAACAGAATGCTGTTTCTAGGTACATCTGAGAAATTTATTCTAGAATTACAGTTGTTGTTGCACAGCATTTGTATGAAATTTTGTCGCAACAAAACTGTTAAAGGTTCTTCATCCAAATTTCATTACGGGTGTGGGAGATATTGTCCTCCTGTGTTCATCATTATCATGTCCCCTTGTGAGTAGTACTATCCGGGGAGCTCCAACCGTGATTCAGTGCTGGGAGTGCATTAATAAGCCTTCAAGCTGTCATTGTCATACCATTATTGTTGTCATCATTGTCGTTGCTGTCAGCCCAGTTGTCACTGCTTAGTGTGGCTGTTTAGGCTTTCTTTCGAATTGGCCTCTACAATTCTTCCGGTAGCTGCTTTGAAGCTGAAAAAATTTTGTCTTGTTGTTGTCTGCCTTGTATGTTCAACATGCGACTTCACCTAGGTGCCACCTTGAAGTAATCCTTGATTGGCAATTGCATAAAGCCACTAGTGACGGGTTGCTTCCTCATTTGCAGGGACAAGACTCACGTGGATTGGGCTCGCTCGTGGCTCACTGTGCTGACGGAACTCCAGGCCTTTGTGAAGGAGCATCACCTGACTGGACTTGTGTGGAATCCCAAGGTAATGGTCGCCGAATCCCTTTGTCTCTCTCCTTAGCTGTGCAGTACAGTTAAAGGCCAACTGCAGCGAAATTGCACTTTGGCTAATTTGGTTATAAATGAGTAGCGAATGCCACTGAAGCAATCTTTGCAAAGCTGAAAGGCTGGTATTTGTCGAATTATTTTATTAGCAGCCTTTAAATAGAACTAATGCAAGTGATGTGTGTGCCTATGGTGGTTAGCGGATATGACTTAAATCCCAGTACGTTGCCTCCAAGATTTTTCATCGTTTGCGGGCAGCCTTGGGTGCCACTTAATTAATCTCGGAGGCCATACCAGGGACCTGTGCTGGTTCTCAACTTTCTAAGTCGTGCATCACTTTCTTCGGGTGGCAACAGTGACATTTTTTTTTTCAATTTCAGTACGAGTTTCTTTAAGAGTTTTTCATTATGCATCCAGTCATGTTTCAAATGTGAAATTTCGCATGGAGGCTGGTCTATATTTACAGTATCTGAAACTAAGCTTTTTACGTGATCCACACCCGCCGTGGTTGCTCAGTGGCTATGGTGTTGGGCTGCTGAGCACGAGGTCGCGGGATCGAATCCCGGCCACGGCGGCCGCATTTCGATGGGGGCGAAATGCGAAAACACCCGTGTGCTTAGATTTAGGTGCACGTTAAAGAACCCCAGGTGGTCAAAATTTCCGGAGTCCTCCACTACGGCGTGCCTCATAATCAGAAAGTGGTTGTGGCACGTAAAACCCCAAATATTACTATTATTACGTGATCCATAATTTTGTTGCAGTCCCCTTCAAAGGACATCGGGAAATAACTTGGCATAGTAAAGCTGTTTCTGCAGTGCTCCACATTATGTGTTTTAGGGTGGACAATATCTTCAGTGAACAAATCTCAGTATAATAAATGCAGAGGTTCAGGAAACACTAGTTGGCCCATCACTGACACTGGGTAGCGAGGCAGAGGCACTATCTTATTCCATATGGCACATATAACAAGAAAGAAAGGAGAATGATGGAAGCCGTAACCTGTCCTATGGCATAAACTTCGCTGTTGTTAGGTTGTACTTCTTGAAACTGAGCTTCTGCAGTAAGGTTCGAGCTCGAGTCCATGCTGTGTACTCTCTTGGCTGGAAACTAATCCCTTCACTGCATAATCAGATAACAGATGGCAAGAAACGTTTCCAGCAGAAAGCACCGAAAAAGACAGAAGGGATGACGACACAGTAGCGGTGTGTCGTCTGCTGGAAACTTCCTTTCTACGTGCATCCAATGAGCTCAGGCAAACACTATTCTTAAAATAACAGATGCATTACACAAACTTTCAAAGTGTCTAAATACAGTTTGTTGCTTGAAGGTGTAGGCAATGCGTACATTACAAACGAAAAAGTATGACTTTTCCCTGGAATGTGCACTGCAGGGTGGCGATGCCATGGCAATGGCCGGTACCGGTGGAGCACCAGCTCCTGGTGCAGGAGGTCCCCCGCCTCCGCCGCCACCTCCACCGGCTGATTTCATGAACAACCAGATCCCCGCTGAAGACCCCCGAGCTGCTCTCTTCAGGGACCTCAACAAGGGAGAAGACATTAGTAGAGGTCAGCTGGATGCTGTGCCTGCTGGAATTATTTGACAGCTGTGCCTGCGAATGTGTCACATTGAGGCAGCCATGGGAGCACATGAGAAAACTTTCACAGCTTTATTACCAGGCTGCTGCTGCTGCTGCTGCTGCTACTACTACTACTACAAAGGCAACACTTGTGTCTCAGGCTTTTTTTTTTGTGTCCCACGCCTTAAGTGTTCCGAGAAGTGAGAATGTAATACCGGCTGACCTGATCTTGCATTGTGCAGGTTGTCTGGCAGCTGGGGTTGCAAGTTTGGTTTCTAAGCAACACATTCCCCAGCATCGTTTGCATTCAGAGTGAACAACAACAACAACAAAAAATCACCTCAAAGTGGTCCTGTAGCATGTAAAAGAACACCAACAAGTACGCCACACCATTTACCCTTCATGCACAGCGATACCTTTTCCTTGCTTCTCACCAATTCTTTTGAAAGCATGCACAGTGCATGGCAATTGTAACAATACCACTTGTACAACACTAACTTGGTGATGGCTCCTTCAGCTGCGAATGACGATAGACTGTTGCTATTTAGTATAATTGAAGTGATGGTTTGTCTTCTTTGAGCACAAGTTGCAAGCTCCGCAGAAATGAATTCTAGGCCTCAGCATGTATGTTCCAACTATTTCTTCCCAGCCGCATAATTACAAAATGCAGTTTTCTATGGAGATTGCTCTGGCTGTGCTGCTTTGTTGTTTCACAAGAGGAACTCAAGTCTCAAGTTTGAAGCTTGCATAGAATTTATTGTGCAGCTTAGGGCATTCTGACACACAAGGAAGGAGCATCCATCAGCAACACTGATGGAGAGAAGCCCATTGAAGACCAACTGCAACAAAATTTCACTTTGGCTAAATTTGTTATAAATGTTATAAATGTTATAAAGCAGTATATATACCACCTGACCAGTCTATGCTATGCATCAGCGTGGCCTTCAAGTTGAAGTAGTAACTTAGCACGATAAAAACCACAGAGACAAGAAAAGTGGACAAAAACAAGCGCTGCAGCTAGAATTATGGAAAACCAACTAGCCCAACAATCAACTTTTCTGGCCTTCAAGATTTCTCGAATGTCAGAACCTCGCACTAAATTGTGCATCACTTCTCGCGGGTGTAGTGGCCGTGCTTTTTTTCAGTATCAAAAACGGCTATTCTTGTTAGCTTTTCGTCATGCTACCAGTCATATTTCAAACATCACATTTTGCATGGAGGCTCCCCAATATCTATGTTATCTTAAACTAGGCTTTTTACACGGTCCAAAATTTTGTTGCAGTTCCCCTTAAAGCTTCCTGTTCCGCATTGTAATGCCTTTCCTAAAACAGTGCTCGTGGCACTAACTATGCAAGATGCTAACATGGCACAGCAGTCTTTTCGTTGGGAGAGGAGGTCAGTTGTACTCTGCACTATGATTCCTTTTTTTCCCCTTGTGATCACTGCGCAGAAAAAGCATTAACGCTCAGTTGCATTTCCAGGTGTAGTGCTACGAGTGGAGGGGATGATGGGCTTTGCCTACTGCGTTGTGTATCGGAAGGGTAGATCTGTACAGATGTTCAAACACATAGTTAAAGTGATAGGATTTGACAGCATTACAGATAGACTGCATTGTACTTCACCTCACCTTCACATGTGATTTGCATCTCCTGCTTCTGTTCATGCTTGTGTGTCCACACCTTTTGTATATCGTTTGCCACCATACTACTATACGACACACTGCACACTTTTTTGTTCATCACAGTACGTTTAGACGTGGCTGTGCTCAACCATATGCAGTGAGACCTTGTTGTAACAGTCAAATCAGACACACAGGTACCTTTGTTATATCCAATATTCATTATAAGGCCAGGGGCTAGCAAGAGATAGAGGATGAAGTTGTGTGGTCACTGCTAATGGCTTATGGTGCCATGTTTGTTGTTCACCTGAATCTTCTGCATTGTTTGTGCCACCTGCGTTTGTGAACATTGGTGCCTGTTTCTGCTTCACAATAGCATATCCATTACATGCTGATATCAGCAACGAAATTTCCATATTTACTTCATTATATTCAATAATTATATTTGCTTTGTACATAGCACGTGAACACTGTGTTCCAGGCTGGGACTACTGTTTTCTGATTGCGAATGTTGCCATTACGTGTAAGTGGATGACTTTCTAAATGCTGCGAGAGGCTAGCAGGGTCCATTGTTGAGAACATAGGCAAGCGCACTTCACTGTTGCGTTCCTCAGTGCTTACGTATGTGTGCATACCGGAAATGAATACCCTTGCACAGCTTAGTCCCCTAGAAGCTTGAAGCCTAGCTGGGCTAAGCTAATGTTGTAAGGGCTGTTTCTTCAGTGAATGTTCTCATGGAACTCTTGCTGCACTGTCTTGTCTTGCTGTAGCATGAAGTGCATCACGTGCATGTTGTGGTTATTGCAGGTTTGAAGAAAGTGAGCAGCGATCAGATGACTCACAAGAACCCCGCGTTGCGGTCACAGGCACCCGTGGCCCCCAAGTCTGCGCCGGGACAACCACCCTCGCGATTTGGCTCTAAGCCTTCCCAGGAGATCACTAAGCCTCCCAAGCTGGAGCTGGAAGGAAAGAAGTGGTGTGTGGTGAGTACTAACGCTGTTTCACTTAAAAGTGCCCTGGAGGGAAATTTTTCAATTCCCAGCAAAACTCCCCATGCAACAGCCTGACAGCTCTAACCATTAGGCCACAATTGCACGCATTCTTCTCTTGTGCCAGCGTCGCTTAACTCTTTGAAATGAGTGGCACCTGCATCACGTCGCATAATGCGCAGGAGCATGTGCGCACGAGGCCATGTTAATCAGGCCACATAAGTAAAGTCATTCTTGCCACTGTCTCTTGTGTGCGTCACATCTCATAGTGAAAAATTGCTTATCAACACGAGAGCATGCGAGTTATTCCCATTCTTGCATAGTGGCAGCCAGTGCTTTGAGAAGCTGTGTTTGACTGCACTGCCTTCAGGATTGGCCTGTATATTCCCCAGTCTTTTTGTCTTGGCAGCTGGCGCTACATAGACACTGGGACGTTCTACTACCTTTAGGCATGGACCAAGTTGTAATAGAACAGGTTGTAATGTTCCTTCACCGAAGTGCAAGAAAAATGAGTTGTCACACAATCACTGTTGTCTTGCTGCTGTCTTCACACACACACACACACACACACACACACACACACACACACACACACACACACACACACACACGCACGCACGCGCGCGCGCACACACGCACGCACGCGCGCGCGCACACACGCGCGCGCACACACGCGCGCGCACGCGCGCACACACACACACGCGCACACACGCGCGCGCGCACACACACACACACACACACACACACACACACACACACACACACACACACACACACACACACACACACACACGCGCGCGCGCGCGCACACACACACACACACGCGCGCGCGCACACGCACACGCGCGCGCGCACACGCACACACACTTGCATCGCGCACACGCACACGCGCGCGCGCACACGCACACACACTTGCATCGCGCACACGCACACACACTTGCATCGCGCACACGCACACACACACACACACACTTGCATCGCGCACACAATTGCTCACCTTTGATCGACACGTTGGTCCATCGGGCAGCACTTTGCAAAACCCCAAACGGTCCTGGATAGCTATTGCTGCCTGCAAAATGCTTCACGTAACATTGATTCCCACGGCAAGCACAACCTGCATAATTTGTGCAATTTGGACATACGTGAAGCTCAAGCATGCAAGGGCTGTAGCTAGACGAATAGATGAAGACAGTCAGCACTTTGTCCCACCTGTTTAACTTGTTCACGAATATCTATATGCTGCATTTTGCCAATTAGCCAAATGAAATGCATTGTCAAAAATGTTTTTATGGGTGGTGGGATCGTTGCTTGTTGAAAGGATGTACAGCAGGGCACAGGAAGGAATCTAGTGCATTCATGCAGTTCAGTGAAATGGCATTGTGTTTACATTGCTTCTCTGACAATGGCGCTGGTGTAACAGTTAGGCTCATAGCACGTGGACAAAGGCAAACCTAGATATCAAGAATGCTGTTTCTTTTGGCCGATTGTTTCTGGCCATTTTTAACTTCAAGAAACAGTTCTGGGAAGAAGCAGCAGAATATAGATATAAAAGTAGCTGTTTATGAGGGAAGTTTCAATGCCACTCTCCTTGTCCAAAAGCCCTATGTTTCTCCGGTTCCTAAAGCAAGGTGTGACATAGTACCACCTATGGTCTCTGTGTTTACTTGTTTACTAAACTTGTCCTGTGTTTGGAGCAGGAAAACATCAAGGTAGGTGAAAATTCTTGGTTTGTGAAGATGTCGGAGACAGGCTGTGTCTTTTCTGTTGTTAAAGGCACCTTTAACAGGCACCTTTTCTGTTGTTAAAGAGCAAGAGAACAATCGGACAAGTGAGTAAAGAATTGCAGGCTTAATTTAAATGCTGATGTTGCCACATTGATGGGCAGATTGTTCACACTTGCGGAAACATTGTGATGTTTGCTTGCTTTTCAAAAATTTTTAATCCCTGTTAATTGGGAGTATTTTTCACCTCTGTTAAGTGCCTGACACATATCTGCTTGTTTCTGCTGTTTGCAGGAGTACCAAGTGAACAACCAGAACATTGTGTTGGACCAGACCCTGATGAACCAGTCGGTGTGCATATACAAGTGTGTCAACTCTGTCATCCAGGTCAAGGGCAAGGTCAACTCTATTGTCATTGGTGAGACCACATTTGACGTTTGCAGAGGTGTATGCGTATGCAGTTCATTTGACCTCGACCGAAAGTTCCAGCCCTCAGCCATACGTTTCTGTTGGGAAAAACACTTGTTGTTCTTATCCTGAAGTTTGCCTTTGTCATATAATTAAAACTTGACTGGTCAGCACGCTGATGCCTTACCCCCGTGACGACCTCAATGGTTACCCTCATCATAACACCAATGGCTACAGGGTCTAACTTTGAGGAGACTGTGAATGCGGTTAATCTACCTCCCACTGAAAATGCCGATTCAGGCCTAGCTTCAGCAAAGTTCAAAGTGAGAACGGCAGCTCGCAATGAGTGATTACTACAATTATCCGATCTTAATGTGTGCCGCAAATTGCCTGCACATTGCAATCTAATACGAAGCGAGAATCACATTCGTGGCATTAGCAACAGCCTACAGTCACGTAGCGTCGCCACCATTGTCATCACAAGATTGCCTCACCACACGTAAATTTATTTATAATGCCTATCATTATCAATCACAAACAGCTTTTTATTGCTACGTATAAACCACAACATGTCCTTTGTACAGTTCAGAGTTTTATATTCTGCATTTCCCGAACGACTTCACAACCTATGTGAATGGGATAGTGGCCTATGCCTAGACTAACCACATTTCCAGTTACTACTGTAACGTACGCAAGTCTCTGGACAGCTTAGCCACTTAGCTTAGCCAATTACACAGCTTAGCTTAGCCACTTTGTCTTTGATTACGAAAGCTAAGTGGCTAAGCTGTCCAGAGACTTGCGTTCGTCACAGTAGGAACCGGAAATGTGGTTAGTCTAGGCATAGGCCACTATCCCATTCACATAGGTTGTGAAGTCGTTCAGGAAATGCAGAATATAAAACTCAGTGAACTGTACAAAGGACATGTTGTGGTTTATATGGAGCAATAAAAAGCTGTTTGGTGTTGATAACGATAGGCATTATAAATAGATTTACATTTGGTGAGGCAAACTTTACAGGTATTATCCGATTTGTGACTTCCAGAATTGGAGGCATGCTATGTTTCCTTGTTTTGTTTTGAATTGGGTGTTATAATTTGAGTGCACATTGTTTTGTACTATTAACCTGTAAAAATTGGTTGCACATTTGAATCAGTGCTGGGTTAATCTGGTAAACACACCGCTGAATGAGCAGCGATTTGTTCTGAAATTCTTTTTGCTTCTTTTAATTCTGCCTGCCAGATAATTAAATCAATTCTGTTGATCCTGCCAAGCTTGAATTAATGGAAGTCAGCTGTATTAATTTGCAGTATCCGAGTTTGTAAGCACATTCACACAGCTCTTACTTTCTACACTGTTAGAGCAGTGTCTGAACAGTCTCTCTTGCAAGAACTTTTCTTTTTCAGTTATGGTTATTGTGTCACCATCCAATGTAGCAGTGATTTAGAAGCACAACATTGCTGCTGCATTATAGGTGTTGGTGTACCAAAATGGTCAGAAGGCAAGAAAGTTGGCGACGCTTTGCTTCCTTTGACTCTTTTGAAGTTTTGGAGGATCACTAAGCTTGTAGCAGGTGTTGGAAGAGTGGTGTTTCATACTTAAATTGGGCTGTGTTTTGTAATATCGGTTAAATATAATGGTTGATGTGGCGCTTCATAAATTCTGTACCATCTTTTTAAAGCTCTTGCCGTCAGATGGTTGGAGGCTGTGTGTGCGCAGGCATGGGTGGCAAGGAGTGACCTTGCGGTATATATAAGCTACTGTTTACGTGTAACAAATTCAGTTGGTAGTCAGCGCATGTCCTGTATCAAAGTTGTGCTGTAAAAATGAAAGAAAAGAAAGCAGACCATGAAGACACCATGTGAACTATGAAGGTTTGAGGTGGGCAGCATACGTTAGCATTGTGCCAGTACCTCGACGTTGGTTCCCCGTTGGTTCACGTTGGTTTCCCGAAATCCCAAGGCAGAAATTTGTAAATGGCTCTTGCGTTCGTTCATTCAATGACAGTGCAATATTGTAACTTCTGTGTGTGCTTTCTCCTCTTCTTTTTCACAATAATCTATTTTATTGACATCTTGCTCACTTTACACTGTACCTGGAGATTTAGGTGAGCGAGGGGTGCACCTAAGCATGTTCAACTGAAATTTTGAGCACGTGGCTTTTAGTGCATCTGCTCTCTGGCTCGACTCCAGCAGTGCTGAAGAACCAGTCTTACTGTGTTTTTACTGAACCTCTGCAGAGGCATTTAAAATGGCATTCACTTTGCAGAGCGTGTGAATTTGTCAACCATAAAGGAATGCTGTGTGTCGCAAAGTGAACCCCCTAAATAGCACACACATTTCTACAGAACGTGAATAATATAAAGAATGTATCAGCTGCGGTGTACTCAGTGGCTGGATCCACAAGGTTGCAGGTTCAATTCCCGCCCATCGTGGCTGAATTTCGGAGAGGGCTGAATGCGAAAGCTCTCACGTACTGTGCTTTGGGGTGCACAGTAAAGAAACACATGTGGGCAAATGATTTCGAAGCCCTCCACTACAACTTCCCTCATAACCCACTGCAGTTTCGGGACGCGCCCGCAATTTAATCTGATAATCAATATGCTTACAGTACTCCTGGAAAACGTGTTGCACAAAGTGCTGCTATGGCATTGCACAAATACAGCATTACATGGTTTAATAATATGCATAATGTTCAAACACATTGGCTCAACACAAATTCACCACTTAGGGGTATGGATCCTCAGTGTTTTCTTTTTTTTAATTGGATTTCAGACTCGTGCAAGAAGACTGCTGTGGTGTTTGAGGACATTGTGTCGGTGGTGGAGTTCATCAACTGCCAGAGCGTTAAGGCGCAGTCGATGGGCCGGGTGCCCACCATCGCGGTGGACAAGACGGACGGCGCGCACATCTACCTGTCGGACAAGTCTCTGGACGTCGAGGTGGTGACCTCCAAGTCATCGGAAGTGAATGTGTCTGTGCCCACACCCAGTGGAGACTACGTGAGTTTCTGCCTTAAGTTTGTGGCATGCCTGGCTGCAGCGGATGGCCAGAGTAGTATCACTTGCATGTTGGCACAGAAGTGCGCTGCAGCTGCCTCTTGCTTGAACATACTGAAAATTCCCATGATGATTTAAGCTCTAATAATTTGCAGCTCTGGTTAAACTAAAAAAATCACAAGGGTTTTGGTTGGCTTTCAGTCATTAGACTTTCCAAAGAAAAGTGACAGATTCTGAACCTGAAAAAAAAAAAGTGCATTGCCAGAAAATTCTAAAGGTGTCGGGCATGGAGAATTTTATCCCAGTATATTTTAGAATCCATCACAACTTGCTGGATGACAAATCCATCCTCCAAAGATAGTTACAGCGCCGTGTAGATTTTTACTGTGTGGTTTTATCAGGTGTCTGTAGAAGAAGCATGAAGATGTGTGCTATATGTGTGTACAGGTGCTGTGAAAATTGCTTGAAGTACCCCTAACAACTGTAACGGCAAAAAAATCACTACTATAGCTAGCAGAGCTGCAGCACAATCTTGCATTGCTTGCAATTTCGTGCTATTTCTCGTACAGTAGAACCTCGATGACGCATCCTTGTTTGTTGCATTTTCCTAGCTCTTATTATGCTCTAAAGCACGAGTCCTATTAAGTTTTCATACGATCGGGTGTATTGGCTTCTTGTTGGCTGTTTCTTTTCCCGGTTCTTACTTCCAAAAGTGACTGGCGCGACACTGATGCGGCATCATCCACTGGCGATGCTATCTTGCCTCTGAGAATGGCCCTCTTTGTTTGGAGCTTCAGACGGATTGCGATCATGTTCAGATCATTTCCGTTCACTATCTTAACTGGGCTCGTGAAGTCAAAAGTGAAGAGGAGGCGCGTTAAGGCTCGAGGGGTCGCCCCACACCCATTTCCACCGATGCTGTCTCGTGATCTTAATACTTTCGCATGCAAGGCTGCACAAGAACTGAAACAAGGGCTGCAAGTGCTCAAAAAGAGGCTGCTCAAGTGCAGGACGGAAATTATACACGCCTTATTTAGTGTGACACACGGCTATGACTGCTCCAGAAAAAAGAAAATCTGCCAGGCAGTGATAATGAGCTTTATTGAGCTGGTCTCTAGTTATCAACTTCAAATAAGACCTTGTACCAGTGTAGCTTTTTTCTCTCATCAATAGTGGTGCCAGAACTATTATCAGATGTTAGGTTTTCCTAGAACATTCGTGCTTTCCCCATGGTCCCACAAAAGACGTATCATTTGTTCTACTGTATGTACTTGCATATAAGTTGTGCGTGCTTGGCACTGTATTATGTGCAACGAAGTTTTGTCATTCATAAAGAAGGGGATGACTTGTCATTTTTTCTTTGTTAGGTCCGGCGACAGACAAGAAATACTTTTAATTCACTATGGAACTTATCTCATAAGGTTTCTGTAGCATGAAATACCTAATCTCCCTCAACCAAGTGTGCATTGAGCCATATTTTTTATAATGTATCCTAATCGGATCTGACTGTGAGGCTGCACTGGCATGTTTACATCATTGCTATACTTAATGCAGATGGAGATACCAGTTCCAGAGCAGTACAAGTCCATCTGGAATGGAAAGACCTTGACGACAAGCGTCATCGAGAAGGCGTAAGACTGCTCCAGAGGAGGCGTCACACGTCTTCCAACACCTCTTCGCTGTGGCAGATCAGGAGCAAGCACCCCCTAATCAGTGCTGACGACGAAAACAAGAGTTCCAAAAACTTTTCTTCCTTTTCTGCCACGGTACGCGACAGTGTCTGCTGTCTGGGCCAGACAGCGCGCAGCATTACGAGCAAAGTTGCAGCGGCCCAAGTTTTTTCCCCCCCTATTTATGCGCGCGCAAAGCTGACCTCGTCAACTGACGGCCAGGTTGATCAGACTTCTGTCCTCCTCCGACATTTTGCACTTTTACACTCGCCTCTCTCTCCTCTACTTTTTTTTTAACTAGTCAGAAATGGGGAAATGATAAAAAAACAACATTCTAATTGTAATGTGTGGAGCGATGTGATTCTGAAATGCTTTTTTTTTTTCTTGTGGAACGTGCCTGTGGAGCTTGTCTGAGGATTGCAACCGATTGCTCAATAAAGACGTCTGGGGCGGGCATCCAGTCTAGCGTGTGTTTTGTACGATGTCAAAAAGATCATGCAGGCACTCTGCAGTAATATCCGAAATGTAGCTGACTTAGCTGGCAGAATTTTCAGTAACTTAATTGGCTACGAGGCAGACTGGAAGACACACGTACGCCTTCCATAATACTACTTGGCCAAACCTGATGCCATGTGACCAATGGATACTGAAGCCAAGAAAAGTAAAGAAAAAAGCTTTAAAGAATTGGGCCGTATAATTGTTTGTAGATTAGGATTAGAGATGAACTTTATATTCTGTACATTGGAAAAGGGAAATAAAACCAAGGAAAAGCCACCCTGGTGGGCGTTGAACCCACAACCTACACATGCGTTAGGTGTACGTACTACAAAATGAGCTACGATGATGGCTGTCCTTCTGTTCACTTTCCTCCGCTTATGTACGTACAATCTGGCCCTGGGACTCCTAGCCCCTGGAGGCTGTGGCGGCGAATGTGGAACATCCATTTGGGCACAGGCATCGCATAATATGTGATCTTTCACAGAGCAACTGGCTAATAAACCCCTGTATCTTACCTCAAAGCATCAAGTTTGCTGTGGGACCATCGCTATGTAACGAAGGAAACTCCTCCAAGTCTTTGTGAAGGTGGTACCCCCTGGTGGTGAGAACGTAATGAGTATGTAATGGGTGAACAAGGAGGAATTGAGGAGCTCGATTTCGGGTTTACTGATCTCCTTCTTCAAGGCACAATTTTGAATTCCAGCGAAGTGTTTTCTTTTTTTTTTCAGTTGAGAACAATAGAATACATAGATGAACACGTACACTGATCAGTTCTTATGGGCTTTGTCAGTGGTGCATGTCCATTGTTGAGAAAAATCCTCATTGGCTCAAGCATTTTCACTTCAGTTCCAAATAGCTTCACCTGCTCAAGCTGAAGAGAGAGAAGGATAAATGAGGAGGCACGAAGGTTAACCAGGGCTCCAGGACTGAGCCTGGTTGGCTACCCTGCACTGGGGAAAAGGGAGGGAAAGAGAATGAGAGAAACTCCAATATTGGTGCCGCCAACGTAAAGTTCTCTGCTCTGTATCTCGGATGCTCGCTCAGTCTGGTAGCCTTCAGGAATTGGCAGCAGCGCTTATGTGGCTTTTTGCAGCTGGATGTACCGAGACCATGGTCTAAAGATCTTGTCCAACAAGGTCTTCCATCTAGCTGGTTTAGAGCGGTGCAGAGGTCAAACCTTTCATTTTCAAGGGACTGAAGTAGCACAGATGTTCTACAGTTTCTTCGCCACTACAGGCATTGCGTTTGGCATTATCGGTCATTCCAATCGCCAATCACAGCGCCTAGAGTAACGGGCAGCTGAGTGAAAGTGACATACTGAACACCCGGAACAGTATAGCAATTGCCTGGAGGCAGAGATGCTCTGAACAACAAGAATGGCATGTATGACTCGTATTCCTTTTTCACACAATACCTCTCTGGCTATGATTCAGCATATACACCTAACTGCTGCACAAAGTCGGGTATACAGTACTTGCCATTACCGTTGTTTGTGTGGTCTAAATCTGTACCCAGCCTGGCCCGTGGCTCTGGCCCCCAGTCTTTTCAGAGGCCAAAGAAATCAAAGTGAGGCTTGCTGTGAATGCTGAGGATGTATACAGAATAGTAGAAGCAAAGAATGCCAG
This sequence comes from Dermacentor albipictus, assembly GCF_038994185.2. Lineage (NCBI taxonomy): Eukaryota > Metazoa > Arthropoda > Arachnida > Ixodida > Ixodidae > Dermacentor > Dermacentor albipictus. Next base: position 115,027,288 of record NC_091823.1, read on the forward strand.
AAGAGCCAAGCAGGCCGCGTTAAACAAGGGTTTTGGTATGCTACTAAAGTTGCAAAATTAAGCAGAAATGCTGCGCAGTTCATATGGTTTCCCTAAGTAAGGCCACTCCCAATGCTTCTACTGCTAATCAAAGGTACTTCTATGGACATTGTAAAATCTCACCACATTGCTGAATTTTGTAATGGTGGCGTTTTGGTCCAATTCAAGAGGACGTATACTAAACAGCCCTCTGGACCTATCAGATTGACAAAATGGCAAAATCAACAATACAGCGAAATTTGTCAATGTCCAGAATACTACCCCAAAACAGCACTGGCTGTCCTAATTGTGTGGTATTAGAGGAAGCTTTAGCCTGAGAGTTCCTATATGCATACATGGGAAATGACAAATGTTTTTCTTGGCAACCACTGCACGGAATTTGACGAGATCTGCTACATTTGAAAGAAAAAGTTAGGATCTAGTGGTTGTAGAAAGTGGATTTTTGATTTAGGCCATCTATTTCTTGAAGAAAATTGAGCCACAAATTTTTAGAGAACTGAACTCAAATTTACAACTCTCTAACTCGGCAATAGTGTATTTGGTTTTCACTCTACCCATCGCTGATTCCACGTCTTCATAGAAGCTTTCGACTTCCTGGTCATCATGACTGGCTGTAGGAGCGTAGACCTGTACAATCTTCATTTTGTACCTCTTATTAAGTTTCACAACAAGACCTGCCACCCTCTTGTTAATGCTATAGAGTTCCTGTATGTTACCAGCTATATTCTTATTAATCAGGAATCCGGCTCCTAGTTCTCTTCTCTCCGCTAAACCCCGGTAGCACAGGACGTGCCCACCTTTTAGCACTGCATATGCTTCTTTTGGCCTCCTAACTTCACTAAGCCCTATTATATCCCATTTACTGCCCTCTAATTCCTCCAATAGCACTGCTAGACTCGCCTCATGCCGATCATGCCAAGGTTAGCGCAGAGCATGAAGTCTATTTCATTTCTAGCCTCGCCGTTCGGGCTCCTCCACGTCCACTTTCGGCTATCCCGCTTGCGGAAAAAGGTATTCATTATCCTCATATTATTCTGTTCCGCAAACTCTACTAATAACTCTCCCCTGCTATTCCTAGTGCCTATGCCATATTCCCCCACTGTTCAGCCTGCTTCTTGCCTAGCTTGCTAGGTGCGCTGCAGTGACCACAGGATGGTAAGAACTCGAATTAGCCTAGACCTGAGGAGGGAATGGAAGAAACTGGTACATAAGAAGCTGATTAATGAGTTAGCGGTAAGAGGGAAAATAGAGGAATTCCAGATCAAGCTACAGAACAGGTATTCGGCTTTAACTCGGGAAGAGGACCTTAGTGTTGAAGCAATGAACGACAATCTTGTGGCCATCATTAAGGAGCGTGCAATGGAAGTCAGTGGTAACTCCGTTAGGCAGGATACCAGCAAACTATCGCAGGAGACAAAAGATCTGATCAAGAAACGCCAATGTATGAAAGCCTCTAACCCTATAGCTAGAATAGAACTGGCAGAACTTTCGAAGTTAATCAACAAGCGTAAGACAGCTGACATAAGGAAGTATAATATGAATAGAATTGAACATGCTCTCAGGAACGGAGGAAGCCTAAAAACAGTGAAGAAGAAACTAGGAATTGGCAAGAATCAGATGTATGCGTTAAGAGACAAAGCCGGCAATATCATTACTAATATAGATGAGATAGTTCAAGTGGCTGAGGAGTTCTATAGAGATTTATACAGTACCAGTGGCACTCACGACGATAATGGAAGAGAAAATAGTCTAGAGGAATTCGAAATCCCAAAGGTAACGCCGGGAGAAGTAAAGAAAGCCTTGGGAGATATGCAAAGGGTGAAGGCAGCTGGGGAGGATCAGGTAACAGCAGATTTGTTGAAGAATGGTGGGCAGATTGTTCTAGAGAAACTGGCCACCCTGTATACGCGATGCCTCATGACGTCGAGCGTACCGGAATCTTGGAAAAACGCTAACATAATCCTAATCCATAAGAAAGGGGACGCCAAAGACTTGAAAAATTATAGACCAATCAGCTTACTGTCCGTTGCCTACAAACTATTTACTAAGGTAATTGCAAATAGAAGCAGGAACACCTTAGACTTCTTTCAAGCAAAGGACCAGGCAGGATTCCGTGAAGGCTATTCAACAATAGATCATATTCACACTATCAATCAGGTAATAGAGAAATGTGCGGAATATAACCAACCCCTATATATAGCTTTCATTGATTACGAGAAAGCGTTTGATTCTGTCGAAACCTCAGCAGTCATGGAGGCATTACGGAATCAGGGTGTTGACGAGCCGTATGTAAAAATACTGAAAGATATCTATAGCGCCTCCACAGCCACCGTAGTCCTCCGTAAAGCAAAGCAACAAAATCCCAATAAAGAAAGGCGTCAGGCAGGGAGATACGATTTCTCCAATGCTATTCACAGCGTGTTTACAGGAGGTATTCAGAGACCTGGATTGGGAAGAATTGGGGATAAAAGTTCATGGAGAATACCTTAGTAACTTGCGATTCGCTGATGATATCGCCTTGCTTAGTAACTCAGGGGACCAACTGCAATGCATGCTCACTGACCTGGAGAGGCAAAGCAGAAGGGTGGGTCTAAAAATTAATCTGCAGAAAACTTAAGTAATGTTTAACAGTCGTGGAAGAGAGCAGCAATTTACAATAGGCAGCGAGGCACTGGAAGTCGTAAGGGAATACATCTACTTAGGGCAGGTAGTGATGGCGGATCCGGATCATGAGACGGAAATAATCAGAAGAATAAGAATGGGCTGGGGTGCGTTTGGCAGGCATTCTCAGATCATGAACAGCAGGTTGCCATTATCCCTCAAGAGAAAAGTATATAATAGCTGTGTCTTACCAGTACTCACCTACGGTGCAGAAACCTGGAGGCTTACGAAAAGGGTTCTACTCAAATTGAGGACGACGCAACAAGCTATGGAAAGAAGAATGATAGGTGGAACGTTAAGGGATAAGAAAAGAGCAGATTGGTTGAGGGAACAAACGCAAGTTAATGACATCTTAGTTGAAATCAAGAAAAAAAAATGGGCATGGGCAGGACATGTAATGAGGAGGGAAGATAACCGATGGTCATTAAGGGTTACGGACTGGATTCCAAGGGAAGGGAAGCGTAGCAGGGGGCGGCACAAAGTTACGTGGGTGGATGAGATTAAGAAGTTTGCAGGGACGGCATGGCCACAATTAGTACATGACCGGGGTTGTTGGAGAAGTATGGGAGAGGCCTTTGCCCTGCAGTGGGTGTAACCAGGCTGATGATGATGATGATGAACTCGGCAATTCGAAATAATATTGCAATTCTGTAACTTGCACCTAATCGTACGTCTAAAGCAGATAGAAGTGACTGATCGTAGATGGCTCTCAAGTACACCATTTATGTGTGAACAGGGCTTTAGCATGACCCTCGTTAACTTTGTAAAGGATTCACGTAAGATATAAATTCATGTATCAAATTTGTCCTCTTTGGATGTTCTAAGGGATGCAGTTCATAGAACTGTGACATTTCTTTTCAATGCAGAGTTATGGATTTGCAAACTTTATTCTATTTCTTTCATAATTATTTTTGGCAATTTTCTTTAAAAAGTTCAGGCCCCACATCAAAATTCCACTTCCAACAGTCACTAGAATTTAACTATATCTTTCCAATGCAACCGATTCCATTAAAATTGGTCCAGGGGTTATCTCGGAAAGCATTTCTGCGTTTTGCAAAGGCTGCAAGCTAAAGCTTCCTATTAATCAAAAGTGAGAAGACGCGGTCGAGCCCGCTGACGTCCTGGGTGCCAGTTGTCACTTTTGTCAAGCTTTATTGAGTGAGAAGAAATAGGGAAATCCGAAGGGCGGCATAGTTTGTTAGTCACAACCATACAACTGACAATGGAGGACAATTGAGGAGGACAATTGAGTACAATGGAGGACAATTGAAATGTACAAATGTACTACTAGGGCAACGGAAAGATGACTTGTTGCAGGCGGGGATTGAACCCACATCCTTGGATTACTTCCATCCACTTACATATTTGTATGTGTGCACACAATCCGACTCTCGCAGTGGATGATCCTTTTAACCACATCTGTTGGGTGGTATGTGAAATTAGCAGCAGGCATATGGCAGGTAAACACCAGTATGCTACTTCATGGCATCAAGACTGCCAAATTCAAGACCCTTGCTATGCAATGAGCCGAAAGAAATAAGAGGAACCAAAGGCTCGATTGCTTTTATTCCTTTCATTCACAGGTATTTTAGTCCCTGAAGACAACCTGAAGTTGACCAGTTTGTATTTTTCCCGATGGCAAGTATGGTTAGCAAGGCACTTTCATTTGTAGTACAGTAGACCTCCGTTAATTCGACTTTGGTTAGTTTGGTTAGTTAGATCCCGAGTAAAGGTCCCGGTTGACACCCATACATTTCTATGGGCCAAAACTTTAGTTACTTCAATAATAAATTGGCAATCCCTGGATAATCGGAACTTGACTGACTGGCATGAACACGCCTGATCCCAATGGTGACCCTAATGGCCACAGTGCTCGTCTTGGGAGGTCTTATAGGGGACAGTGAATATGTCAATCTCCTGCTAAAAAAACACAAATTTTTGGCCTGCCCTAGGAAAAATTTCAATTGGAAACGCTAGCCAACAGTGAAATGTAATAACTTTACTTGATTCTAACCCATGCTTTCTTTTCCCTAGAAAATTGTTAAAAAAATTGCCTGCTCAGTGCAGTTGCGTACGAAACCAAAACTGTATACAGGGCATTCACAATAGCCTGCCGTCGGGGCCAGCTTAGCGAGCATCATCGCCTTTGACATTGCAAAATGGCAACAGAAAAAGTTTTCACGTACTATGACTATGACATGCCGCTTTCAATGTTTGATTACGAAAACTCATTTAAATTCATTTTACATGCTAAGCTAGCAGCAACAAGTCAAGTCGCGCGTTTCTGGTGTTCTGAAGAACTGGATACATAACAGAACGAACTAGCAAAGTGGTCAGTGTAGGCATGGGCCGCTCATCAGTTTGCGGCTCTGCAGAGGCATTCGATAAATGCGGAATATCAAATGCGCAGCAGACCGTGTAGAGGACAACTTGTGGTTCACAGATGGTCGTCAAGTACTGTCAAGAGCGACGGCAATGGACATTAAGTGTAAGTAAATTTCCTTCAGTGAAAATAAAGATGTATGTTCATTCACCCATTGCCCGCACTGGAGGTATGCTACATATTGTTAAAATCTGGTGCGCATTAAATTTATACTTTATTTAAGAGCTTTAATGTAATTTCTAAATTAGTTTTCTACTTTTAGTCCGTAGATTTGCATATGCATTAGATACTAGGGCTTGTTAGGATTGGGCAAACACTGGTAAATGAAACAACAGTCTGCTTTAGTAATTTTTCGGTCTCTTGTTGTAATCGATTCACCGGATAATTAGACAAATTCTGTCAGTCTCTTTGGGATCAAATTACAGGTAGCCGACTGTACTTTGATTTGTGGTATTGAAACATGGTCCATGCTTTTTATGTGGCCACTACCCAGGGCAAGCACTGCAAAAGATGTTTAGGCTAGGGGATGCAAGCGACTTGGATACTAAGAACCCAATGGTGGTTGTGATTTGCTGTGAACCAAGCAATTTGCATCCCCTTATCGAAAACTTTCTAGTGCCTTGACGCTGTCTACGTCACCTGTTGGGCAAGTGGCTAGTTCTTAAGCCTGTTTCACATGCAAGCAATTGAGCAAATTGAGTGAACAGCTGCGCGGCGCTGCGAAGCTTTTCACGAGGTTTCGTTTCACATGCATTGCCGCCGCATGTTTTCCGCCGCTGTGAATAGCAATGTTGCTGGCAAAAAACACGGGACTTTCAGCCAGTTTCCGTAGTTTGCGACTACCAACATAAGCATTGCTTTGTACCTGCCTCTCAAATTTTTATTTTACAAGTACATATCCTGCGCTAAGCAATTAACAATTTGTTGAAAATCTCTCTTGGCATGTTGCCTGTACCATGCTTAGCAAGTAAATAAACATCATCCTACGCGCAGGCTTTCCAGCACTAGTCCTACGCTGGTCACGTGTCAAGGTGGGCCATTCGGAAGCGGTGCTGCCGCTCTGCCGCTGCGATGAAATTCCAACTTGCCCGAACGTCGTCGCTCCCACCGCTAGTGCCGCCGCCGCTGCTCGAAACTGATTTCTGCGGCGCGGCGGCAGGATTCGCAAGCATTTTCACTTGCATGTGAAACAGGCTTTAGTGTAATAACACCCATTGGCATTATACTCTGTGAGCTCTGTCAGTCCTATGAATGAGCGACACTGACGCAAGAGATGTGCCTGCTACCAAGAACAGGATATGGAGGAAAAAATAAATCCCCGGATGTAGACACTGTTGACAGTTCTTTAAGTAAGAAACAATCTAATGAACCAGAACCAATTTAATGAGCTGTCCACAGTTTCACCCCATTTTGGCATGTGTCAAGACATGTATGGCTTAATCTTCGCGACAAGAATACAAATGCTGGTAGGATCAACCAGATTGCCTGAGAACAGCCAACGGTTAGCAGATGCGAGATAGAAATTCTCGCTCTCTACACCAGGTACTACATTAAGGCAATGCATTCTGATGGTAACTTACCTTGTGTACTATGCCCATTGTATTACTGTTCTATCTGAGAAGAGACCACACATTTACGTACACAACTTTATTGTAAAAAAGTGTAGAACAGTTGTAAAATACAAATATAAAATTCTTGTTATAAACAATGGGTGCACACGATGACAGTGAATAAATTTGACAAGCCTAATTGCTTGGAATTTTACATTGTGCTCAACACATCATTCAGTAATCAGGTGCACGAACTCAACACTTGGTGTCTTGTGACAACAGAATAGCAAGATGTAAACGTAGCATATTACAAGAGATGTACACGAGTGCCTCCAATGGAGGCAGCTCAGATGAGGAACACAATCTCGTCGGAGAGCATGACCTGGTTCTCGTCCATCATGCGCTGGATGGCGATGTCGATCTCCTCCTGGGTGAATGGTTCCACATGCTCTTCTTTGGCCAGGAAGTCCATGATGTTGGACATGGGCTGCGACTGGGTGTGGGTGTCCTTGAAGAGCTTGCCCAGGAGGTTGCGGAACTTGCTCATCCTGGCATCGGCGCATGCAGAGGCGTATCCAACGTTATAAACGAAAGGCACTTTCAACCACTTAATTTGAATCACCAAAATGACGCTCGTCACTAAATTTTCTTCTGCATTGAAATACAGCTAAAGAGTCAAGGAGAGAATAATTGGCACCCAGTGACGATGCAAGGAACCAATGTGAAGAAGAAAAAAAATGTTTGAATGTTCATCACATTGTGTGCCTAATTCATCCGTGCTTATCAGCAGATATCAGCAGTGAAGAATGATAGAAAATGTCCAATGCAGAGCACATGAATAGATTTTCCACACGTCTGCCTCGTGAAAGAATACCTCTGAGGCGTCAGGTTCAGCTTCCGGATTGGCCAGGCACGGCCATTCAGTACCTATGACAAAATCCGTGTGGCTTTCGTAATCGGCGCCAACAGTGCTGCTGCTGATGTGCCTGTCACTGCCTGCTATCATAGCAAGAACTTTGTCCTACTGTCTGCGTTCGCAACATCTAACAAAGTGCTGCCAATGGTGAGCTGAATATCTGGACGATCAGTTAAAAACAGCACTTCTTCGAAAGTGTCAGCATGTCCTGGCTGGTACATATAACTAGGGGTGTGCGAAGAACTTTCGAATAACGTATTGAATATGACGTAGTAGTTCTGCGGAAACCCGCAAGGTGAAGAGAATTAATGAATAAAGGGAAAATCAGACATCCACCCGTTCGTAGCAATTGCTACAAAGGAAACCCATATGGGTTCCTCGAAAGAAAAGCCTCATAGTTGAAGAAAAATTCGTCCTGGACCAGGACGAATTTTTCTTCAACTATGAGGCTTTTCTTTCGAGGAACCCGTATGGGTTTCCTTTGTAGCAATTGCTACGAATGGGTGGATGTCTGATTTCCCCTTTAACGTATTGAATAGTGTCCTGTTCGATTTGGTCATCTAATCGAATAGTCGCTATTCGTAAATGTGAATATTTTTCTAATACTTTTTTACTATTTTAAAACGTCAACTGCGCCCAATTAAACATAACGTAGAAGCAAAAGTATGGTAAATTTTCACCCCAGCCGGCATAGTATGAACATAAAACCTGAGAACTTGTTCAATGGAACAGGCTACGCCACTGAGGTAGCCATACGTTACAGGCTATACAGCGATCCTTCACACTTCCTGAAGAGTACTGTTAATGAGAAGAAACTGCCTGTTTGCTCCTAATGTTCCATTTGTACTTTTAATAAACAACACTTCATAACATACTATGGAAACTTGCTAACTTTGAGAAGACTAGGATGTGAACATCATTTTATATTAATTGTGCTAACGGCTGTTCATTATTCGAAAACTATTCAATATTCGATTTGCTTCTGGCCTTATTAGATTTATATTCAATTCTGTCTCAAAAATCACTATTTGCACACCCCTATCTTTAACCTTTTGAGGTTCATAATTCTTTCATGAAATGAGTCCCCCAAGGGTCAATTTTTTGCAATGTTAAATTCTTCCAAGTGACTTATTTTGAGAAATAACAAGTAAATACTTCTTTTATGGAGCATTAAAGTGACAAAAAAAAAAATAAATATATGAATCTAATGTCTGCACTATTTATAATACGTATTGTTCAGAAGATACATAAACTAGCATAATTTGTGTTTACATATGTCATAAAAGTCGCACAACTTCATTATACGTTTCGAATATATTTGGCACAACTAGAGCACATATATTATGGTGTTCCATTTCATACTCCATTCTCGTCACTTGTCACACCAAAGGCCAATCCCAGCAAAGACGACGGCACCGCAGTTCTCGAGCTAAAACCAACAACAAAGGGCCAGAACAATGAAAAATGAAGTGGATAGATAGAGAACAGGGCCCCAGGAAAGTGTGGTCACGCTGAAAGCAAAGCACACTATGTCAGTGCCTGTAGCCTGTATAGAAACTCAGTGGTGTGTACCCATTAGAAAAACAAAGCAAAAATGAATTTAAAAACTTGGAGTAACCAATTGTTTGATCGCTAGACAACATTCTATTACTAGACGAGGTTCTATCAGTTTTCACATGCCTTGCAAAAAATTACGCATGCATGGCAGAATTTCCGGTTTGCGAGCTCCTCCCTTTGAACAACCACACACCTACTTAAGAGCCACACGGGCGAGCGTTCCGTGATAATGCTCTCAGAGATAAGGAACAAGATAGTTCATTCTCGGGATGCCTGTAACTTGAAGCGGCATGCCCAACAATGCCAGTGGGAAAGGTGAGCATGCAGCAACAAACCAGTTGAGACAGGGTAATTCCTAAACCACCACTGTGGCGGCCACTTCAGAGCGAAGTGAAAAATTAAGAGGAAGCAGACGAGTGACACTGCGATAAGCTTTTTTTTTTTTAAAGATGTCGGGAAAGATGTTGCTGTCGTACATGCACGTCCATAATATATTTGACACTTGTTTCCGCCACCAGCACTGTCCAGTGGTGAACTTCAAAGGGTGGCAAGCCAAAGATGGACACGCTGAGGTTACATTGCTTGCAAACATGAATGGCTCACTGTGTACCCACCTCTTATTCACCTGGTAGCATCAAGCATTGGTCAGCTACTTGTACACCTTCTCTTGACCAGAGAAGCAATGCGCCACGCTTTCATGGCCACTCAAGTAAGATTGTTTACCTATCAACGGCAGTGCAGGGGCATGTTTACACATTGTCTGAGGTTACATTATTTGGTGTGGGTCATTTTAAGAATTGAAGTAATGAAAAGGTATGAGTAATATAAATGCACCGTCACCTTCCAAAGTTATAAAATTCGTGAAAACGTCTTAATATTAACAAAAGCGCACTTACTGTGGGACTCATCTTGAGCTAATAGCAGAAAGCAACTTTCTTTTCCTTCAGAATTTTCAAAGATTGCATGCATGTGTGTGCTAGCTCAGATACAGACCTTTGCGTAGAGATTGCTGCGGCACTGTCTCTGAGATCGGCAGCCCTCGATGTAGATGGCTCGTCCTTGCGAGGTCTCTTTGGCCGCACTGTTTTGTCTGCAAAAAGTACAGTCAAATTGTGGTTTTGGAAGCACCGCCACTAAGGTTCTTTACCACTGCCACTCCATTGTGCATGCAACAAAGATGGACCCTGTCTCTGTAACAAAGGCGCAGTAACAACATGGTGTTTTAGAATACTAGAAAGTGTGCGCGGGTGGAGATCAGGCCATTTCAGCAATGACGCTGTCCACAGCAGGCGTGTTGAGAATACGTCATTGAAAACCAACAACCTGCACTTCGGCATTCCCTGCGCAATACCTAAAGACAAAAATAAATGTTTGGCGGGGAGACGTGGATGTCCTCGTCTTAAGTTTATTCTACTGTGCACCCATTTGCTTGGTGTGCAGCTTATGCTTTGCACACAAAGCAGAATACACAAAGCACGTGTGGAATTATGAATCGTACAGTGTTAATGTGAGACCTCTTACATAAAAACTATTATTAGAGGATAGTGGAGGATAGGACGCGGAGGATAGTGGAAAGAGAGCTGCAGTGTGCGATTTCAGTGTACCGGAGACTTGCGTTTACGACTGGCAAAAACTGAATAAGTCCATTTTCAACAGTGAAACCTCGAGTAAAGGCTGCCATGGCCTGCGAACGGGGAAGTTCCCAGACCTTGAAGACGAGCCGGCCGACTTTATCAGGAAGCTCTGAGTGGACCACATGCCCGTGACCACGGAGGCGCCGAAGGTAAAAGCCCTTGAACTTGCCAAGAGTTGAGGCCTTCCGAGAAGCCAGTTTAAAGCAAGCCGTAATTGGATAGCAGATTTATAAAGCGAAAAGGATTTTCTTTGCGAAGGCAGACTGGCATGTGCCAGAAGTCACCACAGTAAAATTTGAAGAGAAGCTGTTTTCATTTCAACGGTATGTCTTATTGTTGTGAAACAGCAACACTATCAACTCGGCCAGATCGCCATTGCCAATCCGGCCGAGTTGATATGAGCTGGCCAGCCAACTCAATGGTGGAGTTGACTGGAGCCAAACAAGTTCCCCTGCTTTCGCCTGGGAATGAAAAGACACGGGTAATGGCAATGTTGACTTGTAAAGATGATGGCCACAAGTTGGTGTCCTTTCTTGTTTTTAAAGACAGGACTCTCCCCCAAAGGCTGCAAATTTTCCCAGAGGTGTTGTAGTGCACGCCAACAAGAAAGGTTGGATAGACACTGACCTCGTCCTTGACTAGATAGACTGGGTCTAACGCAAGAGGTCGGGTGCTAGCTTAGGGCTCTGTTCAATGCTTGTGCTTCGTGCCTTTAAGTACCACCTGAACCAGCGTGTCAAGGACAAGCTAGCAGATTGCCACACAGACCTGGTGATAATACTGGGCGGGATTACTTCTCACCTGCAGCCACTAGATGTGTGTATCAACAAGCCTGCCAAGGACCACATTCAAGTGCTTTATAGCGAGTGGCTGATGAATGGATATCACACATTTACAGCCAGCAGTAGGCTGAAATGTGCATCGATCGAGGAAGTAGCATGGCGGGCGGCGGAAGCTTGGATTGGGATCCCATCGGCTGTGGTCGTAAAGTATTTCGAAAAATGCGGCAATTCAAATGTGATGGACGGCACTGAAGACGAGATGCTGTGGACCAAAAGTGAAAGGGAGCTTTTCGAGAGCGATATTGAGTGAAGTACAGGCCTAATAAAGAGGTTGTTCACTGTTGAAGATATAAAATTCGTTCAGTCACAAAAATCGGGTGTGCGTTAGAATTGGGGGTGCGTTGGACTTGGATACATACGGTATGTAATGAACCCCCATTTGTGAGTCTCAAATGTGTTGTCTGAACTTTTCATTGCTTTCATGTTGTCACATCACTGCTAGTGATAAATTAATTAGTGTTTTTTGTTCCCATGTACTATTAAAGACAATTGAAATACCAACAGGTTAGGGCTTACTAGAACATACTCTTTCGTTTCCGATTTCGCCAATTCGTGTAATGCAGGCTTGACTTTGGCTTGGGTGCCTTAGTGCTAGGCTTGCATCATTGGTGATTAGATAAGTACTAGTAAAAGATTGTGTTCACGAGTTTGTATTTGGTGTTTTGCTTCATAATTTCTTGTTCGTGTTTCATTCATCCATTATGGCAAAGTATCTTCAGCTGAAATCCAGCACAAACTTTGTCCAGACACACCAGTTATATTGTGATGCTTTGTGCATTACTACCATCAACCAAACACTGCTTGCTGCCTTCTACCAAACCTGACTGAAATGCTCACCTTCAGGTTCCTCACTACCCTCTTCAAAGTCGTATGGATCTTGACTTCCATCACCGGATTTCTTTTTGGGCTCTGTGCTGGTAGTCTTCTTGCTGGTGCCACTGGAAAAAGAAGCCCAGAGAGGCCAAATTTAAGAACTCCATTTCTTTCTTTATGGGAATGAAAAGAAACAGTTAAATTATATCTACTCTCACAAGGACTTCATTGAAGATTCAGGCAATCTTCTGTTGCTTGAAACAACAATGCTTAAGAACAATACAGATGGTACACTAACAACAAGAGCTAAGTCTGCACCCTCTTACATTCTCTCCTGCGTTTACATCTTAATCTGGCTTGTATGTTCTAAGGCACACAAATTTCAGAAGCCTTTGCAGTGCGCTTCTTGAAACCAGCATTTTTTTTTGTCCCAAGTGACATGGGTTACGGAAAGCCCATTCAAACATTGCAATCGAAAGGAATACAGAAAGACATACACTTGGAAACAAAAGTGTAATGCATTTTACTTTAGTTACGTCCACGACGGTGTGTGGTGATGCCATGCGCAAATATTCTAGTTGATGAGCCCAGCTGAAACTGCCTCAGTTTTGCACAGCCCCACAGCCCCCTTTTAAGATCAAAATCTTCCGTTACACCATCACTCTGATGCAAAATTTTATCGATAGAGCAAGGAGCTATGCTGCAGCCTTTGCTGGTATCATAGGCAGCAGGGTCTTGCAGCAAAGCTTGCACAGGGAACCATAAAATGTCCAACTGAACCACCTGCAGATTTCTCTATAGAAGGGCCACAAAATTTGAAACAACACATTGCGCGCCATTCCGTAGTCACCACCACTGCATTCAACGCTGTTGTGAAGCAGACGCAGGCACTTTTGAGTCCGTGCTTTTGTTCGTATTTTCCGAGGTACTTCGTGTGTTGCCAGTTCTTCAGTGGGACAACCCAACGCTGTAGCAGCTATCTCAGCATTCGAAGCTGAGCAGGCGTAAAGTCCCAATATTGTTCCCCTTGCACTTGAATGCCCATGCTGGAGCAATGAATACCATGGCGCAAGCAAACAGTGTAACGACGAAAGTGAGACACTTGCCAAAGCTGCCAAAAGTTAGCATGCCTGCTGTCTCAATGACGTGTATTGCGCACCCACACTGGCACAGTGACTGTCGGGGAGAATGCCTGCAGCGCAATGATGAAAGCAGGGCGCAAGACTTGCCCGGTTCTCCCAAATCGCTTCCCCATGACTATCGTGATTGCGAGTGCGCATAGTCTGCCAATCTCAAAGGCTACAGCTTACGCAGGCAGCAGGCACTGCAGGCTGTTTTTAGCCAAAGCCCTGAATTAAAGCCCTACAGCCGCCGGAACGCTGGTTCTCCGTTTCTCTGTGGTGTGTTTGAGGAAAAGGAGCAGGAAAGGCTTCGACTTGCAGACACGCGCAGCCCCAGGCTGTTGCTCTGGCACCTCAAGATTCCAAACTTTTTCCAGTTTGCTCTTCGTACTAAGCAGAGGCCACTGCCTGCAGGCTTCGAGTATTCCAGTCTAAAATGCATGTGTTTGGGTCAAGACAACATGACTCTTCGGTTTAAGCAAGAATTTGAATAAAGCAACTTTGTTGTAGCAACGGTTTATTGTATGTATACAGTCAAACCTCGGTTTAACGAAATTCATGATGTTAAACTATTTTCATTTCCCAATATTAGTTTCATAGAAAACCGTGCATTTTGTTTCGTGATTAAATGAAGTAATTTCATGACATGGTTTTAGGCCATTTCAAGCATGTACTTGGAGCCTCTATGGCTAGTAAATCTAGCAAAAAACTATAATGTACGCCGAGGAGGTCATTTCACAAGCATCTCTTCACATGAAAATTTCTAGTCACAAAAATTATTTCGAAGTGCGCACGCTGGGATGCAGTATGCAGGAAATACCGCTGTAAAAATGTGTCATATAACAACTTGCGGAGGCTGTGGGGTGCGTGTCAGCTCAGAAGCTGAAAATTCCTTCAGCACAAGGGGGGGTGGGGAACACGTGAATGCAGTAACGTGATCAAGCATGTGCTAAAGGGAAGATAGGGGGGAAGCGCACTTATCCACCCTCTACCCCTCACACGCACTCTCCTCTCCTACACTTTTGCTGTGGCTGCGCACGGATACCCATATGCGAGCCACGCACCTTATCTTGGAGGCAATATTTTGGAAGTGCAACGCAGAGTCGAGATGCCTGGTGCCTTGATGCACATTTTGTCTCGGTGCATTTAGTGTTGCTGTTCACATAACAGTTTCTGAGGCACAGTGCGAAGTGTTTGCCCGTTTACGAAGTGTTTGCCCGTGTTGCAAGAAAGTGTTCTTGGTCATTGAGTCAGATCTTTGCCCGAGCGTGTGTGACACTGATAAAACTACGAACCTTACTTCGTGTGGTTGTCTGTTTGCTACCACCCTCAATGCTTTGCCTTCCTTGTGAAACTGCCACTTTTTTTTTTTCTTGGGATGAATATCCGTATATTTTTAACTTTTGATGGTGGTGATGATGTTTATTGTCATCCCCTTTGAAGTGACGTGGCAAAGAATGGTCCTCTAACGTGCTCAATTTAATCAGGTTTTACTACATGCCCACCTATCCTTCTACCTATCTGATGTCGATGTTAACTTTCGCATTTAAAACCGCTATCACTATACTGTACAGTCACCTACAGCTACAATGGCTCCAGTTTTATCAATTGTTTCTCTACCTTATTTTCCCCATCAATACTCTAAACATCTCTTACTTATCTTGAGTGCTGACCAGTTAGTCCTTCCATTTTGTTTAAATCACAACGCCTCTGGAAGGTGGATGTTCCTTATGGTTGTCGCTAGGTTGCACTATATTACAATGCCCAAGTCATTTCAGGACTTTCTTTTTTTTTGCAGCACACAAATACGTCATCCTGTGACGCATATTTGCTCCAGTATGCCTTTGTCCTCAGGCAGCCAACTTGGGCATCAAATAGCAAGGCTCTGAACTTTGCATTATGACACATTTTGCCTCCTGATTTCTTTATGACTTCTAACTTTTGTTATCAATTCGAGGGCACCAACTGATGACAGCTGCGGGCCCTAAGCGCAGTCAGCCATGGCATCTAAGAGTTATGGAGTCACGTGACACAACACGCTAATCTCGGATGCCATGAGCCCCGTCGACACACTGCTCTCAGCGTGACCTGCGCCATGCACGCTGATGCTTGTAACCACACAACTATGGCCCGACCTTCTTGTGAGTTGTTTATGAGTTATTAATGACAGGATGCTAGCCTCCAGGAATGTTCTGAGAATTCGTGAAATGATCTTTACTGCTCAAACTTCAAACCTTCAATTAATGAAACTCACGATTTAACCAAGTTTTTCGCTGCAGGTACAACTTCCTTATACCGAGGCTCGACTGTATTTGCAAGAATTACGGTCAGCCCCATAATTTTAACAGGCATTTCTGTTCGTTGTAAGCTCCCTTACAGTATTTTCAAGGCATCTGTGCAAAACAAAGCAATCAATGCAACCAAGTTCAAAAACAAGAAAATTGGGTTGAGTGACACCGTATTTGAAATGCCAGCACAGAATGCTGAACCATGCAGTCTAGTATTCTCAGCAAGGTTAAAGTTGAACAAAAAGTGAACTGTTAATCGTTCGTCAACACGATGGCACATCATCAATGTACTGGGATGTGCTCATTGTGGCAACTCACATGATCAGTGCATCCCCCCCGTTTGTAGATAGCATCATAGTATCTAAGCACTGTGACAGACTATAATCTATAAATCAGTTGTGAGGATGGAGCAGCGGTGCCGTGTGAGAAGCAGTTATGCTGATACATCCATGCTGTTACAACGGGTCCACATACAACATACTTATGGACATAAAAGACCATTCTTCTCCCTCACCTTGGTCTTCCTGTACAATATCAATGCAAAAAAAATTGGTTTATATTGGATCTGTCTTAACGAACTATCAGCTACAATGGACAAAATTTCGTGCAAATTTTGCCTGGATCAGAGTCCTTTAATACCTTTTGACTAGGCGAAAAACTTTAGGCCAAGTTTACCACAAGGGCAGAAGCTGCCACTAAACACGCCACTGCAGACTTCAATCACCTACAATCAGCTAGTCACCACCGGCGTCGTTGGCTTGCTTTGGCAATTTCCACTGCAAATACTTGCCGAAAGTGTTTCACGGCCATGTTTTAGAGATATTTTACGTTCTGGTCTTTCTTTCACTTGCATGGTGCTAGCACAAGGTGCATGCATGTTTTTGCTCTATTTCCCCAGCCCCTTTGTGTATCGTTCAGACTAAAGCTAATCTACAGTGCCTAGTACCGATGGTGAGTGTTGAGCTATGGCATTGAGATTACGAAAGGCCCTGTGGCTTGTAAATCCTGAACTCATGGTGGCCAGTACTCCTGTGAGTACAGGAGACACCACAAACTTCTTCACACGGTGTAATCCCATGCTCGAGCTTAAGAAGCATGTGGGCCCTCTCACCTGGATTTATCGTCATCATCGTCACCACCATCTTCATCTGAAGAGTCGCCCTCGTCCTTCCTCCTGCGCTTGCGGGGCTTCTCGAGGACACGCTTAAAGTAGGCAAACTGAACAAGCTGAATGGCTGCCTTGGCGTCCTCAGGTTCTACTGTACGCGAGAAGCGAGCCTTGGCATGTGCCGTTGACAGACGAATCAGTGTTTCCAAGGTACGAGCCGTCACGGGTTGCGTCTGGAAAAAGGATGTGTCAGGAGTGTGAAGGGGTGGTCAGCAGCTGGCAAACGAAACAGTTTGTGCCATGGCAATGTGACCTTTAGCATTTAAACCTTGATTCAAAGGAAAGGAAAGGAAAAATGTAGCTTAGAACCGCAGAAAGCGTAGCTAGTTGGGAGGGATTCATATTGAAAGAAAGTAAGGCATGCAGACAGGGACACAAGAGAAGAGAACCAGACAACACAAATGCTGGCACTTGTGTTGTCTGGTTCCCTTTTCTCGTGTCTTTGTCTACACGCCTTACCTTCTTTCACGAGGAATAATGTACTTGCAAAAAGCGACTTGTGCTAATAACTTGCGTATTTATTTACCCCAGCCTAACTAGAGGTGACCACAAAAGCCGCCTGTTGTACTGCATGCTTGCTTGTGTCCACAATGGTCAAGCTGATGAAATACCATACTCTTGAAAAGGTGACAAAGTACTTGTGCATCAGTCACATGACCACATTTAATACACTTAGCAAATTAACAGCTTGTGTAATAAGCAGTTAAGAACTTACGGATGAAGAATACATCCTTGGAAAGTTATACGTTTGCTCGTGACGTAGCTCTCACCTTGCTTGCAAACGGAGCTCAGGAAAACGATATTGCAGTTGTAAGCAAGGAAAAAAAAATGTATCATACAATAGACCAGGGGAAGAAAAGCTGACTGCAGGGTCAATTCATGCACTACTCAAGCATAGTCTAATTTCATGTGCAAAAGGCTCATATGGCCCTTCCCTTGATACACAGGTGAGGTAGAACTCCTCAAAAAGATTACGCATTTTACAAATACCCCCGAATACAGCACGCATAAATAAGGATCTGCAGGCTTCCCTGCAAGCTAACTTGCAGCCAGCCAGCTCAGTACTGAGTTAATTCATTATTAGGATTACAAATTGGGCAAGTCGGTAATGACCCATGTTCAACAGCACCACTTTAAAAGGCCCCTCAACAGGCCCCATAGCAAATTTTGGTTATACGGTGGAAGTTGTTCTGTCCTCTAGGAAGCGTTCTGCTGCAAAAATTTTTCAAACCATGATTTGAGGAGGCGAGCTTCACCGCAAACGTAGACGCTCTCTCCACTTGCCCCGCCTAGCCGCCGCAAGTGAAATTCCTTCCCTTCATTCTCCCATACTAAAACGTCGAGGATCGCGTGACGCATACGTCACGGGGCCCGCCTTCACTTCTTTTTCTCCTCACTTTTCTTGTGGTGCGGCGCACTTCCGCTGATGGTGTTGCATGCGAGCTGTTGCGATTGTTTCATTTCGCATGGCGCACGATTTTACGCACTGTGCATGAGGACACTCGACTAGTGCTATAAATCTGTGCTACACGAATACTGAGACAGACACAAGCAGATCCCAGAGCATGATCCCGGGCTGGAACACGGTAGAAAATGACATATTTTTGGTGCCTGCGTGCGCGACTGCACGACTTGGGAACAGGCAGACAAAACGTAAGCACATCTCTCTTGCTGAAGTGCGTAGTAAAACAAAAACATGCAGACATTCGGTTTGTCTGTTTTATTATTTCTCTAAGCTTTAATTCGTCTATTCTAGCAACATATTACACAAATAACAAATGTTGGTTTGAATAATTCTCAAAGTCACATGTCACCACGAGTGACGTCACAGCACGAACATGTGTACATAGGCGCGCTAGCACATGTACGTCATCCTCCAGCTTGGAGCGCAGCGGCCACGAGTAGAAGGGAAAACGGCGTTCAGTTTGAAATTTCAGATCTATCCGCACATAGCAATGCAATACTCTGCAGACACGTTTGTTATGGCACATTGTGCGCTCTGCACTTGTCAGCTCAATATGGCCAGACCTGGTGAGGGGCCCTTTAAGATGAGGGCAAGAAAGAAAAAAAAAAAAAGAAAGAGAGAATTGCAGCACATATCCAGTGTTCTTTCACATGTCCCTGTTAACTGGTGCTGTTGAATATAGATGAGCTCATTCCTTCACATATCACAGTGCAAGTGCCAATGTATTGAGAACAATTTAATTTGTGCAACTAACATGGACTAAACCATTCATGCAGCCCAAAGAAAATTGAGAAAAGAAATAGAAAAGGAAAAACAAAGTACCCTAGCAACATCTGTGTTTTCAGTGTCGAAGGAGCGAAGCCGAGCGTACTCCTCAGCTATCTTGTCGCACGCAGCCTGCGTCAGAGTCGGCTTGATGCCCTTTGCGATGTGGATGTATTTCTTCATGAACTCTACGCTGATCGTCTTCTCCCTGGGGGCACAAAGGAGCAGGCATTCCACACCGGTGATTTACGACATCAAGGCGTCTATATATGGCAAAACTCTCAAGTTAAAGGAGTACCGTCTCACGTGTTTTTTAAACTTTTCTACATGCTTGTAACATTTGAAAGAGTGATACTTAGCAAACATGAAGGTTGGGAAACATGGGATATTTTAATTTGTTACCAAAGTTTTTCTCGATATACCAGACCTGATGTCTATTGGCCATGTTGTATATAGTAGCTAGTATACTTAGGGCTTACGGCAGCGAAAGCACAAACCAGAGCAGCAAAGATGAAAGGACTGAAGAAAGAGGCATCCCTCAATACTGCCTCAAGAGCCCTGATCTTTGTTTGCATGTTCGTTTACTCTTAATTCATTTATATGTACTATATTCGTTTGTATCTAGGATGATAGTTTTTTAAAATTATCATATACCAAACTCTAGTGTCGGCTTAGATTCGAGGATTTTAAAAAACGTGCCAGTTTTTAATTGAAATTAATAAATATGGTACATAGCTAGTGCCATCTAGAAAAGTCAGTATCGCAGCAGCTACTAGCCGCACCAGTAGCCAACTGAAGTACATGAGCAACAATGCCATTTTGACCTGTGTCATATCGGTGTGTGGCATGCCGTTATCGTAATGGCACCAAACAGGCAATGCCACTATGCTGCCACTTTCACACAAAGTGTTGTGCTAGCTGCAGAGGCACCGTCAAACATTGAAGCCAGGCGGGACTTCAGCATTAATGAGAAATATGTCCATCGTTGGAGGGGGCAACAGGAGACGCTTTTTGCATGTGCCGGCCACAACAAGGAGATGACAGCGATACGGAAGGTAGAATGAGTTTGGGATGTTCATATTCAATAAATGCTGCTTTCATTTTGTGAATGCTGTCCTTGCTTTTTAGCTCGGCCTACATTTGAGGCAAGTTTCCCCGTGAATCCAATCTAACTAGGTAACTAGGCTTGCAGACTCAATTTTACTTACGTCCTGCGCTTGGAACCATGCAGCAGCACGTCGTGCTTCTCATAAATAGGCGTCTCCTTGTCACCGTCTTTGTCTAGTTCATCTGGGTCGTGTGTTGTGAGCAGGTCTGCTGTACTTCGGATCGGCAACGCTGGATGGGCGCAACAGGACAAGAAATGTTACAGAGCTCTCATTTGAAATGTGAAAGAGTGATCGCCATGCAGTTCCAAGCAAAGAAGTGTCACTCACGTTCGCCATCCTGCTCTCCTGGGTTTCTGTACTGGTGTATCCGGACAACGTGGTCTGCGACTTCTCGATCACTCTCTGGATCCATCTAGTGCCCCATGACAAAATGTGAAAAAAAAAACTTTTTTGTGAAGAAAGAATGTTGGCTCTAATAGTAGTAAATGGTCATTTATAAAAGTATGCAAAGGATAGGAAGGAAATTTCTGCTGGCACCAGTGCTACTCTCAAGCTCGAGTGTGATACCCGAAAGGCAGCGTTGTTTACTGTAGCTAGTACTTTAACATGGCATTACACAAACCGAAATTACAGTCATGTCTTTTGATGGCCACCTAAGAGAAAAAGAAACAAGGAGGGTGGGCGAGTGGTGGAGACTACTGTATTTATTTCAATCTAGGCGTAGCTTCTTTTAGAACATGAGTTACAAAACTTTAACGTCAACTTACATTCTAGGATTTCATCAGAAATCAGTGGAAATGAAGAAGTGACGCACTGCTGGCACCAGCGCTAAAATACAGCACTGTAGTTAATACTACCCACAGCTGCAGCCGCACAGTACTAACATCTCATTGTAATGGCAAGCCGTTTTGACCACGTTCTACGCGACCAGTGTGGGCACAGTCATGGCTTTTCAAAATTTGCATTCGACTAGATGCTGGCGCCGAGCTTGCTATGCCAGTACAGTGACGCCTACAGTGAGCCGCGACAAGTGCGTGGCTGGCACTACACATTGGCAATTAGTGTCAATTCCTCTTTGCGGCTGTTGACATTTACTATTATCTTGGTCAACTTGCATTTGAGGGAAGTTTTTTTTCGGACTTTCCGAATTTGGTGAGCTGGCTTAGAATCGCGGCTGGGTCAGATTAGAGTTAATTACTGAATGCAAAGTCAATGGTTAAATTGTAGCTGTGCCCAATCTCCAAACCAGTCTTTATAGAGCCTAATGTACAATAGGACCTTGTTCATGCATTTCAGGAAAACACTTGAGAAAAAAATGTACTAACCAGGAAAACATACGATTCAAAGTCACTAAAAAAGTTGACAGACTCAACTGTAGTTGAGATCTACATAATGTGAAGTGTTGCGCGAATTGTTGCAGCACAAGACACTGACGTGAGTTAAGCTGGTGAGGTCCAAGCAGCCCGAGATGCACATTGCTGTTTTTGTGGCTTCGGCAAGCTTATGTTTGCGCACCTCGAATTTGGCCTGGGTCATCGGACAGAGTCTAGGGGCCACAAAATATATCATACAATCACAGCTTGGTGAACTACTGAACACTGTCGCCGAAAGATTGCGTCGTTCGGGAACGTTTCAGCTGCCAAAGAGAAAGGGCAACTGTATTGCGTCATTTTTGTGTGCTTGATCGCAAATGTTGGTGCCAAAAAATAGTACGTAGAGCAATCATATTGACAAAGACCTACTGTAATGACTAACCACCTAAGCTGCACTGGCTCATCGCATGCCTACCGGTTAGTGCATACCATAACCACTTTTTGTCGCATAGCAGCTAACTGCACCATCTCAACTAGCAATGTGGCTAACGTCACGCTGCACCACAAAATATCTTATGCTGTTTTACAAAGTGCAGAGACTAGTCTACTAGTGATTTGTGGCTTTTGAGGTGATGCTGCTATAGATAAGCATTGCTGGCAACAACCATATCGCGATAAACTTCATAATTTCTCTGTTCAGTAGCATGAATGGCACAGTGCCGTTGGAAGCATACTGCATGCTTTTAATAACCTAAAGGCACTGCTGATATTTGCCACATGCTGCCCGAAGTCACTGCATTGGCTCAGCAGGTTACGTTGCACAAATGTGCGCTGCCTGCTTAACCAGGAGTGGTGCGGGCATGAAGAAACAGGTGCTTGCACAAACATGTCCAAGTGTACCGGCAAGAAGACACAGTGTGCGGTTAGTAGGCGACACGCTGCACACAATTAACGACATGGGATGATCGGCATCACGCAGTAGCAAGTACAGCGTGCAAAGCCCAGCTGGTTCTCATTCAGGTGATCTCTGTACAAGCACACACACATCGCTCAATGAGTTGATACATTGTTCACTCTACCATTTCACTCCCCTACCAAAGCTTAAATCTACTGCTTGGTGTTGCCTGTCCTAATTACAGTGCTCTTGGAGAAGGTACTGGAGAAGGTCTTGGAGAAGGTTGTAAAAAGAAAAGGTACTCTCTATGTACCTATTTTGACAAACAGTTATTGTGACAATGAACTTCTTCCTTTGTTGGCAGAAGTGCATGTAAGGATGCACAAAATTGTAGTTGCCCATTAGTGCGTAGTAATGACCCAATCCCGCCAGGTACATACTAACGAGGTGTAACTGCACACAACTTTGATTCTAAGCCCACTTCCAAGGTTTAAAGACAAAAAGAGGGGCTAAAGTTTGAGTTAATGACATAGTAAACAATCTTGAATGGTTATAAAGGAAAGCTGTTAAGTTAAAAATAAGCTACTTGTTTACGATTTCTGCCTGAGTTAGCGAAATCGAATGGTATTCAGTCACTTGTAATACCAATAATTTAGCAGTCTAGCATTAATTTCTTTAGAAATTCAAGCAAACAAAATAATTTGCAGACAGAATTTGCCAACACTTGTGGGCTGCAGATGGGCATAGCATTTCTGATAAGCCCAAGCCACCAGGACTGACAGAACACTACATCATAAGCCGGAGTGCTTCTCTCCCCACAGATCTCCCTTTTGACCCTCGAAGCTTCGTGACATAATGGATAGGTTTACTAAAACTGCTGTTGTGTAGACTCTATTAATATGAACTATCACTGCTACTCCCTACATTTCAAAAGCGACTAACCTTGTCAAGCATAATGAACAGCATGTCAAAACGAGATAGCAGGGAATCCTGGAGGCCAATGTTTTCCATTGGTGACTTGTACTGGTCATACTGAAACAAGAAAGAAATAACACAGCAATGAACACAGAAATGAACTTCTTGTGCCAAATATTCTCAAAACAGAACTCGTAATGACTTAATGTCTATTCTCTACTTCTCTCTGGAAGACTGAGCTGGTTGGTACTGTGCATAATGAATACGACAGAAAACTGGACAAGTTGACACTGGTTAATGGCTAATAAAAACGGCACACTGAAAACGATGGACGGCATACATATAACACAAGTGCTGACTATTAATTGGAAAACTTATTGAAGGAACAAGTTATACTACGCTCCAACCCCACATATGCCTGAAAAGCAATGAAAGACCATGACAAAGCATTGTGGTTAGATCAGTTAATACGAAATAAATAAACAGAAAAAAGCAAGAAAGGAAAATGCCTGTGAAATTTGTAGTGCCTGTAACATGCAGAGAGCAGGATCACATTGTGTGATCAGCCTTCAGTAGCCCTCCAGAAAAAAAAAAAGTTTCTTCTTTTTAAATTGCACAAATCGGTAATAGTTGAGCACCCAACTGCTTTCAATTGTTTTGCAACGCCTTTTCTTTCATAATTACTACTGCACAGAACATGAAGACGAAGGGGAGACACGAAAATACAAGAACAAGTATTGGCTATCAAGGGACGTTTTTTTATAGAGCTCAAACTTCTTCTCTCACATGCTCGCGATAATGACACCATCAGCACACCACTATCTAACAGGACACACCGGCATCAAAATAATGGGTACCTGGAAACTTAACAGTCAGATATCTAAGAGATCAAGCTCATTGTCCAGAAGGGTCAGCGACGGCTGGCTCACATAATACAAAAATGCGAAAAGTGTACTTTTTTTTTATGTGCAGTGTCTCCATTAACATGTTTGCTACGGAAGAGTACTTGTGTTCGATCGAACTGCGCTTGGCATATGCGGCTCTTACAATGAGGGGCGAGACGCAACTTGTTGTCCGATTTAACATTGTGAAGATGCTATTGAGAGGTTTGTCCCGATACCTTCCCGTCTGCCCCCTGTAGTTATGAATCCATACCAACTAGCCTAATTTGCCGTTTTCCTTTCTTTTCTTGTTCATTTGTTTCACATTGCACATGTATTAGGACACTGTGAAGGAAGGAGCAGAGAACAAGCAGACAATCCGTTTCAAGAAAGAGTGCACATCCTCTGTGGCCTGATTGGGGGATGAAGGCAGATGCTATCTTACATTGGCCAGACACTGCGAAGGCTTGCGTATGCCACCGTATGTCTCCCTGCCAAATCTAAATTTATATTCCAAAGTGCTGTGGTCTGAAGTCAGCTGTCCTAGTGCCTTTAAAATCAAATTACAGTGCGCTCTAGCCACTTTACACCATAACTACTTGGTTGAAAGCATCCACAATTATAAATGAGAACTGGCGTTCCCAATTTGAAATTTTGCGCCGATACTCCTTCTCCAACACTAACCAAGCAACACATTCAGAGAATGAGCTCCCTGTCAAATGACCGAAATAATGTTCACAGAAATCGTCCAAACTGTCGGGCGTCATCAAAAATGTGCACAGTAAACCCATGCCTTTTCAGTGCACTGCATGTTTTTACAACCACCCAGTAATGATGCCAGTTAATTTTGTTAATGCTGACCGGAGAAGCAACAAAAACACTGGAGCAGCTATAATAGAGTCAAAAAGAATACACTACTTCTAAAGCATTTGCTTGCGGAAACATGCTTACTGTCCCATTAGCTGATAGTTCCTTTAATAACTTTGTTAGCTACTTCTACTAATTCAAGACGACTCACCCGACCATACACAGGATTGGCGGCAGCCAGCACACTACAACGTGCATTCAGCCTCGCGTGGATGCCCGCCTTTGAGATGGTGACACGACCTTGCTCCATGACTTCGTGAATGGCCGTGCGATCCATGTCTGACATTTTGTCGAATTCATCAATGCAGACAACGCCTCTGTCAGCGAGAACCATAGCACCAGCCTCCAGACGTCTGTCCCCTACAAGAGGAAAAGAGTGCCATGAAAAACTTTAACTGGAACATTCAAGCTGCATGTTAACCTATTACAAATGAAAGCACGCTCATGGTCGACAGCAAAGTATATTTTACGAAGGATAGACCATCTGGCTTGCAGTAGCTCACCAGATGCAATAGGCAACAGCCTCCACCCTGTAACAGACCTGTTTTCCAAGCTCCCTTACCTGTCTCCTGATCAGTAGTGACTGCTGCCGTGAGACCCACACCAGAAGAACCACGTCCTGTAGTGGCCACAGCCCTTGGCGCCGTGTGAAGGACGTATCGCAGTAGCTGAGATTTGGCCACCGACGGGTCGCCGATGAGCAAACAGTTGATGTCACTGCATAAAAAGAGAAAGAAAAAGCCAATGTCGATGTTGCCAGTACATCGCACACAACAAAAGCTTTTTCGAAGCAGTCCTGAACTACCCCTCGAGCTTGCTGAAAAAATGCAGTCCTCGGATAGCATACGCTGCTGCGAATGTCTCAGCGAAATTTTGCCGTCGTGTGCAGCGCGTGGAGCTCACAAGCGGAATACAAGGTTAGCTTTTCTCAAATGCTCTCTTTTTAACAGACACCTGCTCCTCACTCTTTTATGGATGCTTCATTTCATAATGTTGTAGATTACCACATGCAGCTGCTATTGGTCAATAGCTGACATCAATCAGGAATGGTTTTTGGATCAGTGTGCTTCTTCTTACTGTTACTGTGTATATTTATTGATGCAGTTTAATAAACAGGCTGAAGTAAGCAAAAATCTGCTTTTGAATTTCAATAAAAATTACGTATTTCTGGAAGAAGCAGACTATCGTCTGCTCACGCTTGGCTGTCCCCCTAGGAACTAAACTTGGGCCAACTAGCTTATTGAGGTGTCGTAGCCATTGGGTTTCGCTAATTTCAATAAGTTTTGAACACTCAACTAGCGTCGAACCACCGGAAACTTGAGGTCAGACCACTTGCACGCTTTCCAGTGTGCACTCACTCCTGGCCGCTCCTGGTTAGACGCCTTGGCGGACTTCACTTCGTATTGAGCATGTCTTATCAAAACTTAAAACATACACAGACTACTTAACAATACACATTGAGCAGTTCTCTGCCAGGAAAGCCATCTACAAGTGCACACAAAGCACAAAGCCATGTGATGACACATTCTATCAGCCAAGCTGTATGGTGTCAACTTTAGTATCTAGGACAAAAAAGCTCTTTATGAAAGTTTTGGTGCTTCATTGATGCTCGAAAAAAAAAAAAAGGTTTCAATTGTTTTAGACCTAAAAAAGTATGACTGGCAATTTTATTGTACTGTCGGACGATCATTTTAAGGAGTGCGGTTATGTTTAATGCCCAAGGAACAGTCAGTGGCAAAAGTTCACGGGTCGTAGGTTCCGTCAGTAAGCTGAATTTCGCAGCCGTATTTGCTTGCCGTCATTAAACTAAACAACACTGTGTAGGTTGCATATACTAGTATTAGCATATACCAAAACTGGAACTTCGAATACAGATGACTTCGGTTAACTCAACATTGATGCAACTGACGGAATTTATTTATTTATGCAACAGGCCAAATTAAAAACCAGAAAAATAAATGTTCAAACTCATTGATGCATTTTTTGTCAGTACCTGATCCTACCATGCCTTGAATCTAATGTGCACTCGATTTCATTACAAGAAAAATGAAGCAGGCCTCCCACCTTGGTTACAAGAAAAAGACGAAAACTTGCAGTCTAACCATTACATAATGGACATTTATCTACATGGCCGTCATTGATGCTCTTGGGCAGCTCTTTATTGCTACGGGCCACAGAACGTCCCTCATGCAGTCTGTGTCTGATATTCAACATTTCTTGAATGACTCTGCAACCACTGTGAATGGAATGGTGGCCCACTGCTAGCACATAATCACCAGTTCACCAAACAACAAGAAAAACTATGACAAACCTAAAGCACACAACACGGCTTTGCGGCTGCTCTGTTTGTCGGATTCCGCAGTCCGTTAACACATGAAATTGTGGGTGCGCAGCCCACAGAGTGCTGGTGCTCCACAAGCACATCAACACAAAGCAACTGACCCTCTCAGCCTGGTTCCATTGGGAAGGACTTTTTCTACGCCTCCCAGAAGAAGACACAGCAGCGCCCTCTTGATGTACTCGTGGCCATGGATAGACGGTGCCAGTGAGCGAGCCAAAATCTCAAAGACATCCTAAAAAAAGAAACATCCAAGCAATTTATTTGCGAGTCACATCCATTCTAATCCAATTTGTATGCACAAAGTGAACAATTCGAACAAATTCTCAGGCCCCTTCAAGTTCGAAGTATGGAGATTTGACTGTACTAAGCCGCTAAATATGTGCACGGTACTTCAAGACATGAAAGTAAACATCATGAATGAATGAACCAATGAATGAACAAATTAGAACTTCATTGAAAAGAGCACATAGCAAATGAGACTAATAATCTTAAACACAGACTGAGAACCACGCAGGACAAGCGCGTCCTCTGCAGTTCTCTAGCTCTGTGTTCTTCGTAAGGCCCGATTTGTCCAATTTACCATTTAGCTGCAAGTGAAAGCTTTATACTTCAACAAAGGAAACTTGTACATTCATCACATCTGATACCTGTATAAGTCTGCATTGAAACATTTCACAAATAAACGTGTAAACATTCGGGAGGCTGTCCAGTGCACATAGAGGAGCTTATAATCAGGCCCCATTACAGATAGTGGTAGTATAAATGTGACTGCAAGTTACACACCCCCTTTTGCTTGCTGATGGCCTTGCACTTGTTCACGTCCTCAACGGAAATATTCGGAGCCACTTCCTTGCTCAGCAGACGAATGTTGTTGGAAATCAAGATAGACCTGAAATGGAGGCACACAAACATAATAGAACATTGAACTACGAGGCATCAGCGTTTTCTACACTGGGATGGCACAATGAAGTGCTGCAAATGTGGTAAAATGATTGACCTTAGGTTTTACTTATATGCAAACAAGCACAGATCGATGGAACAATTCAAAAAAGAAAGTATTTCCGTTTGAAATGTCAAGCTGCTGAACTACTATGATCAGGAGCAGGTTTATGATATATGTATATCACCTTTTTGTTTACATAAGAAACACTGTCACCAGAAAATAAACATAGTAGCCACAGACTTTGCACAGTGCAAAATTATGTAAAGAAAGGTTGCTGCTGAATTTATCATCACGGGCTGCCTTTTGAGCAGAAACACCAGCA
Source organism: Dermacentor albipictus (assembly GCF_038994185.2). Classification (NCBI taxonomy): domain Eukaryota; kingdom Metazoa; phylum Arthropoda; class Arachnida; order Ixodida; family Ixodidae; genus Dermacentor; species Dermacentor albipictus. Next base: position 115,056,076 of record NC_091823.1, read on the forward strand.
CAGTTAGAAGGACTACCTGCGCCCAAGTTTGCGACATCAGCAATAAATAGAACATGGTTCACTGCAGTGAACGAGAGGAAGGGGAACCGAAGTGTCAGAGTTTTGTTCATTGCGACCATATCAAGCCAACAGATTATGTCACCACAGAAATCATAGGGGAAATTATTTTAGTTTTAGTTTAAGTGTAGAAATGACAGGCTAATAAGAAATGAGAGTGGATACAAAAGCAATGGCCGCCAGTGGGAGCTGAACCCACCAGTGGCAAAATTTATTTCGTCCACTCTCATTTCTAATTAGCCTGTCATTTCTACATTTCAATTAAAACTACAAACAATTTCCCCTTTAATTTCCTTGGCTTAATATGTTTGTTCACTGTAACATGATATTTCTGCAGTGCTTAAAATTAAGAGTGAATTTCACTACTACTATATATCTATAATTTATATTTGTTTGTTTCAGATGTGCTACGTTCACAATTAACACTGTTCTATTGTTTTTCTATGTATCACTTTTGCCATGTAATTACATGCAAATATTATATGGGCCAAGTCAACCTGCAATCATGCTGTTTAGCCCGCTGACCGCCCAGCCTATGTATGGTCAATAAACTAATTGACACAAGCTTCTCCACAAGATTTGTGATGAGGACCGCACTGTCAGACCAGATACCCAGCTAGAAAGTGCACATAACACACCAAGCTGCAAGCAGTCCATAAGCTGCAGTCATGAAACCTCTGATTAAGCTAACGACTAGGTGGGAGCAAAATACTACAAGGTACCGGAATGTGCCACTGGTGAATCCTCCCTGCTTTCCTGGCAGGCAGCGGTAAGTGCCAACGACCTGCACCCTATCGCCGGGCTTGCACTGGTCAACCAGGTCACCATCCACAACCGCATCAACAAATCGAGGCAGCTGACCAGCGGGGGCCTTTTCTGGCATTTCCTGAATGCTTAGCGTCTGGTGATCCTTGTATAGTGAGAGTCCATACTCTGTCTCCAGAAGGTTGCCATCTTCATCCTATCCACAAAGTTCAAATCAAAAGTTACTCATCCCTTCAAAGAACAGCCTTGAGGTACAGTAGTACCAGTTTTGGCAGTAATATTGAGCGAAATGAATAATTTTGCATGGTTCACAAGCTAAAAAAAAAGGGGGGGGGATTCTTAGTATTTATCTGCCTTCATGCTTCACCAAGTTGTCATGCACTTGCAGGGTGCCTTCTGTGTCACTTTTCCAGAAATCCCAAACTTCTGCTGCTTTCCCCTAACCGTGAAATTTACATTACTGATGAAGTGGCAAACCATAGCAAGTAATACCCTCTCCAAGAGGGCCTTTAGGGTTTTTGAATAAATAAATAAATAAATATCTGTTGAGCAGCCACAATATTCACATTCCTAATAAGCACTTAAAAAAAAAAGAAAGATGTAGTAGCAGAAGACAGAAAAGAAGCATTGCCAAACAATGCTAACCATTAAATGCTTTCCTGATCAGTGCTATGCCATTTCCATTCCCGGTACAAATGTAATCTGTCAGAAGAGCCCTTTAGATTGAAACAGAGCTTTAAAGGAAAGCAACACAAAAGTCCTCGCAAACTGTCCTTTACAACTGGTAAGTATTCTTGATTTGGTTCTTTTTTTTTGCTTTTACAGCTGTTTCTTGTAATATTTCACAATTTTATTAACTTTCAGCTTTCTAGACTCCATGACAATTGACACAGCACATTGCAGCTTCTTACTAATTTACACTATGCCATGTCACAAAAGAGGCTCGATTTCCCAACAGCTGTTATAAACCAGACCAAACACCAGTCCCTGTAGCTACCTTGTCAAATATCGAAAGTTTATTCACTTTAACCTGGCTTCATTTCCTTTTACGTACCTTTAGTAATATAATAATGTCGCGGCTCAGCATGCATACTGGCAAGCAGACCCCTTTCCGAAGTTCTGAATGACCAATGTGACACAGAATGGCAGCAGCACAGCACCTACCTTTGTAGGATAAACTGCAGTCGATGGGAAGGCATCGTAGGACGTGAGATCAGTAAAGCGACGCTCTAAAGTCTTCTGTGTGGCTGGGCAGTAGTGGATGCTGTGCATTATTTTAGGACGCACAAGTGAGCCTGCAAACGTTAGAAAAAAAAAAAAATCAGATAAGGAACCTGGAGTGGCACAGAATAACAAGAGGCATGAGGTCCGATTTTTACATGCCAAAGTTGTGATCTTATCACGAGGTATGCCATAGTAAAGGACTCTGGAGTAATGCACCTAAATATAAGTAGGTGTACATCTTTGCAGTTTCCCGCATCAAAACGCAACTGCCTTGGCCTGGATCAAACCCACGACCTTGAATTCAGTAGCGTAATGCCATAGCCACTTGGCTACCGCAAAGGGCATGGTGTCAAAATAGGTTAGGTGCTGACAATCACCGCTCCCCGAGAGGGAGAGCACGGACAGATCGTGTTCGCAAATGACCTTTAGTGAGCGGTAGTTTTCGCTCCAAGAATACAGACGGTGCTGTAGTATGGGGGTGCAGGGACCCGCACTGCCCGAGCAGCGTGCATTCAGAAATTTGCACGCTCGCGGGCTGAACGCAGGCCGTACACATGCTGAAGTGTAGTTGCTGAAACTCGTGTGTGTGTGTGTGAAGGGTTGTGTGTTCTCGAAAAGTGTTGTGTTGGGCCCGTGAGTGCATTTGTTCGGCTGATTCGTATTCTGCTGGGATTCACTCAACGTATACTATGCTGCGGCATGTGACGCCAAGTGCCATTTAGCTGCGCTCAGGCTGTGGGCACAAAGTGTTTCGTCCCGAATTGCAAGTCAGGGTATCGGACTTGTACGGAGCGTGTGTCACTTTTCAAGGCTCCGCATGAACCTGGGCGTTTAGAAAAGTGCCGACAGATACTGAGAGCAGATATCTGAGAGCATATACGAGTTTCGCAGCCAACGGACCACGTGTGCGCGAAGCATTTCCCCGATGACATGATCTCTGCAGCATATCATGCAGAATACAAGGGAAACATCCTTCTACACACTCCAAAGAAACCAGTGCTCTCACCCGATGCTGTGCCTTGCATTTTCCCGAACTGCCTAGGATACTCGACCGTGCAACAAAAGACGAGAAAACCTCAGCGGAAACGGCAGGCTGAGCTGCCGACATCTCATAAGCAAGGACAGCCAAAAGCCTCAAATGCATCGAAGAGGTTCACCTGACCGTTGGAAATATGCCAAATTTATTGTGTGTAGAGACAACGAGTTTAGGACATGCTGATGCCGAATCAACAGGCACGCAGCGCAAGAGGCCATGCTTTGATTTAAGCAGTGTCGCACCCCCTCCACGTGAAGAGAGTACTTCTCAAGACGACAACAATGACACTTTGAGTGACACATGCACTGCCGATGCACCTTGTCATCCAGCCAAAGAAGTAATTTCTTGTTTTAAATTCAGGTGTTATTCTTCCAGCTGCCTCATTTAAGCTCACCAGGCACAAGAAATCGCGAAACATTCCACAATAACTAGTGAACAGAAATTGGCATAAATACGACTTGCGCACCACAGCATTGTTTCTTATGTTCAATATATTTATTTGATTATAATTAATTAGCCATGTTCTTATCGGGCATTTAATAGAATAATGTGCTTCTAATCGCATAAGCACTGTTCACTATTGCATGGCATCTGGAAGGTGAATATTCAATGATTTAACTTTAGTGCCGTTCAGGCGTTAAGGAAGAGTAAAAGAAAAAAAATGAGATAAATAAGAAATAAACAAATAGCAAGAAACAACTGTATAATAGAAGGAATTACAAAATATAGATGATGTAAACGAAACTTTGGCTCAATTGGTATGGCAGATACATTCCTTCATTCCTTATTCTATCATTTATTTACATGCAGCAACAAGTTTCTTCCTTTAAAGAAACTACACCACAAGAGAGCAGTCATGGACCAAAGCTGGAGCAGTGATCCACCAAGAGGTCACCATTCCTCCAGGTCGGAGAACAGCAAATGACAATTTCCACTCCGTCATGCTGTGCTTCCAGCCTTCAACTACCAAGTGAAGCATGGGCAGTCCCAAGTTTCTGACAGATTTGGTTTCAGATCCGTTGTTTTCAGTGAGCTAGAATTGTCGAAAGATTGTAATCAGGCGCCTTTTCATAGAAAAACACTTGAAGTGACCACATCTCATAATGACTTTTCGTCAGTGAAATGTTTTGTTTATGGACGTATTGTTAACGTACAGGCCATAAGTTCTGGTTTGCCCTTCAATTCCCTAACTGATATCGAATGTGCAAGTGGTCCCAGTTGTGAAATGTGCAATATACACCCTGAGTGCGCATATATTGACAAACGTGGAGCCTGGCGGCACAGCAGTGGCACACTAGTGACAGTGAGTACAAGTTGCAACGCTTGTGTTAAGTTAAAAGATGTGCTTCGTATTGATGCTGCATGAAAGAAAAATAATTCTAAACTGAAACACATTCGCATTCTTGCCAGTCAGTCGAAAAAAAAAAAAAAAAACGGCACAGAAATGTTGCAGCGAGGCAGGATTGCCTGCTACAAGTCAAAAGTGCAGCTTCAAAAGCAAAACGATAATCTTGAACAGGAATCGGCTAACTGCAAATCAAAACTACCAGAAATCAATAATGAAAGATTGGAACGCATTTCCAGAGAAGCAAACCTTCCTGAAGTGCAAAGGTTGGTGTTGAAGGAATGTGTAGCTGCAGGCAAAGCTAGCTCAACAAATGGTAGAAGATACTCAGATGACCGGATCTTACTTTGCCTTCTGCTTAATATTAAGTCAGCTGCAGGATACAGATTCTTGATGGAGAGAGAAATTCTTGTCTTGCCTTCAATACGAACAATACACCGCTACATCTCATTGGTGGGCTTTAAAACAGGTTTTGATGGAAGTTCTTCACAGAGTTAAAAAAAGGCACTTGAAAAGAAAGATGACTTCAAGCTGCACGGTATTATCATGTTTGACGAGATGCAAGTCCGTAAAAGTAAACATGTGAACTCAAAGACAATGACCTACGTCGGTCTGGCACCAGAGACGGCAAACAGTGGCGAGCTTGCAGACCATGCTCTTGTTTTGATGTTTTGCCCGTTTGGTGAAATTTATGCTCAGCCAATAGGTGTTTTTGCAGTAAAAGGTGCCACAAGGGGTACTATTCTTGCACAGTTGCTCCTCCAAGCAATTTTAGTTATGCAGGAAGCTGGAGCAAAAATTCATGGCTTTGTCTGTGATGGAGCTTCGACAGACAGGAGTATGTGGCAAACGCTGGGTATAAGTGGTTCGTCAGAAGCATTGCGGGAACTCCTTCATACATCCGAGTGACCCCACACGAAAAGTTCTTACATTTTCTGATGCTCCACATCTTTTCAAATGCACCAGGAACCATCTTTCGCAACAAAGGTACCTAAAGGAGGAGGAACTTTGGATAAGGTGGGATGACTATGCAGAAGTTTATAAGGAAGACCAAATGAATGTTGGAGCTTCGAAGGTACGTGCAAAAATAACACATTTCCACATTTATCCAAGCAACTGTAGTAAGATGCGGGTAAAGCTTGCTACGCAAGTGTTCAGACGCTCGATGGGGTCAGGTATTGAATTTTACAGAAACCGTGGTGTGGGCACAGTCTGGGAAGCACTGAAGCCACACAAGAGTTTACATTGTTTCATAATAATCTTTTCAATGCCTTGAACTGCTGATTTCCTCATGAAGGTGTCACAATGCATGGATCTGACCTTAGGCATATTGTCACGTGGGGTAGAACGGTTGGATAACTGGGAAAAAGAGCTGCAGGGTGGAAATATCACAAAAGATATGTTCCTGACAAAAAGCACCTCTGAAGGGCTCCGAATTAACTTGAGATCAACTAAAGAGCTATGTGAGGTTCTTTTGCATGAGTACAAGTTCGGATATGTTCTTACAAATAGAATGAACCAAGATCAAATCGAAATATTTTTTGGCAAAATAAGAGTTGCTGGAAGTCGGAATGTTCATCCTTCAATGCCAACATTTTTGCAACTCTACAATACAATGTGCATTTATAGCGTTCTGAGGCCTCCGAAGTTTGGGAATTGCTGCCTGGTCAATGGGAAGCCTTTACTAGACGCACCCGATTTCAGAGCCCTGATCTAACTAGGCAGTGCAAGCAATTCTTTGCCTGGCTTCATTGATCAGCTAAAAGAAAAGCTTCATAAACTAATTCTTGTTGAGGACTGGGAATGTGAGGATGTTATCACAGTAAACGAAAATGATACAGCACAAGTCATTGACTGCATACTCTACGATGTGGCTGGATTCTTGAGACGAAAGTTGATGAAAGCCGCAAGTAGCTATTGTTGCCAATCTGCTTTTACCATTCCGGAAAGCAGCTCCGCTGAAGCATCCCTGACTAACGCAAAGAGCAGAGGTGGACTGTTGCAGCCCAACTTGAAGCTCGTTGAGCTGCTGAGAGCAGCTGAGGAGTACTTTGCAAAGAATGCAGTCAGTCTGTGTACTGAGAAACGATGGCGCTTGTGCTTGACACAAAGAGCGTGACCTTTCCATGTGCCGAGCACAAAACAGAAATCGTTGCACACATTCTGCACTATTTCTTAACAATGAGAATGAGGCAGCACTGCAAGGCTGTAAGCATGAACTTGAAGAAACAAGCTCAAGAGAAAAAAAAAGCTAGCAGAACTTTGTTCATAGTGAATTTCGTTGCCAAGTTTAGAGAATATGCTAATTTTTGTTATGTTTCTTGTTAATGTATGTTACAAACAGTTTGTGCCATGTAATGTATAGCTTTGTGACAATAAAGTATGTGTTCAGCCCTTTTTTTTGGCAGACAATTCTTAACATTCTATGTATGTATAAGAGCACTTTACATGCCACCAGACCTATTTATAGTTTTTATAATATAAGAACGCTTATTATTCTCGTGAAATGACAGTAGGAGAAAAACCATGTGTATTCATGGACAACAGGAACACAAAATACACTGTTTTGGGAGCTGTGCTAGATTTAACCGTGTGACATGCACTTCATCAAGCTGTACTGCAACAGCTTTCTGCATTGAAGCAAAGTACAGCCGTCATCACCTCAACACTAACCGAAAGACTGAGCAGGGGCCGTGTGTCGGGCGAATTTTGTAACCAAGCACATGTGTAAGCTTCGAGATGCAATGGTTCAAGGTGATTTGAGGAAGTCTATGTTTGTTTTGCTTTAGTTTGCTGAGACACTGGCAGGAGCAACTAGAATATACGACTGATATACATGCCTCAACATATGCCAGCTATCGGAGCTATTACGAAACCGCCGGCGAGAAATCAGCTGCATATCCAGTTAGATAATCAGTTTGGTTGCTGCAGAATCCTGGTGTGTTCATCCACGTGCATACTTTTCTTCATACCCTGACGTCGAGCGCGACAAATAGGCGAGGCTCGGCCTCGATAACCTAAGCAGCACAAATCAGTGAGCCTCAGACTATTAGCACCACCTGTCGTCGGGAAATGGAAACAGCATAGGCAGCGAACACAACCTGGACACTGCGCCGGCTGCAGTGTCATCACCTACTAACTTAATTTTCTTACACTGTGGCAAATGGTTACAAGTGATACAGCATCTATGAAATGAATTTGAAGCTTGTTTGACAGTTAATGCAGTGAACTAAATTCATCAAGTGACAAGCTCCCAATTTCTTTACATTTGTGCACTCTTTCAGTGACAAATACTAAAATTTGAAGTTTACAAGGAATAGTTATATAGTGACTACAAATAGTTTTGCATCATCTAAAACTACAATTTCATTTCTGCACGTACCTGTACTACAACCACAATGGACAACTATGGTCATAAATGAGTCTAAAAGTTGTCAAAATGTCACAAACTCTGAAAACTTCACTGTCAATCACGCATGAAATTTTAGAAGTACACTGATACTAAATATCTACGAATCAGTAACAACAATAGTTATCACCAGTACCTTTTAAATGTCTTCTAACCTTCTGTAGTGCATAGGTATATCCAACCAAAGTACTTCACCAATGCTATTAACGAACACCATTTAATGTAATCTAAATGAGCATATGAAGTTGAATGATTTGAATGAAGCTATTATTTCCATATCGCTAACTGCTAAACTGAAACAACAGCATTTTCATGCATTCCTCTATCCCGTTCCTGTAAGTTGTAAACATCATGTACCACAAGCACTGGATAATGAAGGGTAGGCAATGGCGCACAGACCACTTGAATGATCCACATCGCACGCAGGTCACTCACACTTTGTCACAATTCCTTCTACGCATACAACTCCACCAAGGTAAGCAGCATGGAGTGTCCTAGGTGTAACGTGTTTGGATCCGAAGCTGGAAAAGAACAAGGCGAATGCTGTCAGGATAAAAATATGTGAAATATGAGAAAACAGAAAGTTGAAACGAGCACGCACCTTCCTTCTAAGCCAATATAGTATTCATCTCGTTCTTTAGCAAGCAGTGGGTCAACAGAGATGACCATTTCCTTGAGTGCGCGCTGGAAGGCGATGATCTCTTCGCTGGTGTGATTGAGCAACCTGAGAAATCAACAAAACCCTGGGTAAGAGGTATTGAAACGCAATTACACAGCATTTTAGCGCTTTCGGAGGACAGGTATGAGATAAGACAATCACTGAATACAAGCATTGAAATGCCAAGTCAAATCGTCCATGGAGAACGAAAGCACTTCATGTGAAAAAAAAAAAAAAAACGCATACCCCCCCCCCCCCCCATCCCCCACACACACGCCACAACACTCGCAACAAATTTGACATCGGCACTTAGGTAACAAAAAGAGGCTGGCAAACGTGTGGCGAAGGTGCGATATCGCATATGGCGCACCGAACATGCTGCTCGGACGCTTTCCCGCGCTATTCTGGCGCGAGGGCATTTAAATATTAAAAGGACTTAGTACCCTTTAGCTCTGGCGGCATTCTTCTTGCGCAAGTCGTTGACGTTGACAATGATTCTGTGTTCTTTCTTGGTGACCAGATCCTTGACTTTGTGGCTGTAAAACCCTTGATCATCCTGCGTTAGAGGCAATGCGGTAAGAGATCGCGGACAATGGGGCTGCCGCGCGCGCTGCGTGTGGACCGGTCAAGGAGCGATTTCGGACTCGCCTCATCGTCCAAGAATTCGAGGTACTCCCGCTGGTACTCCCGGATCCGCTGCTCAGCGTCGGCGTCGACCATTTCGTGACTAAAGCGTCGGTCTACTCCACCCTAAATCCACCGCACGATATCCAGAACAGCGACTGCACCTCTCAGCAGCTTGCCTCGCAACAGTTTTGGCGCCAAAGAGAAGGGCACGTGACCTGAGCTTTAAACGATGGCAGCGCCCTCCTTGTATTTATCTGATTTCGTCTGCATGCTATGTGTAAGGTCTGTGTGTTTGCTCCTTGGAATCTGGACCAGCGCCTCCGATCCTGTCCAGTATGAGCGGGGCTCCAATCAAACTATATTTACAGAAAGAGAGAGTTCTTGTCTGGAACGCAGAGGGTAAGACTTACGGAGGAAGTAGCCGCATCTCCATTTCAGTTATCGGAAATAACTCGTCAAGGCGATTCGGTCGCCGGCTTGCGTGCGAAGTGTTATTCTGTTTTTATTTCAGTTCCTCTTGTATTCATTTGACTTGGTATCGATAGATCGGAAGTGGTTCTCAAGTTAAGGTTTGTTGCTTGTCTTGCAGATGTCAGCAAGATTCGATCTCAGCATCGAATCGTCGGAACGCAGGTCGGCTGCTTTCCACGCTGCCCCTATCAGAACGTTCTGCTCGGATTGCCAGTGCAGTTTACCATGGAGGAGGCGCATTTGCTTATTTCCAAAGGTGCGTAAAGCTTGTGACCACTCAACGTACGCACTAGTCTGCTTATAATTGTGTTAATCATTCGTAAAATTTTAGGTTTCTGCGTTCTCGTGAAGAACACGCGGTTGAGCCAGCCACCTTCGGATGACGAGAGAGCGCACGTTGACAAGTGTGCAAACGATGTCTACCAACAGCAGGCAAGTGGGTGAACTGCATGCATCTGCCACTTGCATTAATATCGCATATGCTGCGCCGAAATATCGTCATTTTTTGATAAGATGATGATGCTATATGCGCACTACAGAGCTATTGCGCCTCTCCCAGAAATGGCAGGGTGCACGACGCACAGGTGTCGCACGGCGATGCGGCCACAACATACGTATGACTTAATTGTCATATGACAATTGGCAAACTATACTGTACGGCTGAGATATATCTCAGCCGTACACTCTTTGGTGTAGCCACTCTTTGGTGCCAATCGAAACGCACATTCGCCGGGAATTCAGAGTCTGGTTTAGACCTTTATAATACGTGCACCCAATCCGGGAGCTTCAGTAATATTTCGTTCTAATCGAATTAACCCCAACTTGTTCTTTAACCTAACCTAACCATGCACGAACCTTAATCTCTATGCTAATTAATACGTGATAAAAAAAAAGATTGATAAATTTCACCAATGCGAGAATTGCCATTTTCAGCAGGGGCGTGCACACCATATAGTGTGCATAGCATGATTCTTAATGATATGCCAAAGAAACTGCCCAAACAGGGGTGATCACGGACACCCTTATGGAGGCCTCTGGATAAATTTGCAGGTGATTTGCATAGGCACTTTGAGAATTGCATAGGTATTCCAGCCTTTCCCCATGGGACATGCTAACGTCAATATTAATAAACCATGCAGCATCTATGCATCCACTAGTTAAATTTCACAACTGCCGTAAATTGTGGCGATGTTACGAAATGATGAAGCCAGTGCGCTCGCCATTCTATTGTGTAATGGTGTGCTTGTTCAATTCAAAAGACATGGAAACTCGCACGTCAGGTAACATCTCAAAATATGAATTCTTGCTGAACTTAAATGTCACACTTGGCCATTTCTTGCATTTAGACCAGAAACAGCACAAAGAATGGGGCAAGGAAGAGAGACAGGCGGACAGTGCATTATTTGCTCTGTTTCCGTTCTACGAGGCCGAATCAGAAAGTCTTTGTGCCTATTTTTTTAGCCAAATTACGGCTGTAAATGCGAAGTCGACATATCCATTCCCAGCGGTGGACCTTTCTTAGACAGGCCGATCCTTATCGGCTGGTATCCTTATCTGCTGACTATGAGATTCACGGCGCGGCACTGCTGTCAGTCGTTGAAGATGGCGGTTGTGCTTCACACATCCACAGCGTACGAGCAATGAAGCATGATTTGTTTTCTGTGGAGCAAGGGATGAACGCCCAGCGAAATTCACGGGGAAATGCAGCCTGCGAATGGGGAAAGGTGTCTCTCTTTGAGAAGTGCGATTCATGTGCAACAATGAAGCCAAGACAGCAGTCTGACGGTGGTCCCACAGTCAGCCGGACTAATTTTACCACAGGGGCATCTCAAGTTTAGTTCTGCGATGGAACAAATGTCTGAGCCAGTGTGGGGACTATGTGGAAAAATAGTATAAGGTACGCAGAATAGTACATATATATGTAGTTACCTGTATGTACCTTATTTTGGCTAATAAATAATAGGAGCAAATAATTTCTGATTCGTCCTCATGAATACCATGTATCAACTCACAATTTAGGCCCAACAGTAAACTATATTGCCATTACTTGTGTTGCAGGTTGAAGTGATTATGGCGCAACGGAAGGCCGAGATTCAGCAATACGCAGAGAACATTGTTGCTGGTCATGTTAAGAAGACCGCAGGGCAGCTTGTTGCCAAGAGGGTGAGAAAGAAGCTGAAAAAGAGTGGTGGCTCTGCGGCGACTGAAGAGGATCCAGGCTCTTCTGCTGAGCCCGTTGAGGTGCAAGCAGCAGACTTCGAGGCTCAGAAGGAGGCCATTATTGCCGATGTGATGAAGAAGAGGGTGTCTACACCATCACAAGACATCACATTGGCACCTGTTTTGTACGGTGAGTGTTGGAAAATGATGACAAGTTTAGTTATGATTGAGTGCTGGAAAATGATGACAAGGTTGATGGCATCCAGAAGTGCCGAAGTGCATCCAGAAGTATCCTCTTTTAGTCACGGTGCACGCAACTTGTTCTAGCCAGCTCTGTCAAGTGGATACAAGTAGCAAAAACATGGACATTAAGTTACTGGAATGTTGAACCTACTGCTTGCCAAATGTGGCTCCGTTTCACTTCATTTTGTGCCACTATAGTAAAGGTCCTGCCACGTTGTAACAGGATGTTTGACGTGCCATGTTCTGTCAGTTATAAGGAAGGAATTGTCTTTTCTTCCTTCTGATGCCTGGAGCAAATAATTAACTTATGCATGTGCTTTGAACCATTGATTACATCTTATTAACGAAGAAAAGAAGTCAACATTGCTGACTATAAACTAAATAACGATTTAATGGCTGTATAATTATGAATACTTACTATAATGTGTAGAAAACATCAACCTACAACCTCCTTTTATCTTACCAACCTGGATTTTGCCTCTTTCTATCTGAAACCTCATCACACGCACATTTCGCGTGCACAGCCTCTCCTTTTCACACATAGGTCCGCGTGCGTATGAGTAAAATAAGTATAGAAATTGAATCGAGATCGTCATTGGAATTGTCTAAAGAAGAGATCGGTTGCGCCAAGCACAACCGCGAGCTCGGTGACAGAGGCAGTGGGAGTTGAGCGACGAAGAGGACGTGGCCAAGCAATTGTGACTGCAACAACAAAGAAGGCAATTCATGGCGTTGAAATGTGCCAATGAAACTGCCGAAGAACAATAGATTGCTCAAGTGTGCCAAGCGTGCCGCCAAAATGGATGCACAGCGACAGGCCCGACTAGCTGCGGTCGTTGCTTGGCAGTAGCTGCAATGGCCATCCTCAAGCAGGACTTCATTCACAACCCGTTTAGCTTTGCGTTTTCTGTGTGTGACAGACTGTGGCACAAGAAGGCCTTGGCATGCGTCACGGTCCTCATGTAGAGGACCTTGGCTTTGGTCTTTCCTAATGTTGAAGAATTCTTTGTTTAAGGTGTGCAGAATGTATAAGTCTTCACTCACCCAAACTATAGTGCCTTTGTTGAGCACTGGGGATAAATATCCACCCAAGCCTGCCCACCTCCCTCCACTCAACTGTATAGCAGAGCACATAATTTCTCCTCGCATACTTTTCATGCAGCTTCGAAAGCCGCTCTACAACACTGGCCAGTACGGCATGAAACCACAAAACAGTCTTTGTGCAAGTCTGCAATCCTTCTCCTCCTGTGTCCACTGAGTAACCGTTTATGCATTATGCAACCCAGTGTGCATGACTATGCTTATCATGTGTGCAATAAAACCACATTTTAACAATGACACCACAACTGCAAGGGATTTAATTAGCAACTGGTCAAACAACAGCCTAGCAATGCCCTAACTTGGTGCAAGAAAATTGCTAATTTGGTCCAAGAATGTGATTTCAGGGTTGGCACACCCAAACTGTCTAACTTTTTTCTAAGGAAACCTGCAGCATCTTCAAGTAAAATTATGTCACTTTGGTACATTTATTTACAGTCCATCATAATTTGTGTTTGAAATGGAAATTGTGAGTCGCGACTCCTGTTGAAGTCGTAGTTAAACTGCCCCTCCCAACCAACACTTTTGTTATTTCATACATGGCCCACATTACATGTTTCTTACAGATTTCCTCTTGAACTCTGTATATGTACTTTCAATCAGAGCATATAGCCAGCAACTTGTGTTCTGGGACAGACTTCCAAACAAATAAATATTGTGAAGATTCCACATATAATGGGAACATATGTTTGGCAAAGCATCTTGCAGGCAGCTGGCTTTCCGGCATTGTTTGGGGCTTTTCAAAGGGTTACCACATGAGTGTTTGTGTAAAGTAAGCAATTGTGTGCATTATGCGAGCCTCTGTGTGACAACAGAAGCAAGGCGACATCATGTTGTGTTGTTCATGTGATGCATGCATACCATTCATGTACGCAAGCATGCCATTCATGTGATGTCATGAATGTATGTCATGTTATTCAAGTCACGCACATCCTGATATACATCCTGTTAAAGAAATAGTCACTATGGCATCACAACAGTGTAACAGGCCAGATCATGACGTGCATATCATGTTATGCATATCCGGATCTACCTATATCCAATTAAAGGAACGACCATGATAACGTAAGAGGCTAGACAGATAGATAGGCTCAAGGTGCTGGAAGTAGGTAAAGAATACATTGCATTTTCTACCACTGCTGGCGGACAGTCACCGAAAACTGAGTAAGTGACTTCGGGACATTCACGGTTGTATGATGACAGGGGGAAGCTTGGTGATGCCCAGAACATAGCAGACATCCAGTAAAGTAACCAGTAGGCCAGACAAGACCCTTTCATTGTCTTTTTCACGTTATCTTTGCTAACACTGCGCTCCCAAAATGGGTTGAGTGATATGCTCAACGCATGCTTAAATAATTCACTTGAGATAGAGCAGAAAATATGCGAGACCTGCATTTGTAACTGAGCTGACAGTGTGGGCCAGACCAGACATATGAACTTTCACAGCATTGATTTGCCTGCAGTTTTTATCAAAATGAGTTCTGAATTATTTTTAATGCTCAGCTATACTGTAAAGCTGTGTCTGGCAAGATTGCATAATATATTGATTGTTGCCTCGCTTTGGCTTGATAATCTTCTTCAAAAGGCAGTCAACTTTTCAGTCTGGCAAGGGCAGGCTTTTCCGTGTGTCATCCGAGCCAAGTTTAGAGTTTCGATGAACTAAAGGTCCAACGCTGCCAAATTGAATGAATGCTATGAATTGACCTTTCTAGAATTCTGCAAGTTGGCTGCCCTGCAATACTCTGAAGTTGTAGCACACGCACAATGGTACAGACATAAAAGGCACCGAAGACAATACACAGTGCCCTGTGTTGTCTTGTGCGCCTTCTATGTTCATGTCGTCGTGCCTGCACCAGAAAAAATTTTAAGATGACTTACCACCAAGCCCATTATAGCTACCCTCGTCGAATGCAAACTTCAGTGCCACTATAATTTCTAGGCCATACTATGTTTGTATCCCAAGCAAGTGGACTACCTACTTCCAAAATACATGTGGTCCATCAGACTGGAGAACCAAAACTGGCCATCTCTTCCCTGTCCGACAGTTGTTTCGAGCACAAAGAGCTTCTCTTCTGCATCACTATTTATGTACAGTCTGTCACAAAAGCCAAAAAGCCACGATGGACTTGCTCTCAGTATCCTAACGTTTGTGCTTGCTGGCGCTTGCTTCCAGTAAGGACTGAGTGTAGCACCAATCTACAGAAGCTGGCAAGTTCCAGTACAGAAGGAGCCATGGCCTTTAGACTTTTGTGACACCTTCGTTAACATAGTGGTTGTCAACAGGGGCAATCTCTGTCAAAAGTCCTTAAGCCATTCCCTAAGTGACAGGACCTTTTGCCGGGCCCTACATAGCGAGCACTGAAGCTTCAAAGCAGAATAGATTAAGGAGCCCTATTCCTCACCATTTATGTGTCTTCGGAATGACAAAAGTTGAATAGGGTCTTCGGCACATGAAATTAATACACTTAATGGCTTCAAAGCTTTTGACAGAGCACCACTGTCTGTGTAATTCTCGGTGTGCGATTCCTACGTAGGCCAGTTGTAGCAGTTACAAGTTTCACTCACTTTTTGCTTCTGCAGATTGCCTGCGAACAAAGGCATCAGACCTGGTGCCCGCAGAGTTGAACTACCCGACGAGCGATGCGCATAAAATACGTTGCCGAGTGTTTGAAGATCTCTGGGAAAAGGGCCACTACATGACGGTTGGGTCAAAGTTTGGAGGAGACTTTCTCGTTTATTCGGGTAAGCCACTTGTTCATTCTGGTAAGCTACTTCTTCCTGGAAGCAGAGTCTGGATGCAAGAGTGCCCTTTTGTAGATGGTCTTGTTCTCGACTTCATGTCCAAAAAAAGAAAAGAGAAGAGGGCCAGTGTTGGCAAATGATAGTTAGTGCTGTCAAAGAAAAGTGAACACTATCAACATGTTTTACTGCCCGAATTCTAATGTGTTTAGTTTTTGTTTTGATAATGGACACCATAAGACACACCTTTAGCGAACATCACGGTGTTAGAATAGGTTAAGTGAAACGACTTTCCGCCTCTTCCATGCAGCGGTCATGCGAAAATTGAAGACACGCTTCTCTTTTTCTCTACCAGGGCGCATTAGGTGCTGTGAGGCTTTCAATTCCTAACCACGTGAGCTGCATCCATGGCGGCCGCATGGTTTACAGAGCTGCATGTGTGATGACTGTTATCAGTTGTTCTTTGCACTGTGCTTGTGGGCGTGCGTTCGGTTGCTGTTGACTGCACATTTCACTTTGGTTTTAAGTTGATCTTTAGTTGCTATTTTGAACTATTTTTAGTTGATATTACGGTAAGGCTGAATAACCTCTGTGATGCCTTGAACCATATAGCATACCAAAGAAGGCCTCAAGGAAGGCTGCAAAGATTTCAGCATCCTAGAATAAACTTTGGAATGTCTGAACAACTGGGAAAATGATGTAAAACGTGGTAAAGTTGATCCCCTTAACTTCCTGTCTCAATCAACTCCTGAAGGCTTGCGAGTAATCATACCTTCAACAATCCAACTTTCAGAGTACCTGTTAGAGAAGTGTGGTTTTACATGTGTGCTAACTGCTAAATTCAATCAATTGATACCAAACATTTTTTGGTATCATACGCCAAGCAAAGGGTCAGTATGACCACCCTTGCTTGCCTACACTCTTACAATTATATAATACGCTTTCAATATATAGTCTTGTGAAGCTGCCAAAGTTTGGTAATTGCCAAGTGCAAACCAGTGAAGAGGCACGTCTTTTAAGTCTCTCTGACCTAACATCAGCAGTCCAGGAATGTGTTTCCATGGTGTCACGTCTTGAGGAACTGAAGAAGAAACTGAGTGAAAATATACTTGCAGCTATATTATCATTACATGATGATGCTGATTGCATAATTTATTATGTACCAGGATTCTTGTGCCAAAAGATATTGAAGCACACCGGCTATCAACAATGCCACACTGGCTTGACGGCTACAAATAATGCAACATCAAGGCCGGATGCAGCATTAGTAGTCTGCAAGACGCGAGGAGGATTAGTGCGCCCCATACACTTCCCTGTTCATGTTTTTAAAGGAACTGGAAAAAATAGTTAGCAAACAGCCGGTGAAAGGCATGCACACGACATAGCAACAGACAACGCAGTGGAAAATTGCAGTTTATGTTTTCCCTGTCATCAGCACAAGGTTGATGTTATGTCGCAAGTGCTTCATTATTATGTGGGAATCAGAATGAGACACTACTGCAAGCAGCTGTGAAACACCAAAATAAACAAGACACGGAAGCTGCGGAAACTTTCGAAGCTTGTCTAGTATTGTTTCTTGTTTTGAAATGCTAATTGTAATACATTTTACCAACACCTTTATGTTGTGTAGGTGCCGTGCTGGTATAAAGAATACACTATCCAGTAAACAAAGTGAGTTTTCTTTTTCCGGTCCACTGTTTTGAGCACCGTTCTGCATTATTTCATATTATTTGGCATACCCATACAACATTGTTTTCCACAGGGCAGATAGCGGAGTAATTAATCGTCAAGGTATAACTGCTCTCTTAAGGCACAATTGTGTGTTGGACAGGTAATGTCAGTACTGTGAATGAAATTGTCAACGCATTATTACGGGTTTGTTTCTATTATTTATTTAAAAACACAGAAGCACGTCACCTGCTTCATAGCCATCCATCGCAAGCTGTCGCCCACATGACTGCATTTTCCCTTAACCCGGTTGCACCTTAATGCACTCTGCTTCCCACAGATGTGTACAGGATTAGCGAATGTATCAGTGGCGCATGGCAAATGTTCTGTTCGGTCATTTGACCTCAGCTGCAAGGTTGATGTAAACACAATGCTGCAATGACACCTGTGCTGCTTTCCGATAAATATTTAAGCTTTAATTGGGCCATTTATCATAGCTGGTCATTGTATGCGCTTAAAATGTTTCTGCATGATCCACCTTTGCTGCTGTACAAGACAAGTGTCGGTTTCACGTGGATACCCATTTGTTTATATTATGGAGTGGAAGTATGTCTCGCACGTTACACATCAGTGACACATGTTCGCTCTTTATACGACACTGACCATAAAATATGTAGAAGTGATCTTGCAAGAACAAATAAGGAGCAAACACAATACACTCAATGCACACATAGATTTAGTAGAATGCAGCCACGGGATCGGCTGCCCGTCCATTACCCAGGTAGGTGCATCCCCAAGACCAGGTGTGATGTCTATGAGCTTTTTAAACCTGCATGCTGAGCCCTTATGCGTACGATATAGCACGACCACACTTTCTTCACAAGCCCCTACCATCGCCATCGCTTTAAGGAGGCTCAAGAACCAGATCGCATAAGCCTCTGGGCATAGCCAGGCGAGCCCCGACATGTGTGGCGCCATGTGGCAAGAAAAGAAACTGGTGCCAGATTCGCACTTCTTTCGACGTATTGTCACTCCACCTAACCAATTTCTAACACCGTGGTAAACATCATTCGCACAGTTGTTTTCTCTTCTCAAGTTTGTACTGAGTATGTGAGCTCACTAAATTATTCTCCACCTTGGATGTGTGCTTTAGTTAACCATCATGGTGCAGTAATTTATGCTGATTACTGATTTTACAATGTAGTAATCACTGTTGTCACACTGAACTTGCTGTGCGTTCAAGAAATGTTTGTAGTAGCAAAACACCTTCAGTATTGTGCTACTCAGTGTCATGGTTTTGTTCCATTTATGTATTTTGCATGCCACACTGAAAGTACTATTAGCAGCAGCTTAGACATTAGGCTGAAATTCACTGAAATCTTCCTACCATAGACTCATGCAAGACTTGGACCTGTAAATTCCGGATGGGTGGTTAGTATGCTTGCCAGTTTGAACTAGAGTGTCAGACTGAAAAGGACTGACAACCGGGGCTGAACCGAACCAAACCATTATCTTTTTGCCATCTTGGAACTTATTGAAGGAACTATTCTGAACTGGTTCGAGAAACAGTTTGCAAGACCTTGTGAACCAGTGTTGCTATAGCAATTTTGTCTCTAGATTTAGTGACTTGTCTGTTTAGTGACAAATTTTCTCTATTAGGCGAGCAGTGACATTTTTTAGTGACGCAACAGACATTTTACTGACTGAAAGTAGGAAATCTTCTAAAATCGTGTTCTAGAATCTACTCTCTTATCAAAAATTTCACCCACAATACTACCTAATGCGAATTTTAAGAGCAGCTTTTAGGTGTTTCGAATTTGCGATATATTGTGGCAAAGAATTTGATTCTGAACAACAGGGTGTTCTCGGTGGCGGCGACTCCGAGCCTCTGCTTGGGCAGCTCGTTTAGCAGCGGCGGCTGACGAAGCTTTTCCACCGGTTGCGTCGCTCATTGTTCAGAGAGAAAGTGTGAAGATGGGAATGCATGGCTCGCATTCTCTAGTGGTGGCGCAACCACAGGCGAAGTAGCACACGCGCAGTGGGTCCGAAGCCCACGCCAGCACTTTGTTTCCATGCTCCCCGTGTGCTTGCTGCCGGCACTCCGTTTTCCTCCTCACACTCTTGCCATGCCCTCCTCGAACTCGGTGCTTTTTTCATCCCCCGATGCGTGCCGTGTTTGCTCTCGCCTTTCGCTGTCCTCGTTTGCTCGGTTACAAGTGACTCATGCTCGCCACAGGAATGGGCGCCCAAGAGCTGCACTCTAAAGGCTACATTTAAGCGGCCAAAATTGGCTGTACGATGCATGGGCTCTGCGACCATGATGAAAGAATGTTTGATTTCGCATTGGTGGTCTTCACACGGTGTTTTACATCATAGTGGCCTTCACAGGATTCAAATTGTGCTGATGAAAGTTAATCTTTTTTTTTGTTTTAATTCCTTACAAAAGTGATTTGAATGGGTCTTAATGCTGCAGGTTCAGCACATAACTTCACCAAAATGCATCGCAATAAATTAAATGGTGTGATTTAAAATTCGTTACGTGAACAGTAAGACAGATCTACATTAAAAGATGCATAGATATCAGAGTGGCCGTCTCATTCATGCTAGTCTGAATGCACTGTACTTTTTTTTTTTTTCATTGCTTTCGGACAAATAAATATTGCACAGAACTTTCATACATATCGGAAGTGTAGTATTAGGCCTGTATATACA
This sequence comes from Dermacentor albipictus, assembly GCF_038994185.2. Classification (NCBI taxonomy): domain Eukaryota; kingdom Metazoa; phylum Arthropoda; class Arachnida; order Ixodida; family Ixodidae; genus Dermacentor; species Dermacentor albipictus. The sequence goes on from NC_091823.1 coordinate 115,076,288, forward strand.
TTCTTTTTTAATCCTTAACAGAATTTTAAAAATCACCCACGGCATGCAGCACAATGCTGCTTCTTTAGCTAGACTACTCCCAGAGGCTGACATTATTTTCACAAGAAATCAAACTGAATATTGGAATAATTTAACATTTTCTACTAATTAACTTTTAGACTAGTTACTTTAAAGCAAGTATAACAATGTACTACTTGTAGCTTCTAACTTCAAAAGTCATATATCCACTTGGAACGAAGTCTCAGGATAACACCAGTTTTGAGATAAGAGTTCCCAAAATTTTCAATGAAATGCATTGGTGTTCCAGCAACATTTGAACTTCAAGGCAAAAAAATCAGTTTTGTTAAAAGAGGAGGTGGAACAGCACTACATTTTGCTGCAATTTTAACTGCAGTTATCTGAAAACTGGTGTTAGTACAAAATTTGTTCCAAGTAAAGGTGCATTGTGAAATCACTGGCTTCAATTCATGTATTGCTATATGTTTGCCCTAAAGTAACTAGTTAAAAAGTTTATTTGTGAAATTTCATTAATTAGTCAATCTATGAATCTTTATTTTTAGCCAAAATAATGTCCTCTTCCAGTGATCCCTATGATTAAACAGATCTGTGCTATATACCATAGCCAATTTTTAAAACTTTTCTTAATGTTAAATTAAAGCACCCAGTATATGTCATGTAATGGTCATCACCAGTATTAATGTGGGACCAAGCACATGGTGCGGAATTTAGCTCTCCTTTCAGGAGCACCAAGAACTAGACAATTTGGACCAAGCGCCTTTCCATGCTGGAAAAATAAAATAACAGATGTTAAATTGAAGCATGCTGTATTGCCTAGCAATCTGAAGGTAAATGAAAAAATTTCAGCTGCCGTCGTCCATTGTTATGCAGGGGTATCAGCAAAGCAAAAGTCCTCTACACTTTGCTGGTAAATTTACTGTTAATTAAATAAATTCTGGAGATTTATGTGCCAAAACCAAAATACGATCATGAGGCAGGTTGTAGTGGCTCCAGATGAACTTTGATACACAGGGTCCTTTAACGTTGGCCAGTGCCAGAGCATTCTTGCATTTTACCCCCACCGAAAAGTGTTTGCCATGGTCGGGATTCGACCCTGCGCCTTCAGGCTTAGCAGCACAATTCCAAATCCACAACTGCACCATGGCGGGCACTGTTTATTCCTCATCTGAGTGGACATTAGTCAAGCATGAACTGTGTCAATAGGTAATTCGTGCGACATTAACTTATATTAGTGTTCCAAAATGCTTATACCGTACTGCTTCAAAAGTTCGCTCGAAAGTATTAGCGACAGCTTTAGCAACCTTGCAGCAAAATTTTACAAATTTTTTTATCTCACTTTAGTGATGTGCTTCAAAAAATGTTGGACCCGCTGCTGTAGACCTTCTTCTAGGAGGGCTTGTCGGGGGAGAAACGCTGGACATAGGCTTAAAGCCTCCCGCAGTCGGCAAACGACTCCCATGCTACTGGCAAGACTCGAATAACTTTACTTCAACTTAGTTCTGACACTAATAACACGTTAATTTTTGTGCAACCAAGGCTGGTTAAAAAGCAGCATGCTCATAAAATAATTGGTCTCCATCAAGTACTGTACAGATTCGTGTAAGGGCTGCATTTCCAATTAGGCTGTCCGAAATTTGGAGAAAAACATTTCAGCAGAGAAGCAATCGTATTGTGTACCCCAATGCTGCGCACGCATCGGCAAATTTTCGCTCGCTGTGTACTTTTGCATGCCGCTACTAGATGGCAAGAGCTACAAGTTGACCTCTGATGCAATGGTGCATCAAATGGTCAAGGCCATGCGCGAACCATCTTGACAAAAAGGTTCAGTCCTGTCTAAGGGCCACACCTCAACAAAATAGTGAAAAAAAAAGAGTGTGGCCCTCGCATGAGTCTATACAGTATGCTGCAAACTACAAGATAGAGTAAAAGCTCATAACATGATGAGTGCGCTAATTCAAACATTTACAAAACAAAAGAAAAGGAATGATAGTGTCTTTATTTCAGCCCCTTGACATAATGGAACTTGCATGGGTGCATCATTAGAGATTCACTGCAGGCTGTGCAGAACAAGATGCTCCTGTAAGAGCAATGCCTGTCACACAGGCCTATGTCGTTACCGAATCTTAATATATTAGGCCTCAACATCAGCAGGCGAGGTGAGAAACAGATGTGCAACAACTTACAGGCGCCAGAATGGAATTAAATGTGTTTTCAATGCAATAGACACTGTTGACTTTGAAAGCAAACCATAGGAAACCTACGCTCACACTGTAGTCAGTTTACTGTGCAATATTAAAGGCACTATATATTGTCACGTAAGATTCGAAATTAACTCTTTTGTTCAAATAAGTTTGCTGGTGAGGCTGAAAAACGTTGTCGTCTAAATCTTTTCATTCTACTTAGGAGGGTACCAACATATTTTTGACTATTCATTTCTTGTGTTAAATGAAGGTTCTAGACCTCCAAGCCTTAGAAAGTATGGTGACAAGCCTTGAAGCACCGTAAATAATTGAATGTATAAAAGGTTTTCTACGGCCAGTTCGGGTCTCGTTTCCCAGAAGGATACTGTGTTATGACGTCAAGACACAGTATGTGGTCATGTGGGAGCAGGACATTGTGACACTTTGACAGTGTGCTCAGGCTCGCTTGGTCACCTCTTATGCAGCTGCTTGTTGTGAGGGCCGATGTAGTAGCGTGGCGGATTACCGAGCGTGGTGGAACGAGAGTCAAAGCGTTGCAGTGTCCTGGCTCCACATGACCACATACTAGGCCGCAACATCTCGACAGAGTAAAAACGAAACCTAAACTGCCTGTAGAAAAGCTAATATAATAATTTGTGGCGCTCTGAGGCTTGTCACCATTTCGTCTTGAGTCTAAGACCTTAGTTTTAAAAAAGGTGCGCAGTTGAAAATGTCTTGTCAATACTCCCATAATTTCAAACTGTTGTGAACCAGTTCAAATGGTTATATTTTTGGCTTGCAGTTGAACCTGAACCAAAATGGAAACCTGAACCTGAAAACATTTCCGTTTGACACCCTGGTTCGAAATGATGCAATCTACCTTTTGAAGTCATACGCTGTGCAGCCTTAAGCAAAGACTTCTGTCCAGCTGCCATGTATTTGTACAATGAGAGGGATCTCAAACACTGCTTTCACATATTGGCAGGACCCCAAGGCGGCCAGTTTGTCTAAGCGTGATCATGGCTTTCTGTTTTATCAGTCCTGGAACATAAAGCAGGCCACACGGCTATTTATATATCAGAAAACCCATTCACCTGTGCGTCTGCATTGGTTGAGGATTAGTGCTAGGTACAGTTAATCTAAGGCTCGTGCAGGGCCAGGATTGTACGGACATCTGGTATGGCAACGAGGTTTTCTGGTTTATTAAACAGTATGCGACGGTTACGCGTGTCCTTGCAAGCAATGAACGAACGGGCTTCCCTCCATCAGTTGATGGTGAGCGAATCGCAGGGCAGCTCGTGCGACAGCTGAGTCTGGAGGTCGCTCAGCTTCTTCTTGAGCACGCTCAGGCCGGTCAGCACGATGGTCTCGGGCTTCAGGGCGCCCGACGACTCGACGTTGAAGAAGAACTTGTTGGGCTTGCCCTCGCTCTGGAACTCGGCCTCGGCGTGGTCCTCGTCCAGCTCCGTGTACTCGCTCTTGGGCCACTCCTCGGGCCGCGGGTAGGTGGTGTGCCGGAACGCGTTGTCCGGGTCGTACTCAAACGCCACGCCGCACGTGGGGTTCCACTTGGCGTGCTCCTTGCCGAACCCTTTCTTGGCGTACGCGCGGGCCTTGACCTCCTGGCCCTTGCGCAGCTTGACGATGAGGATGTCCTCGGTCTCGCCGTACTCGTTGGTGTCGTCCTTGTGGCGCGACGTGACCGGCACGACGCGCGGGTCGCTCGACTTGAGGTCCGCGGTGGTCACGTGCCGCGTCTGCTCGTCCAGGCACTTGACGTCGATGGTGAACTCGACCGAGCACTCGGTGCAGAAGTCGGCGCACGTGCAGTCGCGCGAGTACTGCATCTTGTCGACGATCTCGTCGCTGGTGAGCGGGATCAGGCCCAGCCGGTGCGCGATGAACTCGTCGTGCAGCACGGTAGAGTTGGCCTCGAGCTGCACCCAGTCGATGGCCAGCGTCGGCGTCTCGGCGATGAACACTCGCCGCAGGCTGTTGGCCACGCTCAGGTCAGTGTCCTCGACGAAGAACTTGACGTTCTCGTCGGTCAGCTCGCTGATGTGCACCGACGGCTGGTTGGCGTACGGCATGGCGGCGCTGCTTCGCGGTCAACCCCGCGCCGAGCTTATCCTTCTGCTACCGAACGTCGCGAAGCACGCAGTCTGAGCTTCTGAAAGACGTCTGTGGTTCGAAAGCACCGCCGGCACCAAGGCTTGTTCCTGCCGAATTGGGAAAGTTGTGCGTTCTGCAACGAAACACGACTCGCGAAACTTCTGGAGAATGTATTTCGCAGGGCGTTTCACCGAGGAATCTTTCAGCGAACGGTCTCGAAGGTTATTTCACAGACTGCCGGCGCATTTGCGAGTTGCAATCGTAAACACACGCGACGCCATTACTGAAAGCGGTTTTGATGATGATAGCGTTTGCGTGATGCCTTCGCGATGCTGCGCTGTCGCAGACGCTTTGGAGAATCGGAGTCGGAACTTCGAAGGCACGGCTAGGCGCGCTTGGGCAACAACTTGTGCCATGAAAACAATGCGAAGATCACATCTTAAAGCTTATTGCTCGCGCAAATATGAACGGAGCTAAATAGCTGGATTATACCAGCCTGCATTGTGCAAAACGGCTGTTCACAGCACATAGAGGAGGAGGAGGAGTAGATTTTAATGGAGAGAAAGGAGGAGAAGTCGGCCTGGAGAGCGTGTCTCTAGCCTGCTACTCCTCACTGGGGAATGGGGAAGTGGGAAATACAGCGAAAGGTAGGTGGCGGATGATTATGATATGGTACAATGAGATACTATATACACGTTGTCCAATATGCGGATGCGCACTGGAGACGCAATACACTAAGAGTAATCTTGTCCATAAAAAAAAAATAATCCTGCCACAAAAAGATTTTGCGCAAACACATTTCGCACTGACTACACATCTCACATCTTCTAGAGGCGATCGTCTAAACCAGTCTCACTTAAAAAGTTCAAAAGTGCTTTTATGGCACGTTGGGCACAGTCAACAGTCCTCCACGCGCCTAAAAGCTTTTCACATAGAGCTTTCACATAGAGCTTTTCACAGCACATAGAGAAACTCGTTACGCAAGCTGTCCGGACGTGTTCATATATATGCTGTCTTTTCATGCAGAATTCGAGCCACCGGGAGAATATATCGCGATATATTTCTTTTTCATCAGCCGGAAGTACGAATAATCAATAAATGACAAGTTCCATATGCGTACGATTCCTGGCCACGGAGGCTGCAAGAACGGTCGTGCACCGAGGCTTTGTGCACGGCGTAGAACTTTCTTTCTTCTTTTTAAATGAAATGTGTATGTCTCTATAACTGTAAAGTTATCGTGAAGTTGAGATAAGAAGATGAGAGGCTGCAGAGAGGCACCTTTATATACCCTCCTTTCTCATAAATCTTTCGCACACAGATTTTTATCAGTACGAATATCTACGCGCAACATGCGCTATTCCGGTCACATTAGCTTTCACCTGAAGGCACCTTTTGCCATTGGGATAAGAAAAAAACGAAAGAACAGCATTTGACTAGTACTGGTATTAATGCAGTACTCTTGGTACGAGTTATATTAGGGATACTTATACAAAAGAACATGAAAGGTGTACAAAGGAGTTGGGGTTTTTGGGTATGCAAGACTGCTTGACGACGTTACTTCTAAAGCTCGCAATTCTTGCCTTTCGTGCAGGTGACCCACTTGTGTTCCATGCCTTTGGCGTGGTGGTGTGTCTCGGGAAAGACACCAAAGTGGCAGGCCGTGACATGGTCATGTGGGGCCGCCTGGGGAATGCCGTGCACAAGACTATCATCCTGGCCACGCTTCGAGACGATCGAGTACATTATCTCTCACTGTGCTGGAGTGGTGAACTGTGACCTACGGACTACATCCGGCAAGCGGCTTTGCTGAATTTGGGTGTACATGTCTGCGATTAGAGTGACCATAATTGTTTTTAAGCATAAAGATTTATTCGAACAGCCCATGCCTGGAGCCTTTGTTGTGGAAGGGAGCTGAGGTCAAGTTATTCGATCTAGTAACACAAACAGGGACATAGACGCAGGAGATATAAATAGTTGGTAGCGACATACTAGTTTTGTGTGTTCTTTTTTTTTTTGTCTGTGTTCGTGCTTGCACTAAAAGAATACCTTACGATATCATACCAAACAAGCCCACATTGCAACACTCACTGAGGCTAAGTACTATTGGGGCAGAAAGAAACTACGCTCCATGCAAAAAGGGCAGTTTGGATTGTTGAGCAAACAGGTGCAGCTGACATTAAGAGGAAGAAATTATTACTTTGAGCACGTCATGCATTGTGTAGAATGGATAACTGGTGGTTGTAACCACAAAGGAAGAAAAAAAGACTAGGTGGGAGCGTCGTGTGACTATTTTATGCCTGTTCACAAAGAAATGAAAGGCGCATGGGAAATAGTCCCCCGCCACATGATAGGCAAGCTGCTGTGTGTGCAGAGTAAGGCATAGTAGAGAGCGGGTAGCAAGGGCCAACAGTAACGAGGGTGTCATTAAATGCTACCAGAAAACCAGATGCCTTAAAGGCCTGCAACCTTGGAAGGCTTACTCATGGAGGCCACTTCCGAAAAGACAGCGTGCAAGTTGACCCCAGAGGAAAGACGATGATGGCTGGGACAGTCACTTTCACACATAGTCTCTTTCAACGATTGCCAAAACAATGAACATTGAACTTTCTTATCGAGATGTGCTACACAGGTACTTTCAATCACAATTAAAGCCAATGCTGCTGAAGTGAATGCTCAACGTATTGACGAGATTCCCGAGCGCATTCAAAAACTGTCTTATTTAGTCAACAGGCTTGGAACAAAAATGAAACATGGAAGTGTAAATGATGTCAGAAAACTTGCTTAGCGAAGGCAAGACCACGTTATTGACAAAGGCTGGAAAGGCTACACTGATATTAGACATTTGCATATTGTCAGGATTGGGGGCTCAATCCCATCGTCCGTGGTCCTTTGCCAAGATTGGAGTACGGCATGAATTCGAAGGTAGCTGGCCCATGCCGTCGTCCAACTTATTTACGCTTATTTACGTTGATGAAGTGAAGAACTGCTTCTCATCGAGAACGAGGAAAAGGGTTTATTTACAGAAATTAACTCAGTCTAACATGACTGCTTGAGAAAAAGAGTATTAGTCCAACAGGACTGCATGAGAGAAGTGAACCAGTCTAACATGACTGCTCAAGAGAAGTGTGTCCTCAGCATTCGCACAACCACAGTTTTTATACACTCGATCCGCCGTTCCTACGACGCGGCGACTGTTCGTTTACACATCACCAACTCGCAGCTGCTCTGAAGATCAGTTTACGTACACAAAGGCAACCGCGCTCTGTACACAGAGGCAACCGCGCGGGGTGCCGTTCCGGGAAACTATCGTTGCCGATCGAGCGTTGCTCATTGTTCCGTGCCACTCCGAACCGTGAGAAGCACAAAAATACGTCGTCCCCACGGCGGCTTGTCCAGGCGTGTCAAATCAGCTCCGCGTTGGGGAACTCTGGAATCATTGTCCACGCACCGAACTCGTCCCGTCACAATGTCGAAGGGGCTGGAGGAAGGCGGCGGATTCCAGCGCAAAGGCCGCTTCTTTGAACGCCTCCCAGCTGCAGCGACGGAGAGGGAGAGGTGCGCGTCTTGCACCCCTTGTCGTAATCGGGTGGCAAGGTGGCAATCTTGTTGCGCAACTCGCCATTCTTGACAGCGCCTCCATGGCCCGAAAAGTCTCGACTGTCTAGCGCTGACAACCGCTAGGCAGGAAGAGAACGGCTGTTGGTCAGGGGGGGGATTGATGTCTTGGCTCGCAGCGACCACTTGTGCATTGATGTCACCGCCCCAAAACATTCAACAAGGACAGGCAACTGCAAAATGAACCCCACAACACGGCTCTGCGCCGAGATGACGTGCATTGGCTCTCACTTTAGACTCGCTAGGCTTCAAAAAAAAAAACAACAACAACATAAGTGTAGAAACAAAAAAAAATGCTACATTTCACTATGCCAATTTCTGAAGCAAATTCCTGCTGACAAATTCAGCAATTAATGGAGGGAATTCTGCTGAATGAGACGGGATTTTCTTCGCCTAAAGAAAAGCTAACACTAGTAACCCCAAAATTTAGGCGGGACCCTCAAACGCAGAATTCAAATTAGCCTGCTCAAACCATCCGCATTGCTATGCAACTTTCCCTTCTTATATCTAACGGAGAAGTTGTACTCTTGGAGAGTGAGGCTCCATCGGAGCAAGCGGCCGTTTTTGTGTGACATTTGATTGAGCCACGTCAGAGGACAGTGGTCGGTCTCGAAGATGAACTTCGCTCCGTACAAGTAACACGACAACTTCTGGGCGGCCCAAACCAAACAAGCGCATTCCTTCTCTGAAGCGCTGTAGGCTTCCTCTCTTACATTTAGTTTACGGCTGGCGTAGAGGATAGGATGCTCCTCGTTATCGTCGCCGACCTGACTAAGTACCACGCCCATACCTCTGTCGCTTGCGTCGCATTGAACTATGAATTCCTTTGTGTAGTCTGGCGCGCGAAGCACAGGGCGAGAAACCAATAGCGTTTTCAAACTCTGGAAAGCGTTCTCTTTGTCCTTATCCCAGTGTACGTTACTCGGTGCTCCCTTTCGGAGGGCGTCTGTCAACGGACTTGCCAATTGCGAGTAATTCGGAATGTACCGTTGATAGTACCCCACAAGTCCCAAAAATGAACGAAGGTCCGTTTTCGGGCGCGGCTGAGAAAATTCTCCAATCGTAGCTATTTTCAGCTCAGCCGGCCGTCTCATGTCCTGACCGACAACATGGCCCAGATAAGTAACCTGCGAACAACCAAACCTACACTTTTCCGCTTTCATCGTTAAGTCAACTTTAAACGTACGAAGCCTCGCATTCCTGTCGTAATAGACTTTGGCGTTCATTTGAGCTATTGCCATGTTCTTTCCGACTAGTTCTTGGTTTGCGCTCAGCTGTTCCAGTAAATTAAGCATGTATTCAACCATTGTTGGACTCTCCCCTCTTTCCTCCCACATCTCTCTTAACATTCTCAGTGGAGACCGGAGTGTCCTCCCATACACTAGTTCTGCTGGTGAGAACCCTGTCGCCTCATGTGGAACCGTTCGCAAAGCAAACAAAGTTGCCGGCAGACAGTTCTCCCAGTCCTCCTTGTGCTCGTAACAGAGCGCACGCAAAACTCGCTTAAGCACCGAATGCCACCTCTCTACACTGTTTGACTGAGGGTGATAGACAGAACTGTGTATTAACTTTACCCCGCACTTTTGCAAGAATGTGGAAGTCAGTGCGCTCGTGAATACTGACCCTTGATCTGCCTGAATTTCGGCTGGAAACCCAACTCGTGCAAACACTGTCAAAAGCGCGTCTACTACTTCGGTGGAGCTGAGCTCTTTCAAAGGGATTGCTTCTGGAAACTTGGTGGCCGGACACAGCATGGTAAACAAGTACCTGTAGCCTGATTTTGTTTTTGGAAGAGGCCCTACCGTGTCTATTACAAGTCGTCTGAAAGGCTCTGTTATTAAGGGCACTACCTTCAGTGGAGCTTTCCAAGTCTCTCCTGGTTTACCAGAACGCTGGCAGGCGTCGCATGATCTTACAAAGTTTTCTACATCTTTGAAACAGCCAGGCCAGTAGTATTCCATAAGCAATCTTTCCTTTGATTTGTTTATGCCTAGGTGGCCGGACCACCCATTTCCATGACAAAGACTCAAAAGGTCCTCCCTATACTTAGTAGGTATGACTAACTGATCTAAAATCCTACCCTTTCGATCTCTGTAATGCCGATACAACAATCCTCCTTTCTCATGTATCGTTACGTTGCGCCTAGCAATGCCTTCTTTAGCTGTGTCACGTAATTTAGCTAAGCTCTCATCATTCTTTTGCTCAGCTGCCAGTGACTCTCTGTCCACGCGTAAGAGTTGATCAAAGTTCTTTGAGGCCGGTGATAATAACGACCCTGTCTCGCTTGGGAGCGCGTCTGCTTGCTCTTCCTGCAGGCTAGAACTCTGACACTCTAGTGCTACGCTCTCATTGAGCTGGTCAGCTGGCAGGCTCTCCTCAACTGTTCTTTTGTCCCTCGGGCCTAGCTCGGATTCGGGTATTGAAGCTATCCCCTTTTCTGCTTCAGCTGGAGGAGCTTGAGCATTTTCAGCCGAAAGCGCCGCGATCTTACGAGCTTGGCCTCTGGTCAATGCCTGTACTATGCCCTCTCCCAGTTTGAGCCCTCTGTCACGCAGTAACTGATTCGAACGATTCGAAAAGATGTAGGGATACTGCAGTGACAAAAATTTGGAAACTGCAGCCTCAGTCTCTAGCTCCCCGAATGGTCCACTGATTTTGACTTTGGCCATGGGCAGACACACGCTGTGTTCTTCTACAACCTGTTTTATCCATGCTACTTCTCCGGTGAAGTCATCTACCATCACGTAAGACGGATGGACAATGTCCAGCGTGGCGGCACTGTCTCTTAGCACTCGGCATGGTTTTCCATTAACTTGCAGGTCGTGGAGATATGGACTTAAAAGTTCCATATTCTCATCTTGTTCCTCCACGTAGGAAAAAACTACGCTAGACTTCTGGCAGTTTACAGCTATATGTCCCAGTTTGTGGCATTTGTAACAGCGAATTGGTCTAACAGATTCGAATTTTCTTTTCTGTTCTTTTTGTGCGGTTTCCCCGTTAAGTTTCTCCTCGCTCTTTTCTGCGGGTTTTTCCGCCATGTCTACAGGCTCGGATCGTCTAGTTTGCGCACCCTTTTTGAACGGAAATGGTTTCCGCGGTCCATTTCGACCGTCCCAGTTTCCCTCCTCGGCGTTCAACTTTCTACGGGTTGCGTACTCTTCGGCTAATTCAGCCGCCCTTTCCACAGTGTTTACATTACCTCTGTCTTGCACCCACAGTTTCACAGCTTGGGGGATGGTTTTGTAAAACTGCTCTAGACACATGCATTCAATGATCATGTCTCTGCTGTCGTACGCTTCCGCGCTTTTAAGCCACTCGACTAGGTTGGCCTTTAAGCTATATGCAAACTCCGGATAGCCCTCGCTATCTTTCTTGCCTGTGCTCCTAAACCTTTGCCGAAAAGCTTCGGCTGAAAGGCGGTATTTCTTCAGGTGACTAGCCTTAACTTTTGCATAATCATATGCATCCTGCGCACTCAATCTGGCGATTACTTCCGCCGCCTCACACGGCAACATAGACAGCAACCGCTGTGGCCATGTACTCGGGCCGAAGTTCATCTTCTCGCAAGTCCTTTCAAAATTGCTTAGGAACAAGCCTATGTCGGTCCCGACCTCAAATGGCTTTAATAGCCTGTCCATGCGGTACGATTCTGCCTCACTTGATCGTCCCAGAGCGCCTTCACTTCCTTGAGACAACTCCAAACGTTTGCTTTCAAGTTCAAGTTGCATTTTCCTTAACTGAAACTCGCGATCTTTATCGCGTTCCTCTCTCTCTTGCTTTTCTCTGTCCCTTTCTTCTCTTTCTCGGTCCCGTTCTTCTCTTT